>NW_026555338.1:36169430-36769430 GCF_029017545.1 Prosopis cineraria | reverse complement strand
CTCAACAAAGGCTTCAAATCAATCTTAGTGGGAGTACAATTTATACCGTTGTCCATCTAGATCTACATATAAAGATTGCAGGCTCCACAAGCTATATTCCAAAGTAAGAATTAACGAAACTAAGAGAACGAAGATGTTCTATACATGCGGCATATTCACATCACTTTGAGTAGCAAGAAAAGAAAAACGACTGATTCGGCAATGAGATCATTTAAGTTTGACTGCTTCGGGTCACGTAAATTTGGCTATAATAAGCTGCATGATAAAGACTAATGTACAAGTCCTATGGGGGAACTCCGGAGTCTTTTTAATTATCAGGAATATTTTGGAGGACGAACCATCGGTTTTGGACCTAACTAATTAAGCATTACCGTCTTCTTTCATGAACTTGAACCGGAAGGCCGCCTCTTACAGTGGCGGTAAGACCCGGGACGAAGCGGGGCTCTTGATTTGCCCCGACTGATCGAATTTTAAACCTTCGAACCAAGGCAATCACCACAGACTTCATCTCCACAAGAGCCAATTCCTTTCCCAAACAAACCCTAAGACCTGCCTGGAAAACCGGGTATTTAAATGGACACTCATGCACAAAAACACCATCTTGCAACCACCTCTGAGGCTTAAATTCCAGGCAATCGGAGCCCCAAATCCGCTCCATCCGACCCATCGCATACGGGTGGTATGTAACCCTGGTCCCCTTCCTCACAAACGTCCCGTCTGGTAACACATCGTCCTCCACGGCGAATTTTGAATCAAACTGAATAGGCGGGTATAGCCTCATACTCTCATGAACCGCCGCGTTCAGGTAATGCATACGGCGCATTTGTTCAAAGCTCGCGACATCCTGATCCGGATCCATGAGCTGGTCCAGTTCTTCCAGAATCAACGACTCCACCTGGGGGTGGCTTGACAGTAAAATGAAAAAGCCTGTCAACGCTGCAGCAACCGTATCACGACCTGCTAAGAGGAAGCTTACGACCACGTCTCTTAAATACTTATCGTCGTTGACTGAACCCATGAATCTGGCAAGAAGATCCTTTCGCGCTGAAAAACCCGTCTCCCGAGATTGTTTTATCACCCCCTCCGCTAAATCGTTTACTATGTGAATTGCTTCCTTTAGCTTCTTCTCAGATCCTACGTTGAAAAACCGTTTTATCTTCCATATAACCGGTGACGCGATCATTGCTCGCTCCGCGGATAGCTTCGACGCTAGGTCAAAGGCGTCGGCGAAACTCGACGTGGGAAGAGATGAGAGCAGACATCCTGGATCGAACCCGAACGAGAACTTACAAATGTTGTCGAAGGAGAATCGTCGGAAAATGTCTTGCAAGTCCAACACTTGGCCACGTTTACCAGATGCGGTGGAAGCCAGGAGAGGAATTAACCTCGTTCGGATCTCTTCAGTGACTATGTCGAGAGCATAGGACCGATTGGCGACGCTGCTTATTTCGAGGCTCGCCATTTTGCGTTGAAACTTCCATGAGTCACCGTCAACGTTGAAGATTCCTCGGCCAAGAAGATCGCCGAGAAGTGTGGAGAAAGGCTTACCTTTTGGGTAGTTATCGAAGCGGGTCTTGAGGATGTGCTGGACGTTGTCCGGGTCAGACGTGATTGTGTTTCGAAGCACGTGGGCGTGGATGGTTCCGGTGGGCGAGTTTCTGAGTAGGTGAGTGTACCAATCGCAGAGGTTGCCAAAGTCGCGAGCCCAACTGACGGTCAGGTAGCTCCGGCAGATATTGCAGTTACAGCACGGCTTCATCCGGAGGACGAAGATGAGAAAGGAAAAAACAGAGAACAGAGCGGTGAAGGAGAAGAACAGGAAGCAGAAAGTGGTGGACATGGTTTCTACTGACGGAGAAGCTTCAAGATGACCCATATATATATTATTCTGTTCTGTGTTTCGTTAAAATCTGAGAAGAGGAAAGATCGGGAATACTGCGCGAGGTTGAGGAAGAAAGGAAGGCATAGGGTGATGTATATATAGTTGGGAGGGCCGGATTAATAATTAGCTTGGCATTGGGTTGATAAATTAAATTAGAGGAAACAGTGGGCAAAATAATATTCAATGGTGTGGTTTCAGGTTTTAGGTTCTTGTTTGAAAAACGATCAATAAAGAAAAAATAAATAGGTGGAAATTTGAGAGTTGACGAGCAGCAGCGAAAAATGTAAACGCTCATGAAAAACGCGTGCGCAAAAGGGCACCGGGGCTGCAGAACGCAGCGTCCTTTTTCCATCCACGTGATAGTATTATATATTTACGAGTATTTATTAATAAGTTATTTTTTTAGTTTCCGTGAATTAGGTCTCTGATCAGGGATTTGGTATGTTGAATGACGCATAGTACAAAATGAGGTTAAAATATTTTTACTGATGTGAGAATCAATATTGAATATTTGAAATGAAAATAATGAGAAAACCGAGGAATTAATCAGTAAACTCACAAAGCCATTGCTATAACAGTAAACGACTGGTTAACTTAACTATGTAGTGTGTACGGAATTCAAATGCATTTATTTTCTCTGCAGCCTACTCCTTCCTTTGTTGGCCCCTCTCCCCCTTTGTTGGGTCTTGAATCAATTCAGACTTGCTGACTCAGCAGCATCCTTCTCACCAAATAGGACGTATTGTGTGTTTAATTTTTAATTTGTCACAAATTTATTTGATGAAAATCAGTTTAAAAAAAACAATTACTAAAATAAATTTTATATTTAAATATATTTTTTAAAAAATCAATTTGATAAATTAAAAAATATTTAAATTAATGATAATTTGTGCTTTTAAAATTTATTTTGGAATATATAATAACGAAAAATGACATTAATTTATCAAAATTGATAATTTCTGTTATATAAATATAATTTATTAGAAAAAATTTGAAAGTGTGAAAATATTTAAAATAATATGAAATTAATATATTAAATGGTAAGAATAAAAAATATATAGTTTAATATTAGAAAAAATTAAAACACAATAAAGATATTTTGATCATTTATAAAAGTAAGTACAATTGAACTCCCATTTACAATTTAAAATCCATAAAAAATAGTGTTGATAAATTACATTTTAATTCCATCTCAATTTATATTTTAAAAGTCATTTTATTCACCTAAAAATTATTCAAATAATATTTAATATCTCAAAAGTGAAAGTGATTTTTTTTTGGTGAAAAGAGTTTAGTTAAAAAGTGAATTTTAAATGTCAAACTTTGATTATCCAAACCCACTCGTGATCCCCTCCTAACCTTTACAGCAATACGATTTGCCGCTAAATTTTCTTTTCTCATTGAAAGGCGGAGTTAATTAATCAATTTGTTTTGGACAGTACTTGATCCCATAATCGAGGAAATTAAAGAGTTTAATTTATTTTACAAAGAAGGGGTGATTGTTGTGAGAAGGTCGCTGTCATTGGGTGATGCAAAGGCGAGGAGATAGTAACGGGAGAATAAAAAGAAATCCCAAAAAAATTAATTAATTTAAGTTAAATTTTAAATGTTAAATGTTATAAGTTTATAAGTCAATCTCTTAATTTTATAACTATATTGTAATGAATTTATAATTTATTTTTTAAATTTTAATGTGGTTGAAAAATTAAAAAATTTACTTTTCCTTATTAAAATTTAAAATGTGAGTTACAAATTCACATAAGTTTATAAAATTAAAATATTAAATTATAAATTTTTATAATTTAATATTTAAAATTTAATTTTAATTAATTAATCATGTTAAAATCTCTCTATCATTTTACTTATCCCTATTACTACTCCAACCAAAAAAAAAAAATCACTTCCGTGCACACACATTTTTTTCATTTCTCCCAAGTCCCAGCCCCTTCCTCCCATCATAATATATAATATATATCATAATTAATATACTTTTTTCTATTACTAGAATCTATATTAGCTATGTTTATATTAATAATATATATATATATATATATATTTAATTTATATATATATTTTGTTCATTTAAATATATTATAAATTAAAATTATTCTCACATAAGAAGGAATAAATATGGTATATATACATTCATGTTTTACTAAGAAGGTAATTTATTGTACCAAGAAAAAAAAAGATAATTTAGTATTTTTACATTTTAAATATATTTTTCTTAACATCGATGGTCCCCTAAAATGTTTAATCCAAACATTGGTCCTTTTACCTTGATATTTTAGTCATTTAGTCATTTTCACCAATTTTCCCCCATTATTGGGAGCAATACAAATCTCAATGTACCGGGAGGCAACTTCAATTGATGACTCATATCTGAGATTTTTGAACAACAAATGATTGCCAGCCAAAAACCAAAAAACTGATCCCATTATGATGAGTAATTATCAATTGACAATTACGTACGCCCACCTAATTAACTCAAATTTTTATACTTTCAACTAAACAGTCGTAAATTATAGCTTAATTAGTGTAAGTCCGATACATACATGTGGAATTTGAGAAAAGTTGTGCGTGGAATTTGAGAAAATAAAGTTGTGCGTTTAACAACTTATGCTTCACCTCTTTTTCTATTGAAAATTGATTGATTGGATTTTCTAACAGTATTCTTGGAATTATTATGGCACTGCACTGTTTCTGGCCAGGCGCATATGGTTTCAAAATGAAAAATATCAAGTTCTATGAATCTAGATTCCAATAAGAGGTGGTTTCAATAATATGAGATAATTATTTCTGGAACGATGGAAGATCTTCACGTGATTATATGAAAGCAGTGATGAATCGGAGAATCTTAAAACATGAGCGAGCATTAATTGAGGTGGCTGCAGGTCGAGCAGCATTTGGATGCTAATAATTGACCGGCGAGAGTCGGCGGCCATACTTTGTATGGGTGATTGGAAAAGGAGAGGGGGAAAAATGGTTGGCCACGAGGAGGGGGAAGCCCGATCCAGAAAATCTCACCACCGAAACTGTCAGCAAAGCGGGCCACCTGCTCATTCTGTAACTAAGCTATTTTTTTCATACGTCTGATGTGTGATCAGACATTAAATATATATGTGCAGTGGCGGAGCCATGTCATGGCGAGAGACTGCATTTGCAACCTTTCATTTCGGAGAAAAAAATTACAAGTAATATATATAAATTTTACAATTTCACATCTCATACTTTTAATATATTGCACACTTTAAACACACTGAAACTAAACCATTTTTTCATACATATAATGTGTAATTAGATATTAAATATATATGTGTAGTGGCGGAGTCAAGTTATGATATAAGATTGCATTTGCATCCTTTTATTTCATAGGAAAAAAAATACAAGTGGGGTATATAAATTTTTATAACTTCACATCTCATACTTTTAATACATTACACACTTTAAACACACTGAAACTAAGCTATTTTTTCATGCGTATAATGTGTGATTAGACATTAAATATATATGTGCAATGGCAGAGCCAGAGTTATGGTAAAAGACTGCATTTGCATCCTTTTATTTGAGAGAAAAAAATTACAAGCAAAGTATATAAATTTTACAACTTCACATCTTATATTTTTGATATCTTGCACAATTTAAACACACTGGAACTAAGCTATTTTTTCATACATATAATCTGTGATTAGATATTAAATATATATGTGTAGTGGCGGAGCTGAGTTATGGTAAAAGACTGCATTTGCATCCTTTCATTTGAGAGGAAAAAAATTACAAGCAAGGTATATAAATTTTACAACTTCACATCTCATACTTTTGATATCTTGCACACTTTAAACACACTGGAAACTAAGCTATTTTTTCACGCCTATAATGTGTGATTAGATATTAGATATATATGTGTAGTGGTGGAGCCAAGTTATGGTATAAGACTGCATTTGCATCCTTTCATTTGAGAGGAAAAAATTACAAGCAGGGTATATAAATTTTACAATTTCACATCTCATACTTTTGATATCTTGCACACTTTAAATACATTGGAACTAAGCTATTTTTTCATACATATAATATGTGATTAGATATTAAATATACGTGTGTAATGGCGGAGCTGAGTTATGATAAAAGACTGCATTTGCATCCTTTCATTTGAGAGGAAAAAATTACAAACAAGGTATATAAATTTTACAACTTAACATCTTATACTTTTGATATCTTGCACACTTTAAACACACTAGAACAAAACTATTTTTTCATGCATATAATGCATGATTAGATATTAAACATATATGTGTAGTGGTGGAGTTGAGTTATGGTAAAAGGCTGCATTTGCATCCTTTCATTTCAGAGAAAAAAATTACAAGTAGGATATATAAATTTTACTACTTTACATCTCATACTTTTAATATCTTGCACACTTTAAACATGTAATTTTTTTAAAAATGTAATTTATGTTATTATAATTTTAGTCACAATATAATTATTATTTTTAATTATTAAATTATAATTTTTATAAAAAAAAATATTAATTTTAAAATTAAATTATCTTACACCTATATTGGCTCCGGGTCTTGGACTTGCCAGTATATATGTGCTCCTCTTTCCGGTAGAAATTCGAATACTAATTGATTGGCTGTATGCGTTATTCATCATAAACATTTTTTGACATCTCTTTTGCTTTATGTCTGCCAGTTGGTCAATTCAGTTTTACCATCGTAGGCCAGACTTTCCTTCTTTCTGTCGATTTCTATTGTTTTATTTTATCTCTTTCAAATAAATCTAACAATTGAGATTTGAGACCTTGTGCCTGGATAAATGGCAGCATGCCAATTTAACCGTTGAGGACGTCGTTAAAGTCTTTTTCCCCCGTTATTGAAGTCTTCTCATAAAGTATTACACGGGGAAAGGCTGTCATATCGCGGGCGCGCGTACGTACTATCGATACCATTCTTAATAAATAAATAAATAAATAATCTCATTCTTATGCAAGGCTTGCATATTACTTAAAATTTTCAATGAAACATATATATTATTTATATATATTTATGCAAACTTGAAATATGAGTTAAATCTTTTTTAGAATTATTTCCGTGACCCAAAATTTTTACATGGCGAACTATATCAAATGCAATTCAAACTTATAAAAATACGTTGTTGAATTCAATATGATGTGAATAGTCAAACGTACGACCGTCCAAAGCCCCCGAATAATACTCACACCGGATATAATAAAAAGGTGCCACCTAGTAGGCTCATATTTAATTACCAGACGCAGCAGTGGAATTTTGAGGTGGCAGCGTTGACGAATTTTGTTGGACGATCAAGTTCAAGACTTCTCTTGGCTTCCAGAAATTCAATATCTTCAGCGTTTTTATATATTTTATGTAGTCCCGCCTGCCTCCGTCACACGTACCACCTTCTCCAATTCATTGACAACGGCATTTGTAATTTTGTATTATATTATTTTCTTTATCTCCTTTTTGGTTCGAGGCTCCTTGTACCCTGGAATTTTTTACATATTGCCGAATAAATTTTATATTTGATTATTTCCTTTATTAATTTGAGATCAACACGGCATGTATTTGAGGACATGTTGGTTTTTTGGAATTCAGATCCTCTAATTATTCTAAGGATAGATATGCCGGCGAGTGCTAATTTTTAAATGACATCCTAAATTTTAATTTTTAAATTAAAACATTATAATTTAAAATCTAAAACGTTAATAAGTATAATTAAGAATATTACTCCTGTTCTATATATATATATATATATATTATATTTCCTGTTAAAAGTTTAAAATAAAATCAAAATTATTCAATTTTAATTTAAATGGCCCATATTTTAGACATGCTTTAAAAAGTAGTGGAAAACTTGTATTCCAATATATAGTTGCCTGGATCAATAAGCATTGATCATGTGATTGCTTAAACATAAAGTTTTGGATTTGAGTTGGCATAAATCTATAAAATATTTTTGGGAGAGTTATTTTTAATTAGGCCTGATCTAATCCAATTAGATAGCCAAATAAAATAATTAGTATATAGCTGCCTCAATTTTCAGGCATGCCAGTAAAACGGCATGTTTCTTGAAGTTTTTATTCTTTTCTCCCATCTTGTGATTTAAAATGAATTAAAAATGATTACAACAAAGTCAGACCAATAAATCTATTAACTGACCATATAATATAGTCATGTGAATTGATAGTGACGGCGAACATGAGAAAGATATATTCACAAATATGCTTTATTTTTTATGTTTGTATCCGTCTCTTACAATTAAATTTTTAACTTGACCTTAAAATATAATTATCAACTCGTTCAGTTTTGTCAATATCAGTAACTTTTAATCATGTTCATTTCTGTGTGGATGAAAGTAACAGGATATATCTTCCTTAATTAATTATCATATCAAAGTAGAAGAATGCTAGATCGCGGGAAAAAAATACATGAGTCGGCGAAATTAAAGTACCACAATAATTCGCGATAGGAAGAGGAGTTGATGTAGGCGCGGGCAGGCTGTCGGGGGGGTGTTTGGTTAATGTTAAATTGATGAATGGCGTGCGTTCAATTCAGCAACCGTCGTACGTGGCCGCTTCTTTGTCACCGCCGAAATTTTCATCTCAGTCTGTACATATCCGACGTCGTACGCACGCGTGATAGGTGTTCTGCTAGCTCATAGAATTAGCTAGTCGAGATGCGTAGTGCTGAAAGAGAAACTCCCTCTTAACAACACGAACTCAGCAAGTTAGCTGATATAGCTATCGAATGCGCAGTGCGTGAAAAATCAAAACTCAACGAAATCCCAAAATGACTTAGGCTCTGTTTGGTTTCTTTTCTCATTTTTTATTTTTAAAAATTATTTTGTAATACAGTTTTTAAAATTATTTTAAAAAATAAAATAAAAATCCATTTGTTTATACCAATTAAAAAATGGACTAATAGTGTGATTATGTGGTGGTTAATAGCAAAAATTGCTCAAGGTAATTGTATTTTTTAATAATTAAATGTAGGGTGTTTTAAAAATAAAGAAAATAAAACAAAAACAACTTAGAGTTGTTTCTATTTTTTTTGTTATTAAAAATAAAAAATAAAAAACTTTTAAAAATAATAAAATAAAAAATTCTTACTCAAACAGACTTTTAAATGTTCTGCTTTAAAAAACAAAAAAATAATTTTTAAAAACAGAAAATAAATATGCCCTTATCTTCTCCGTCTTCAGTTTCCGAATTGGTTGATAATTAATTAATGATATACTCATACCATGTGCCGATTGAAGCATGCTTGACCCACCAATTCTGGTACTATTTTTATATTCTGGACGATGACTTTTAGTTGTCCGTGCCGTTGACATTACTGCCTCTACTTTAGGGTGTGTTTGATACAAAATTTTTTGAAGTGAAAGGGAGTTGCTCCCCTTCCCTTATTTAGTTAGTTATTAATAAAAGAAGAGAAGGGAAGTCCCTTGTTTGGTTAAAGATTTAGAGGGACCCTCCTCTTCAATTTAGGGTTTTGTTTGGAAGGGAAAGGATAGAGAAAATAAATAAAACAAATTTAAATATTTATTTTAAAATCTTAATTACTTTTGATGTTAAAAAATTATGTATTATCTCTCTCTCTCTCTTTCTTATAATAAAATAACTTTTATCATCTTACAAAAATTAATGTATAATTTTTCATGTATGAAATTTTAATATTTTTTATTAGACTCATTGATAAAATATAATTTATTCTTCATATTTGTTTATTAATATAAGTTTATATTCTTAAAATAAAAACTTAATAAATTCTAATACAACAGTTTTTTCGGAGCAAAAAATAAAACTTAAGTTAAATTTAATAAAAATAAAATTATTAACTTATTTTTTATTCCACTCCCTTCCTCCCCTACCTTCATCCCTCCCTCTCCTTGAATAAAATCCACTCTTTACTGATTCGATCCCAAGCAATTATTTGCATACGCTCTAGAATTTAGGTTGTCACTCTTATTTTCAACCATTCCGTTGGAAGAGATGAACATTATAATAATACCGACTGCTTTTTCTTTCTAGAAAACTAGCAAAAATTTTTTGCCATCGATTAGTTTCCAATCATCTCAAAGCTAATTATACATATCAATATTTTTTAAAAAAAAAATCTAAATACATAGTTTAATTTACTTATCTTTTCATAATCATTATCAATAAGATGTGTGTCAGTGGTAGAGCCAAAAATCCAAAATTAGGGAGTGCAGGATAATTTAATAAAAAATCAATACTTTTTTAAAAAATAGTAATTATATTATAGGATTAAAATTATAGCAATATAAATAGAATGATTATTATTTTAAAAAAATATATTAAATAAGTTAATATGATCTTTTCATATAAATATGCTCCTTATATATATAAATCATTCAATTATTTTATATCTAATACGTTTTTGAACTCAGATATTTTTTATTTAATTTAGAAGGTGAAATATCAAGAGTGGGAGCTGTATAGTTGCAAAATTTACATACCATATTCACAATATTTCCCTCAATATCATCTAGCTCTGCTAATGGTGCGCGTTTGTGTTAAAATTTTGATTTTGAAAGTCTGAGTGGAAAATGTTTTTCTTGGCCAATTGAACTGTATGTACGGACTTGTAGGGAGCGTATGAGGGTTCTTTTCTTTTCTTTGTTTGTTTTTTGGTTTTTTTTTTCTTTCTTTCTTTTTTTTTGGGTGTGGGGAGAGTGTTACAAGAGATGAAGAGACTATGGTTCATCATCTGATTGGTCAAAGTAAATTAATAAATTCCCACTCAGACATGATTTGTAAAAACAAAGTCGTGTGCTGGGCAGACACGTTGGAGTGCGGAGCACGCCGAATTCTGCTTTGTGGAAAATAAGAGAGGCTCCCTCCGATATTCTTAACACGCATGCTTCTCACGTTTTCCATCACTTTTGCAATTAAGAAATCGCGAGCAGTCATTGACAGGTACTAGTACTGCTTGTTAATCTCTCTCTCCCACGATTTTCCTGGACCAAGAATTTTAATTTGACAAGCGCATATTATCATTTTGGATGTATTTAATTTGAGGGGAGGGAGAAAAATTTAATGAACATGAGAGGAGAATTTTAATGTAATTTTGTTTGGTTTAGAAGGGGAGAAAAAAATAATTATATATAAACAACTTTACCTTCATATTATTAAAAATTATTTTTTCTAATAAAATATAATTATAAATATTTTTAACATGCAATTATAAATATATAAATAATTATCATTATAAATATATTATTAAAAATTTATAATTGTTAAACTTATTTAAAAAGATAAAAATAATAATTAAAAAATATTTCAATCATTACATAATAAAATTATACTCCTCTCTTCTCAATCTCTCCTATTTGGATGGGAGGGGTCATTTTTTAAATTAAATAATTTCTTTTAATTAAAGTATTGTTTGATCGAGAAGAGGGTTGTTTGGTTAGATAGAGGGGAGCCCTTCCCAAACCTCCCCCCTCAAATTGGGGGTGAGGTTGGTCCCTTCTCTCACCTTTTTTTCTTTTTTTTTTTAATCAAACAGAGTTTAAAAAAAATTTGTACTAAACAAAATAAAGTTGGGGTGTGGGTCGCGGATACATGACCAGGACAGCTTAATAATTTGACCTATTTGTCCCTCTCCATGTCGAAGAATCCGACACAGTTTTCGACCGCGTGCCCTTCTGAAATAATGCACCCTGACGCAGCCGATGAGCCGATCTCTTCCAGATTAGACTACGGCCAAAAAAACAAAAGGCAATTGATGTTTTAAAAAAATCATGTGTGAACAAGCAAAGCAATGAACTTAATTAATCAAAAGTCTAACAAAAACTCAATCTAATAATTACTAATTAAACACTCTATGCCAGTTGTCCTGCTTGAATGAAACAGCTATATCCTTGTTTGAAAGATCCGACTCGATGAACTAAATCTGTTGTTCTGTTTTATTTATTATCAGGAGGCATGACTCTTTTTCATTAATCAATTATATGTGCACCCATTGCCCACCCTTTCTGATGGTCTTGAATTTGGGCTATCGTGCAATTTTCTTTAATAGAATTAATAATTATATCTAATTATTTCTCTCATTATTCTTTACACATAATACTTCCTCTGTTTACAAATGTAAACCATTTTTTTAAAAATTAAATGTTAAAAAATATAAGGTATTTTTAATCTTTTAAGGTGTAATCATTATTTTTTTTAAAAAATATCTCTATTAATAATGAATTTATATTTATTGTAGGGTATTTAATAAGAATAAATATAAAAATATATGATTGATTTAAAAATAGATAATTATTTTATTAAAGAGTAAAATTTGTTTATATTTTTAAAGGGAAGGAGTGAGAAATTGAGATTTTTATGGTACAATTCTTTAGACATTTAAAGACGACCTCGAGAAAAATTTTCTGAAGAGTTGGCGGCCTAATTAATGACAAATTTGTGCGTTTTATTAAATAGTATATCTTTTGTAAATATTATATATGCCTTTTGGTGTTTTGCACACAAACACGTGCACTCCATAATGTTAGCACGGTGGCTCAAATTTGTTTTTTGTTAATTTAAAGATAAATAGTTTTTGACGAAGTTTTCCCTCTATAAACTTGCATTCACTACGATATTTTCGTTGTATATATTCCGGTGTTATATATTATTTAAAGTAACAGTTTCCTAAATTTTAAGCAAAATTAAGTTACTGTGCATCCCTTGAATGTAATGAGTAATTTTAACCACTCTTTCAATATTACTACTCAAGAATATAAGTCAGGTTATGCAAGTTAACTTGAATAATTGATCATAAAAGTTGAGTTGGGTCAAAAAAAAATGATGTAAATAAAAATGAGCTTTTTTCATATGGGTTAGAATTGGCCTGTTTAACCCATATTATTATTTAAGAAAATAAAAAAAGAAAAAAGAAAAAATGTTGTGGATATAAATCATATTGGCCATAATTTAATTGCTTGAATCAATTTATATATTTTGTACAAATATTATAAATTAATATTTTGATATATTTAAAATAAATCATAAAAAAAATTAAATTGAAACTCATTATTTAGATATGTTTTTTAAAAATTTATAAAAAATAAATAAATGAGTTAGCGAGTTAGTCCATTTAATCTGCAAACCCTCAAAGGTTAGGTTGGTTGAGATTTTTCAACCCTTATAAAATTAGGTTGAATCTAACCCAACCCACATTTCTTTCCACCCATATGGTCTGAGTTAGCTCATGTTCCCACCTTTACTTATGTCATGCAAGTATTATATATAGAAATAATTTTTAACTAATTCTTGAATTATTTTAATAAATAAAATATTAAATTAATTTAATAATGAATAAAGGAATAAAAATACGTCAAGATATGAAGTTTATAGGTAAACCGTAAACAGCACACAACAATCATAAAGTGTAGCGAAAAGAAACGTTTAAATGAAACATTTACTTTTTTTATTACTCCTCAAAATATGAAACAATTTTCAAATAGTTCAATAAAAGAAAGTTTTACGAACAATGTTTGTTTATTTAAAAATTTTATTGCAACAGCTGAAAACTATTTCCTATTTCATTTTAGAATACAATTTTCAGGTGTTATTTTAGTAGGGATCAATAGATACATGAAAATTGTTGCTTGTTTATATATTAAGCAATACTTTTATGACCGTTGCAAATCAAAGTGTCGTTAGAGGTCAAAATTATTACAGTGATTTTATGCCACATTGATTTAATTGCCTCATTATTTTCTTATAGCTCACATTTTATTGATGGGACATGGACCGTGATGGACCTGTGTTTAAATTAAGCTTGCTTCCATTAGTTGTATAGATCGCACAACTACGTAGTTTTTGAATTTCACTTCCATACAAAACATATCTCTGCAAATCTACGTGTACTCTCCGGCTCTCGCTATGCCTGCTAGATAGAGAGTAAAATTTTAATTTTTAAACTTAATTAGCAAAGAAGTTTGAACAAAATTATATTGTGAAATAAAAACACAATTATTTTTCTAAGCTTCTATGATAAAGTTGAAAAAACGAGCCAAACCTATTGAACTGGTTATTTTAAGCTCAAAAATAATTAGGACTAGACCCTCAATTTAGGAATATAATTGAATTTCACACTTAAAAGGCTAACTTTAATCGACTTAAAAATGAAAGAGCCAATCCTTTTTTATTCTATCATTATTTTTTTTTAAATTTCATGTAAAATGATGCAAAATATAGGGACATCATCTACTAATGTTAAAGGCTAAAGTTTTAACTGTTACAATTCGTTGTGCTTCTTATACTTCAAATATGTCTCATAAATAACAACTATGTACTTTTGATGACACATTTAATGTATATTTTAAATACTTTGTCAATTTATAAATTATTATATTTTTTTAATCCTATTTAACTTTATTAATATTTAAGTGTATTTATTTAATCTTTTATAAATTATAATGTAGGACTATGAAGATATTTATATGAGTATAGATAATTTTTCTAATGACTAGTCTAAACTAAAAAATTATTTTGATAAACCAACACTTAAGAGTTAAGCCCCATAATTAGATGATGATACTTTGACAATATTGCTGTATTATACATTATTGTGAGTTTACATAAATTTACATATGCAAGGGTGGAGAAAGAGAGGACCAATAGGGGCCACGGGCCTTTCAAAGTTTTTATTTTTTTATAATAGAATATAGGTGTTATATATTTTTAGTTTCCTAAGTTGACACATAATAGAAGCTTTGAGACACCGCATGAAATTCTTATTTCAATTATATAATAGTCTTTTATGCATGTATAGTTCAATTATTACACTAACTTGAAGATATAGTTGTCATATGATATACTTATTTTTAACAATGTAATGTTGCAATTGCTCTTCAAGTATTGACATTATTTAATTTTGCTTTCATTTTATATTTGAGGAAAGCAATTATGAGAATCATTACTAACAAATTTTTCAAAACATTGCATCCCAAAATATATAGAATGAAGAACATATTAATTGAAGGAATTATTCATCAAAAACAACAAAATCATTAGGCATGTTAGAGACATTGAATCTCAATTGATAACAAAGGATCCCTAGACTCTCTTACCATAGTATACTCGGATATAAAAGATGTATAAAAGTTAGAATAACAAGTGTTTAATTGATGTTAAAGGATTACATAAATGTTAAAGATTGCAAGGCTAAAAATGAAAGCAACAATTACAAGTAAAAAGCTATCTATGATAAATCTAAAAGCTACGAATATGATAGATCTCAATGTTTGGATGTGTACCATTCATCCCTTTTTCTGTGATTTACTTCTCCTCTTATAATGGCTTAGTCGTGTCAGTTGTTCCCATGAAATTTGAAATTCATTCACGAAATATCAGGAATGCACTATGCACATCCTGTAAAGTCTATGGCACGGTCTACTTGCAATGTGTTCCATTGTTTTAATTGCCAACCTATGTCTTCGAAACACTCATGAATAATGGTCATGTCTCCATGAGATTCGAGGCCCGTTGAGGTCATGGTTTTTTTATATATATCAACGATCTAAGTAGTGACTTCGAGGCTTAAGGGATTCGAGGACTCTACTTATTTGATTAGGTTTTTCTCTTGTTACCTAGATTGGCCTTATTGTTTAGATAACTTATTAGGCCTAATTCTTCAATTACTTAACCCACTTTAAGTTATAGCCCTTGTAAGCAATGTTTTAATTTTTAGTACAAATAAGAATTAAATAGTAAATTTAATAAGCAAGTAGTAGAGCTTTTTATACCAAACACAATTTTAAATCCTAAGAATGCATTTAAATTACTCAATACTTATAAAAAAGATAAAATCTTCATTAATTTAATGACAGTTTATATTGAGAAGAAAATTTTAAAAAATTTTATTGTAAACATGATAATTAATTATTTTTATACCATGAAAATTAATGAACAAAACTTAAAAGATAAATAAATATATTTATTTTTGTTGTGTATATATGTGAGATTGAATATAAATATATAGATCAAAATATTTATGTTACATTAATAACATATATAGATTTAATTTTTTTTCAATTATTATATATATTTTATTATTTCAACCCTCCTTAATAAAATTTTTTCGACTCCTCCCTTGCTTATATTTAATATTTTTAATTACAAATGTGTTTGTTAAATATTTAAATTGAAATAAAAACATGAGAGCCGAGGCCCTGAAGTACTTCTGGATTTTTTGAGCCCCACTTCAAAGACCGCCCTAATTATTAACCGTGCCTGGATATGCGTATTATAAGTAATAAAAAGAAGGTAATTGACAGTCATCTGGGGCAGGTCACGAGTGGCAGCAGCAACAAATAAAAATAATTTCTGTAGCTCTTTGCGGAATCATTATTGGAAGATCATAAAGACACGGAACCACCAAACAATACACTATTGTTTGCGATTCGTTTCAACATGTCGGATCTATCCTTGAGTAAAGTAAATGTGCAATTATTGAAGCTATAAATTGGATTGAGAATGCATGTGTATGTGAAACCAGCATATAACTGTTGCAAATTTGGTGAATTTGCGCATCTGATCCAGTCGTCCTAGGTCATATCTAAAGCTAAAAATAAAAATCGAATTTGAAGAGTTAAATTTAAAGGTCCTATTTAAATAAATATTTTAATTTTAAAAATAATTTTTTTTAAAGTAATCGAATTTGAGAACTTGATCCTGATAAGTTTTATAAAAAAAAGTTTAGACCCGAGCTGCTTTAAACCCTGTTATATTATTATTATTATTTTCTTTGGTATAACACGTGTTTGAAGTCAATAATCTGCTCACCTGATTTTACATGCATTATATTATTATTAATTTTAATTTATTTTAAAATTAATTTAATATAATTTAATAAATATCAGTGTATGGTATAAAATTTTTGATATTTATAATTTTTCTATAATTATTATGTTTGTGTATTTATAAAAATAAACTCTTTTTAACCAAGATTTAAATTTTATTACTAGACTTCTAAATGTGTATTATTTAATTTTTAAAAACTATGATGATTTTGATTTTTTTTAGTTTCAAAATATTTTAATTGATTTATGATATTTAATTTTATTTTTATTTTTTTATTAAAACAGGGCTTGTGGGCCCGGTCCTGAGCCGTTTATATAAGGGCCGTGCTAAAAAATGAGGTTAAAAATAAAGAATTGAACTTTAAGGCTAAAGCCCTTAAGGGCCGATCTCATAAGAGTTAGGCTTTTTAAGGTCGGATCTGTGCATTTTTCCAACTCTAATTGAAGCTAGGGTATATAAACCTCAAATTTTATAAACCCAACTTCTAAAAATAAAATTAGTTGTTCACATTAAATGTGTTTGAGTATAAAATGAAATGTTAAGTCCAAAATCACGAAAAAAGAAGACTAAAACTCAAAAAAAAAAAAAAAAACAAGGCTTGGCTCATTTCTAGGAAAAGTTGTGCCGAGCACGTACTTAGCATGACTCTTAAGATTTGAAATGGTTGAATGTTGAAGATCGTTGAGTGGACATGAGATCATTATCTGACCTACCATGAATCTTGTGAGGCCGTGCTTGATGATCATGGATATTTTGCATACAGGCTCTAAATTCTTCAGGCACAACAATTTCAGGCACATGGAGCTCAGCTAACGAAATACATACATTCTATACTAGAAATAATTTTAGATTTGTTTTTTCCAAATCAATTTACCTTGTATTTTGTAATTAGATTTGGGATTTTAATTTCACAAGCTATAATCATTCCAACTTTATATGTTACCCTTCATTAATAAAAAAACATCATTTATATCAATTTTTTTTACATATTTACATTTGAATGAATTGAAGTAAAAAAGTTTGAGAATTTTTTATTCATTTTTTGAGGCTTCATGTCTTTGACACTTAAGTTTTTTATCGTGGAGAACAGAAAGCTTGTACGACAAGGAGTTGTTAAAACATGGCTGAAAAGAAACATGTCCGCAGCATGAAAAAATGAAATACAGTTCGCTGATTGATGTGAATGTGTTTGTTGACTGTGTGCTTCACTTGTGGCTCCATTTCGATGACACGAGGTTACTCCTACTTCCCCACTTCCTAGTCATCTTTTACAGTTGTCGTGCCCACTTTCTCCACAACGTTGACCAATTTTTTAGGCCACTTCCCACGATAAAAACATTCTAGATGCTCCACTAATTGAATTTTCTAAACTATTAGACAATTAATTTAATAACGTCCTTAATCATAGTGGACTCGAACAAATTAATTCAGGCCTCTGGACATGAATTGAGTTTCCGTACATTTATTTTGGGCCTTCTAAAAGAAAATTCTGTCAATAGAACATTGAATTATATTTAGACACTTAGATTTTGGGCTGAACAATTGTCCCTCACATGCAATTTCCTCTTGGGCAAAGTTTTATGGATGCACTTGTGTGTTTCTCTTTTCAGCCCAATTACGAATGCTTTGGCCATGAAGTCCATACCACCCCCCCCAAAAAAAACAAAAAACAGAAACGTTATATTTCTGCCACCAATACCGGACTCACCTCTTTCTCAATCTGATCTACAATCAAGAAATAAAAAACCCAAACCAAAACCACGGCGCCCAAGCATCCTTGAAATAGATTTGGAAAAGGTAAGAACTCTCCCCATCATTTTTTTTCCTTTCTTGATTTCTCTTTATAATTTAATAGCTTTGCACTTTCCCTCTTCAATGCCATTTTTCATTTTTCTGGTATAAAACGGCACTATATTAATGAATTGTATAGAAAGCCTCAACTTAGAAGTTGGATGCTAACGTTTCTGTGCTGCTATTGATGTTTAAAATTTATCAAGGCTACTTAGGCCCTATTTAGTACAAAGTATTGAATTTTATAGGATTGAGAATGGAATTGATAATATGATTGGCATTGAAAATAAGAATTTAAATTCATGTTTGGTATGTGGGATTTTTTTTTAAAAAAAGGCGACAAGAACTAACTAAAAGACTCAATTACCCTCATTTTCCTCCTTCTTGGCTTCAACTTGCATTTGCTCCATCTTCATCATTCTTAGCTTCATTCCTCACACCTATAGTCTCTCTCTCACACCCACGCTTTTGTGCTCGGCACCACTGCAACTGTCCTTCACTCAAGTCTCTACATCGTTGACGGTGGCCAACGAGTAATCCAGATTTAGGTGAAAGATTCAAGCTCACAACTCCATATCTCCAAATCTGCTAGTTCCAGTGCTGCCTTTCTTCTTCATCTTCCTAGTTCCAACATCATCATTGTGCCTGTGTTTGGTTGTGGGAAGCATGATGTAGGAGGCTGGCAGATGGTAGTGGCAGAGATGTGAGAGGCGAGGGGTGGAGGGTAAAGGGAGAGATGACAGAGATAGGAGAGATGGAGGGTATTTTTGTCAAAAAAAATCAATTCCAGGATTGATTTTTCAGTACTAAGCGGTGGGTGGTATTAAATAATCCCACTTAGATGGGTTTGGGCTTAGAATTAAAATCCTTATTCCCTCATACCAAACATAAAAACTTCGAATTAGTTAATGCCAATGCCAGTCTTACTTTCTCATTCCTTTGTACCAAACAAGACCTAAGAGTTTGTTAACAAAATCAATGCTTACTATGTATTCCACGAAACATCCCTAAGAAAAGTATTTTGACATGCTTAACTTTTAGTGCATTATAATTTATAACCACCTGCCTCGTGGCTATAGTCCTTATCATACTACCAATAAGCACCTAGGTGATCTAAAATACCATGCATACATGTGATGTGGCTATGTATTTTTTGCATGAGCACTCTTAGAAACCTATTAGTACATTCCCTCCATTCTTTCTTTACAAGAGATGAATAACTGAATCATCAAAGTAAAGAATATGATTAAAATTAGTTAAGCATCTTGAATATGTTACAAATTTAAAATTCTTTTCAAAAATACTCATGCAGGACAAGTTTGTGCAAGATTTCAAGCTAGCAAGCTTTGTCATTTTTGGAAAGCCCCCTATAATTCGTTTTCTAAAATAATGCCAAGCCAAACACAAATCTTCTTATCTCTTGAAAAATTTGAGGGAGGGAGGGTGGGCATTGGGTTTGCTTATTTAAAGACATTTTCTTGGCATGAACCATGAAGGAATGCCCGCCACAGTCTCTTTCTGAGGTGTAGGAAGAAGATTTAACTCAAGCTTTGAAGATATATAGAGGTGATAATTTCAGCCAACCCAAACAAACTAGCCTGAATAAATTTAAAAAATTTTAAAGTCAAGTTTAAGAGTTCAAAAATACTTTGAGCTTATTTTGGTGGTTTAAATAAGCCCGTGTTAAGTTGAGCTCAAATGAAATTAGCCTAAACACCCAAATTCTTTATTTATTATCAATAAAATAATATCAAAATAAAATAAGAATTGAAAATATTAATTTTTTGAAATAAAAATTGAAATTAACTGAAAAAATAAAATGAAATAATGTTTAATAATTTAAGTACTTGAACTTAAATAAATTGAAAGCCCAAGGTGTTAGGTTGAGGTTTGATCGTATTAACTTTTTTACATGTGCGAGTATTATTTGATAGTTAAAAAAAGAATATATGTGTAAATATTTTAAATTTAATTCGAGTAAGTGGGCCAGCCCAAATTGTCTGACTTTATATGCCTATACGCGCAGACTCTTCCTCCGACATATTTATCTGACTTTGTATACCGACTGCATTGGTCGCTCCAAGCTAATGTAGCTGAATAGTGTTTTTTTTTCTTTTTTTTTTTTTTAAAAAAAGGGTACTGATTCAATACCTTATCGTTGGGGTCCTAAATTATTCACTTGATTGTTTGCCTGGTCAGGGTGTGGGTACATTCAATTCAGTCAATATTACAAATTTCACGTCCTTGGCTTTCAGTGATTTTACACATGTCAATTATTATTAATAAATATCTTGACTTTTGTAAAACTCTACTAAAATCGCTCGTGGGATTTCGTTAATTAATAATTAATAATAGTACAACTACCAGTAAATTTTTTTTTTCACGAGATTTGATTCAACCATAATGGATCACTTGCCATGGTCTTCCATTTTCTTTTCTTTTTCTTTTGGATACTTGTGGCTGTCTTTATATATACATACATACATACATACATACATATATATATATATATATATATATATTGACATGTTTTTGTTCTTTTATTGGCCGAAATATGTTTTGTTCTCAAAGAGGCAGAAGAATATATAGGTGACAATCATTTTTAATTCTTAATCATTATTTTGAATGCGTAATAATCTAAGATAAAAAAATAAATCAGGATAACTTTTCAATATTGTTTTTTTTTTCTTTTTTTTTTTTTAAAAAAAGGGTACTGATTCAATACCTTATCGTTGGGGTCCTAAATTATTCACTTGATTGTTTGCCTGGTCAGGGTGTGGGTACATTCAATTCAGTCAATATTACAAATTTCACGTCCTTGGCTTTCAGTGATTTTACACATGTCAATTATTATTAATAAATATCTTGACTTTTGTAAAACTCTACTAAAATCGCTCGTGGGATTTCGTTAATTAATAATTAATAATAGTACAACTACCAGTAAATTTTTTTTTCACGAGATTTGATTCAACCATAATGGATCACTTGCCACGGTCTTCCATTTTCTTTTCTTTTTCTTTTGGATACTTGTGGCTGTCTTTATATATACATACATACATACATATATATATATATATATTGACATGTTTTTGTTCTTTTATTGGCCGAAATATGTTTTGTTCTCAAAGAGGCAGAAGAATATATAGGTGACAATCATTTTTAATTCTTAATCATTATTTTGAATGCGTAATAATCTAAGATAAAAAAATAAATCAGGATAACTTTTCAATATTGTTTTTTATTTTCTTTTGACTGCATAATCGAAGTTAAAAATTATTTAAAAGATTCTTTCCTATATTGTACTAGTACTTCTTTTACGTTTGAGATAGATAAAAGAGAAGATTCAACCAATCAAATAAAGAAATATCGTAGCTAAACTGATAAAAATAAATAAATTAAAAGATCAAGATCGTTTCACAGTTTACACAACCATGTGTCGCGGTAACAACAGAGCAAAAATCTCAGTCCCCAATTCCGCAACCCAATTACAAAAATAACAAATAAGAACGGCCGCCTTAAGAGTGCGAAAAAAAAAGAGGGAAAGATATATTTCATACGAGAAGAAAATTTCATAAAAATTGGGCACTTGCCAGCTACCTGCAATATTATCACTGTTACACTGCCATTGAGTGAATCGCTAGCGCACCAATATCTATAATTCACTCATAAAGACTTGAATGCAGACAAGTATATCACACAAAACACCAGCTATGCAGTATTGCACTTGAAAGTATGATCACTTGAGGACGTACTTAATGATGCCAGGGATATGTATATTCATGAAGTAGTCCTCCCAGTCAATCATCTTCGTGTCAAAATAGAACACGTCCATCTCTACCCCACCCCGTGCCGCCGCAATCCGCAGCTTCTCTGTGTTCATATTATCAAATCTGCAGGCCAATGAGTGATTAGTCAAAGTCTCAATTCAATACACGTGACGTATTGGCATTATGTAATTTTACAGTAGCTTCTAATTAAGTGCAGTAACTCACAAGCCATTGAAAAACAGGTAGGGCCTGTAAAGATCAACCAACCGCATCACAATCTGAATCTTCCTGTTCAGGTCAAGATACATCCCCCGGAAGTACTGACAAAAAGCTTTATTGGCCAGATCTAGTCCCTACAATGAAGTTTTTCCAAGATTCAACAACTTTTGCACCTATATACATGACTTTGGTGCATCAATAGAGAAATTAATAATGACCTTCAAGAGAAGCATGTAGCGGATGAACATGTATGTGCGGAAGCTATCCATGCTGTTCAATACAGTGACGTTGCCAACCTTGACAATCTTCCCATCCTTGTTCCTCAGTGGCTTTGATGTGAAGTATCTCACGCCGTAGTCTCTGAGATTGAAGTATCTCACGGGATTTCTCACTGAGGAACCCACGTGATATATTATATCATCTGCCTGGTTCGCATGAGCCACCATCGCCACTAACATAGTATTCACCACCATGTCAGCTGGTATCTGCTTCAATGAACTCTCCATAATTAATTTTTCCATTTATCCTTCAATATCAATCACCATAAAATATAAATACTTTGACAAGCTCTGCTACATATTCTCAAGTTATCATAGTTTTTTTATTTTTAAAATTTCGTGCAACTATAAATCCCACATATAGTTACATTAATTTACATGGGTAAAAGAAAGAATGGGGAAGATATGGAAGGATTTATTCAGAGTCTCACCGCGTCAAAAACTGCTTCGATGTCTGCTGGAAAACAAGTTAATTTTCCTTTGCCATATGCAACAATCAAGCTGTCTATAGTTCTGTAATTAATTCAAGTCCAATGTACGTAAGAACAATTTGGGCTATGTTATGTGTTTAAATTATTTCTGAACCAGTTATAATGTGGTGACTTATATATTACCCACACAAACACACACCTTACACCTTCAACCCAACCAGGAAAAGGTTCCTTGTAGGTGCTGGTAACGATGGTGGGACGTACGATGACAACAGGCAGGTTTCCCTTCATTGTTCCAATAATCATTTCTCCCAATGCCTTTGTAAACACGTATGTGTTTGGCCATCCATATGTATTTGCCCTGATAATATCAGTCACGGCCAAACATATTAATCAAAGTCTCGTTTTATATTTTTTTATTCAAGAGAAAATTTTTACAAAACCTATATAAATTAGAGTAGTTGCATGAGGGGTGGGGGAGAAGAAACCTTTTAATACCCCAGTCTTTCATGGCACCTTTAATTTCACATTCTGTGGCTCCCTCCTCTTGAAGCTGTTTCAGAATTTCTTCTACCAACTTCTTCTCAGCGTCAATGTCTAGTCCCAACACTCCATTCAGTGATGCTCCCATTCTATACGGATCCTCTGCTATCAGTCCTCTTTTCTCCCCAGATACATATGCTTCAATTCATTGAAATATGCCCAATAATGTCTTGTCAGCAAAATATCAATAGATATTACAATATATTCAGGCAAAAAATATCCTTATATATTCCAGTGTGGGTGCATGTGCACATAGCTGATAGTTCATCTCTCTCTCTCTCTCTCTCTCTCTCATTAATCCCAAGCCATACTTTCTTTCGGTCAATAATTCTAGCCCATGCTCTCATTTCTATTTGGACTTTCTTACCGCTTCCAATTACAAGGTGTTTACCATTTATCATTTTATTTGTTAATATTACGCCTTTGAGTAAAATAAAAAACAATATAATCCTTGATGTGATGGGAAGTAGACATATCCCTTTCCCATCACAGTGAAAACTAAATGAGAAGGGAGTGTATCAAAGAAGTTAATTATCAGTGCTATAGACGAAATATACCGACCTGTTGAGACGTGGACAAGCAACTTCAGTTTAGTACATTTTTTGGCGAAGCTCAAAACATGCTTAGCTCCCAAGGTATTTATACCCAGTGCAACATCGTATCTGCAATTAAGAATATATTAACAAAATGGACATGAAACTAGAATGTCTAGTCATAAAGAAATTAATTTAGTTCTGTTGTATAATGATATTACTACGCGCGACGCAAATATGGTTTCCCCACCAAAAAAGAAACGAAAATATGGTTGTACAAAATTATGATTTCAAATATGACACGCGCGCGCGCGCGCGCGCGCTGACCTTTCATCAAAGTTAGTTGTTGCAGCCAAGTTTACTATAACATCAGTTTGACTGCAAATCTCTTCCCTCAGAACGGTGTCCTTCAGATTCAAGTCCTCGTGAGAGATGTCCCCAGGAACCAGAGCCAACTTCTTTGCGATAAAGGAATTGAACTCTGCACCATGATTTTCCTTCAACAATTTGAACAACTCCGTTCCTGTGATCTGCACATGGAAAACACATCGCACGCATATATTAGTTACCCACAAACTTATATATATAATAACTGTATTATGAGCTAAATTATGTTATCAAAAAGTCAATAACTATAATCTATGTCTATATCTGAAGTTCTCTTTAATTAGCGATAGAGGAACCTTCTTCAGACATTTGCTAAAAAAGAGTTCACACACACAAGACAAGAAAAAGATGGCATCACCTCATTGTTCAAGCGTTGAGTGGCAGATATGTTATCCGAGGCTCTCAAAAGAAGGTATAATTTCTTGACATTTGGCTGAACCCTCAGTACCTTCTCCACAAAAACTGCAAAACCATTATATATATATATGTATAAACACAGCATCATGAGATAACCAAGCAATATATGTATATACTTCAGAGCACACTGCATGCAGTGCAGCGAGTAATTAAAACAAAGTATGAAAAAGTAACAAAGGAGAGAGATAAACACGATACTTTTGGCGAGAAAGCCAGTGGCACCGGTCACTAAAATGGTCTTGTCCTGAAGGAAGTGGAGCATGCTGTCTAACTCCATTGGCAATTATGCTCTGAACTGATAATGCTGTGAGAAATTCAATGTGGTGGGCTAGCTTGGTGTGAGGGAAACATAACGCCGATATGTCATATTTATATGGGAATATTGCTACGCAGAGAAGAGGTCAAATGAGAAGGAACGATTATTAAAATTGTATAACATGCAGTGCACGCAATATGTCAAAAATAAAAAACATTTCGGTCCCAACTCTCGTAATCGTCGGAGGTGTGAATGCAACACAACCCCACTACCCATCCCGCGCGCTTACCAATGAATCAAGTTTCGGTGCTTTCGTAGTAAACTATTCCTCATTTATCACCATTACTCCTTCCATACTAGGATATTTTCTAAAAATTTATTATGTCCTTGAATATAGTGGGAATCATGATATTTTTGAGTAATTAAATAATTTTATCCTCATCTTAAAAAATAAAAAAGATATTAATTATGTGTTTTAACCACCACGATCATGATATTAACTGATATTATTGGAGTAAAATTAAAAAATTATTGTAATTTAATATCATTTTAATTAAGTAATATGTGTGATTTAGTTAAAAATACCTTATATATAAAAATAAAAGGAGTATTAATTAGTAATATAATAATAATTAATACGAAAATATCTTGGAGCCATATTATTCACAAATCGTATCACGTCTAAAATATTCTTACTAGTTGTATGATTGCAGTGATGTCATAATAGAT
Source organism: Prosopis cineraria (assembly GCF_029017545.1). Lineage (NCBI taxonomy): Eukaryota > Viridiplantae > Streptophyta > Magnoliopsida > Fabales > Fabaceae > Prosopis > Prosopis cineraria. The sequence goes on along the minus strand of NW_026555338.1, from coordinate 36,743,361 downwards.
GAAATTATTTTCTTATGTATATGTGCGTTGGCCCACGCTAACTATTACTTCTTTCATTTAAAAATATAAAATATTTTTAATTGAATCTTACTCTCTAATAAAATAGTTACTTATTTTTTAACTAACCTTATTTTTTCATATTTATCCCTATTAAATACTCTACAATAAATATAAAATTATTATCAATAAAAATACTTTTTTTAAAAAGTAATAATTATACTATAAAAGATTAAAAAATTTTATATTTTTTAACATTTAATTTTTTAAAAAATATTTTATATTTTTTAATAAAGGAATTCATATAAGGCATATGTCGAAAGCCAAGAGCAGTATTCCCGCGCATCATCTGCTTGCGGGTGTCTGATCATAGGTGGTTGAGCCTAGCATAGTCGCGCACCCACTCATGCGGCCATATACCTCCCAATATAGCTCCTACTAAGAATGAAAATATGTTAATCTGAGTTAAATTTTAATTAAATGAGCTTAAATTTATATGATAAATTAAAAATTTGAGTTTAACTTGAACTCTATATAAAATTTTTTTTATAGTTTAGGCTTAAGTCTATTTAAACTCTGACCTAATTTAAAAGCCTATTTAAAAGGCTAAACATTTCAAGTACACTTAAGGACTATTATACCATGCAATATAAATTTGATTCATTAATTATAATTATAATAATTAAAAAGATTTATCAACTATAATATAATATAATAATAAAATAAAAACATTAAAATTAATATATACACCTAATATAATTAAAAATATGACTAAAAATTAATAAAAAGAATAAATTGATTAAAAATAAAATGGTAAAATTAATGTGTTTGTGATATATTACATAATATATATATATAAGTCGGCTTGTTAGACTCATAGGTTAAACTTTAAAATAATAGACCTAATTTATTTAACTGAATAAATTTAATTAAAAGCTTAAATCTGAATCTATTTAATAAATAAGTTGAGTTGGGTTTGAAATAGATCAGGATATATGTAGCCCTATTAAAGCTTATTCTATTTCAACTCTTACCCCTACTCCTTATTTTAGCAATGTCAACTAACTGCTCTCATGTTATCCAACTCCTTTAAAGCATGCAATGCGTGCGCGCAGCCTCTTCTTATTTAAAATTACAACGCTCTTTTAACTAAATTTTATATTAAAAAATAATCAACATCATTAAAAATTACTTGCTCTTTTTATGTCTGCACTCTATCTTTATTGAATAGGGTAACTTCATCAAGAATAAATATAAAAAATCTCATTATTTTCAAATATTCATTGATGAGACCTTTTTTTTTTTTAAACCAGTTAATTGTTTTAAAAAATATATCAAAACGCATGGCTTGTATTTGTAAACACAACATATCTTGAAAATTGTCTTATAATTTTGAGTGGAGGGAGTATATAATACATGCATATGTATATATGTACGGAAACATGTATTAGTATAATGATGTAATGCTGGTGTAATAAATTATACTCTCTCTATCTCAAATTATAAGACACTTTTAAAAAAGGTTTAACATTTTAAAATATAAGACACTTTGACAAAAATAAAATTTTATTAATGATATTTTTTCAATATTACTCTTATCATATATTCTCTTTTTTTAACATTTTTTACGAATAAATATTAACTGAAGAGTATTTTTAAAAGTTTATATTTTTATTTTGAAAAAGTAAGGTTGTAAAATGTATTTAATAAACCTTATTGATATGTAAGATTTTATTTAAAAGTATTTTATAATTTAAAACGGAAGGAGAATTTCAAACAATAAGCACCGTGATAATATAATTAAAAATCTGCACAACCATTACACCAACACACACGTATGTATGACAAAATCCATTACATTTATGTGTTGTATATATATAGATTTTATCACTTGTTCTCACTTATGAAAGATTAGAACGAGCCGAGAACATATATAGAAGCTAATTTAAGGGGAAAAAAACGAGATAATACATCCATATATAATGTGTGTTTGTTAAAATTCGACAATATTAAATAGAAAACTATGTAAAAGCAGGGTGTTTAATATTTATGATCTGAATTTGGTTCGTGCTAGACGAAGAGGAAACCTGAATGAAAACACGATGGTATTGATTAAACAAAGATATTCAAGGGAAAGACGGTGAGGGGCAGCAAGCAGTTTGCGGTTTTCTTCAATGGTCAACTGTTCACCTACCTTAGCCCCTCATTTCTCGTATCTTTTATTGAGGTCGGTGACCCAGCAGAAGCTGTCCTGACCCAGCTTTGAATTGTGCGCCCGAAACCCTACCACATGATCATGACCTTTTCCTGTCATCCATTTACATCCTCCAACACTGATTCCATCTTTACACAATATAGTAATGTTCGTCGCATGTGATGCAATTAATAGATTTATGTATTTACTCATCTGCTTCCGTAATTTTCACTGCTGCTAGCTTCCTTTTAAGATATTAATCATGTATAAGACCTTCTCTGATACTGATCATTTTCCCTTCAATTTATCAATTCTGAGTCTCATGCATTCAGTATTGTCTGTGAAACGAAACAAATGATCTTGGTTAATTGTTCAAGGCTGAGTCACATGCTTTGGATGAATAATTGAAAAGGGAATTTAAAAAGCTCTTGTCCCACCTTCTGGGCAAGCATGCATGAAGTTGAGAATTGATGGACAAGTTGACGAAAAGAAAGTTGCTTGAATTTTATGAACTTCATTTCGCTTGTGACACCTCTGAATATAAGACTAAAAACAATACATTTCCATTCAAGAGTTATAGTCCCTAGTGACTCTATATCCCAGAAGCAGCTGCAGCTCTACCTCTCATAACATTTCGACTTCTTGTTAGTTAGAACCTTTTTTAGGTTTTGCAAATTATAATGAAAGTATTAATATCATAAACACAAGTCCCAAAAAAACCAGCTTATTGATCGGGACAACCTTTTAAATTTACAAATTTCACTTCATCTGACATATAAGACTCATAATATAGCCACTTTCCTGGTCTCACCAAATCTACAGAATCTTAATTCAAATGCATGTGTGCCGAATTACCCAATCACTTGAGATACGTACGAACATTCCCTGCTTCGACTTTTCAATATCTTAATGCAAAGAAAACTTTAAAGGTATACCATACAGTAATAATTCTTGGCATTTACCTGCCTGATTAATCGTTTCTATTAGTTAATAACATTTGACACTTGACTTCTGTAGAAAGATGATGTTAGGAATGAAGATGATGTGATGATAATAATTAAATAATGAGAGGGTGGCTCTAGTCAATTTCTTGGTCTATAGAAGAAAAACAAAAACATCAACACGTCTGGCTTTTGTCGTCGCTTGTTGTTTCTTGTAAAGTGTTCATTAATGGAGAAGAGTAAAGAACATGCACCGAAATCAAAGGGCTCCTTTTAATTTAAAAAATGTTTGCATTAACTTGCAGGCATGAGTATACCTAGTCTCTAAGAAAGCATAATTGCTTATTGCATTCGGCTTCTCTGGCAACCACAAGAGATCGACTTGTCTACTTTTCGTGGTTATACCTAACCTAATATCGATTGCCAAATATTGATCTCGTCAGAGGTTCTTCAGGAAACATCAAATACTGTTAACTTGATAAATAAAACCGCATCTAATTAACAAAGTTTGAGATTAATTTGTCAGAGAAATTCAATTGATTTGGTCAAGAAAAACACCCCCGAGTGGCGACGAAGTGGTCAACTTTTTTTTTTTTTTTTCAGTCTGACCAGGTCTCTCTTTCTCAAGACTAATTAACAGTGTGTGTGCGTGTACACATTAATTTGACGAAGAATTAAAGAGTTTTTGGCATGCATATTAAATTACGGGAAAATTTAGACAAGCCGAGCATTTTAGCCCGAGATAAATGAAATGGGATACACCTTGAGCACAAAACGTATAAACAAAAACATACATAGCAGTTGTATTTATATCAACCGGGAACCGTTTTGGCACATAAGAAGACTCGGCAAAATTTGTGTGATACACTCAGATTTTGGATCCAAAAATCTTTTTATAGAAGTTAGTTTTTTTTTTTTGCATAAATTATAGGCTTTTTTTTTGGGAAAAAGTCCCATGAAAATTATATACTAATTTTTTCTCTACTCTTCTTTTATATACGTCTTTCTAAACTAGGTAAATTAATGTACAGGCAACTTAAACCTCTTGCTATAAAAAATATATTTATTTATAGAAAAGCAAAAACAAATGATTTTCTTCATGCGAAAATTTATCAAAATGCTTATTCACAAATTGATCACAAAATTTATGAAGAAATATGCTATACATAGAATATTTTTCATGGTAAATTTGTCACAAAATCCATCGCAAAAAAATCTTCAACACCATTATTTAAGACGAAATAGTATAAAATCAATTTGCAATAGATTCTCAGTTCCCCGTCACAAACATCTGTTACTAACTAAATTATGACATTAATTTTATAATAAAAAAGTTTATATGATAATGTCATTTTAAGAAGATCTGTATGGAAACTGCTGTTTTTCTTTCTTTCTTTCTTCCTTTTTTTTTTTTCGGGGAACAAACCGCCGTTAGTTACATTACAAAACATCATGACTTAGTTTGGTGGGCCGAAAATCTAAAATAGAATCTCAAATGATCTTCATCTATTTAGGCCCATACTCGTAGGATGTATTTTTGCAGAGATTAACGAAGTTCATCTACTTTGACCAAAAAGAAAAAAAATCAGGTTAATTTACTCCCTCCCAGCTATGCCTGACTCGAGGCAGCTTATTTCATCATCAGCAACTTTTTATTTAAAATGAAAAAAATTAAAAATCAGGTTGCAGTAGGGCACTGCACTCTAGAGAGATTATTTTATGACTATATGACTCTATGACATTAAAAGGGAAAAAATTATGACCATATAACCTTAAAAAGTTTAAATTAAAATGGTCCATTTTCCACCCTCCATCTCTTTCTGCTTAATTCATGAAATCTAAACCTCACAGAATCACAAAAAGAAGCCGACAGGCATGCTAGATCTTTGTATTTACTGAAGCAGAGTCAAACATTGATGGAAAAGTAATTGCTTATTTATCACATTTAGCAGCAAGACGCCAATTGTCTTATATTTGAACTATTCATTAATTTATAGTGCGCCTACACACACATAAAACTCGTCTTGCTCAGCTGATTGGCTGATCGAGAATGATACAAATACACGGATCAGAAAACAAAAGCTGAATGTTGTTCAATTAATTATGATATGGTGAGTTGAAGATGTACTTGACGATGCCAGGCAGCTGAATGTTGAGGAAATAATTCTCCCAGTTGATCATTTTGGGATCGAAATAAAACAAATCTGTCTCTACCCTTCCTTCTCTCGCTGCCGTCCTCAGCTTCTGTGTGTTCATATCATCAAATCTGCATTTGTGCCCCACAACATCAATCCTCTTTTTAATCTATGCATTTGTACTCGCACGCGCGTGGACATCAATAACTTACTAGTACTTAGATGCCCTTGAAGAGCAAGTGAGGCTTGTAAAGCTCCACCAATCGCATTACTACTTGGATCTCCCTGTTGAGCTCCACATACATTCCCTGAAAACTCTACAAAATACTGCGCTGGCCAACTCGCCCTTACTTATTGAATGAACATGGAGTAAGGAGTGATTCACACTTAGTTTGATTATTTAAGACTAGCTAAATTGAAAGAGGAACCTTTAAGAGGAGGTAGCGAATGAAGAAGTATATGCGGAAGCCGGCCATGGAGTTCAACACAGTAACTCTGCCGTCCTTGATGGGCCTTCCATTCTCATGTTTCTGAGGTTTTGCTGTGAATTATTTGAATCCATAGTCATTAAAGTCTCTGAACGTCAGAGGGTTCCTTACTGAAGGCCCTACATGATATATTGCAGCACCAGAATTATTAGCTTCATTGGTGTGGGCAACCGTTGCCGCTAGAATTGCATTCATCGCCATGTCAGCTAGTATCTGCAACCTACCATATCAACAACTGACATGAGATCTCCCACAAAGCATGACAGTTTCCCTTTCCCATTTGCAACACCTAAACTGTCAATTGTTCTGTAACATGACAGTATACGTGAAACATACATGCAAGTCAATTGTACTGCATCATGTTCAAGTGCGAAGAGTCATACGTACGTACTCCACACACACACACAGAGATCACCTTTTGGCCTCGACCACCGAGGAAACGGTTCCTTCCAAGTGCTGGAAATGATAACTGGACGAATGGTAACAACGGTCAATTTTCCTCTTGGATGTTGCACTAGCATCTCTCCCATTGCTTTTGTAAATGCATGTGTTGGGCCATCCATACATCTTTGCTCTGATTATAATATTGTACACTCATACACATCCAGGAAAACAGTTTTACTATGGTGTTCTCTTCTTTTCCACCTACATGGTCTAAAAGCTGAAGAGGAATTAAACCCAAGAAAAATGAAATTTGCCGAAACCTGGTAATGCCCAATTCCTTCATGGCCCCTCCTCTAATTTCATCCTCAGAGGCTAGCCTCTAGATAATAGTATTTAAAGTTTGATAAAGTTATCACCTCATTTGGTTTTGTTAAAAATATCTTAGATCAATGTATGTATCAAAACTTTGATGGGAACAATTTTGCCATTCTTATTCTCTATGTTGATGACATCTTGTTAGTTAGCAATTCAATGAATTTTCTTATGAGAAAAAACACCTATTGCCTAGCCATTTTGACATGAAGGACATGGGTGAAGCCTCTTTCATTCTTAGAATACAAATTCATCATGATAGATGTCGTACTGTTTTTGGTTTATCACAAACCACCTATACTGAGCGGGTACTTAAGAAATTTAGAATGGATTCATTTTCTTCCTCACCTGCTCCTGCTTAAAAAGGTGAATTATTGTCAAAATTATAATGTCCCAAGAATGATAAGAAGAGAGTTGAAATGAGAAAAATACCATACGCTCCTGCTATTTGCAGCCTTATGTATGTTCAAGTATGCACTTGACTAGATATAGCCTTTACCATTAGAATGCTAAGTCGATACTTAAATGATCCAAGTCTGGATCATTGGAAGGCTGTTAAGAAAGTTATAAGATATCTCTAAGGTATAAAGAATTATATGTTGACCTATAGAAGGTCAGATTCTCTTGAGATTGTTGGATATTCTATTTATGACTTTAAAGGATCAGAAGATCTTGAAATTATTAGCTTTTCAGATTCAAATTTTACCTCTTGTCTGGATAATCGTAAGTCTATGGCCGACTATATTTTCATATTGTTTAGAGAAGTTGTTTCTTGAAAAAGTGTGAAATAGACACTTATAATAGTTTCATCTATGAAAGTTGAGTATATTGCTTGTTTTCAGACTACACATCAAGTTATATGACTAAGGAAGTTGATATCTAACATGTGCCTAGTTGAATCAATATCACGTCCTCTAACCATTTATTGTGATAACAAAGTTGTAGTATACTATGTTAATAACCATGAAATTTCAATCGTACAAAGCATTTTAATATCAAACTTATGTTTGTGAAAGAGAAAATTGTTGAATCTCAAACTCATATAATACACATTCTTAGCAAGTAGATACTTGCAGATCCATTGACTAAGGGTTTTCCTGTAAAAGTTTTTCAAAATCATGTAATTTATAAGGGTATTGTGAATTTCTTTTGATGCCCTAATGGGAGTTTGAGAGTCTTTTAAATTGCAATTTCTCTTTAGGCTTTGTTTTCTTCTCTAAGTTATATTTAGTTCAGTTAGATGCATTTATATCATTTGTATCCTCATAGGATTCAATAATTTTGTTATCATACGTATCACTTGTTTTCCCATAAGATTCAGTGATTTGTGTTGTTATCTTATTAAGCTATGTTGGAATAAAATTTCGTATTTTATTCAAATTATGAGACATTATATTACTTGCTTTTTCATAAGATCTAGTGATTTTGTGAAGTTTTATTTTCTAAATTTTATTTGTGGCTTGTTTATACAACTTAATTACTGCAATCCAAGTAGAAGATTGTTGAAATATTTATTTATGAATTAATATTAATTAATAAGTCTAAACAAATTGATCTTTATGATCTTGTGTGGATCATGATAGGTGAACCACACAAATAAACCCAATGGACAAAGGCCCAACTTACAATCCAATAGTTATCAATTATTCTTTATCTCTTAACTGACTGAATCAAAGATAATGAAATATAATTAATTAATTATTTTAATAAAGCAGTCACTGATTTGATCTTTATAAATCGATCAGTTGATAACCATTAAACACACAATATTTTTACTTTTTTTATTATCTCTGAACTTCTGAAGATTACAAGGTCCAGTGGGTTATGCGTCTATCTATACTCAAAATAATCAAGGTGTCTCTAGTGAGCGTTCATGAATTCTTCATGTACACACATATAACTCTACTCAATCTTAATTGATACATGAATTGAAATATATAATTCTTCAAGTATGTACATAATAGCGCTACTTGATGCCATAGTTCACTCAATCTATGGGAAACCACCTGATGTTCTGTATTGATGTCTAATCCAGTCACCCCCTTCAGTGAATCCCCCAACTTATATGGCCTCTCTGATAACAGTCCTGCTCTCTCCCCATTTGGTGTCTGGGGCCTCTCAAAAGAAGAAAAAGTTTCTTCACATTTGGTTGAATCCTCAGTACCTTCTCCGCAAATAGTGTAAAACACAGGCAAAGATCATCAATATTATGCTACACACACACACACACAATGGAAAGGTGGGAGAGAGATCAAAGAGAGAGAGACTTTTGGCGAGAAAGCCAGTGGCACCAGTGACTAAAATGGTATTGTGCTCAAGGCAGTGGAGAACGTACACGTACGCTTCCAAACTCCATTGGAAAATTCTAGAAAGAGAATGTGAAGGACCACTATATAGTGTGAGCGAAATGGAATGCGTTTTATATATGATGAGCAGACAAGTGTATATATAGACAAATAAAAGTTGGGTTTAGTTGATCAGAATTTGAAAATATGGTCTACTAATCACACCTTAAGTAGATGGGGTGCAGATAGATACATCGGGGACATCCAACGTTGTCAATAAATGATGGCCATGTTTCACCTATTGTCACTGTCCACACATACAAAAGTTGGTTTGCATGCATGATTTGTAAGATTAATTAATTAATAATTGATCCAATAATGTTTGTTGGGACGTGTACTTGGCAATCTAATGGGATGGATGGAGTTGAGGGGACGCGAGAGGTTAAAATTTGAGCTTATTTTGATTTAATGGACAAATATTGAAAGGGTACGTGGTCAGGTAGTAGCCTTGGCTGGCCCCCCTTAATGTTGATGGTGTTCGCGAGCAAACTTGAATAATTGCGTGTACGGTTTCTAATCTTACTTTATCTCTTTATCTTACAATCACATCCTCTTATACGATACGTATCTCTCTAATTAAGTTTTAATGGAATAAAATTATATTCACACACATATATATACATATTTTCTCTATTTTTATTATAAAGTACCCTTTAGAAGAAATTAATAATTTTTATTATAAATTACTTAATAGGATTAAAATAGAAACTTATTCCATTTTTAAATAAATTAATGACTTAAACAATTTTTCTCTGCTTCGATAAAGTAACTAGATGTATTTTATATTCTCTTCATTTTTATTTGTAGAAAAAACTATTATTTTTTACTTTTTTAATAAGTAAAATCACCAATTTCAATAAGTATTTATTACATATTTTTTAAATCATCTCTCATAATTTACATTAATGAGAAATAATTAATGTATGCTTATGTTAGTTAACATAAGTCATTTTAATTCAATTTTTTTATTTTTAGACATAATTATTATAGCTAATTAATTTTATTAAATTGTATAATAAAATCTTTTATATATATAAAAATGGAAAGAGTAATAAATATTCTTTTAATATATTGAGAAATCAAAATAATATAATTACTCTTGATTTTTAATACATTAAATTTTTAGAAAACATAAAGCAAAAAAAAAAATTACGTTGCGATATATTATCAGAATTTCTTGCAAAAATATGACAAGATATTAATGGTTCGTTATCCGATCTATAGCCTGATTCCACACCCCTCCCTATGCACATTTCTTATCTTTTTGAGTGGTGCAATACTCCTTGATTAGCTGAAACGACAGAAGTCATTCATGGCGGTAAATCAAATTAAATTGCTCGGAACTAATGCTCCAATTTGATAGGAGGATGTGCCTTACAAGAACAGAAATTCGTGAATTGAAAATTAAGGACCTATTATTATTATTACCTCCGTTTTAAATTATAAAATATTTTTAAAAATTTTTTTAAATATAAACCATTTTAAATAAATTAAAATTTTATTAAATGTATTAATTTTAATATTATCCTTTCTCTCTCTATAATTAATGTTTATCTCTTTTCTTTTTAATATATTAAATAATAAATATTTTTAAAAATTTATATTTTTATTTTGAAAAGATAAAATTGTTAAGTATATTTAATAAGATTTACTGATATGTGAATTTTATCTAAAAATATTTTATAATTTAGGATGGAGAGAGTATTATCATTATATATATATATATATATATATATATTAGAATGCAAAGGCAAGCAAAAATTTGAAAGAAATAAAAAAGAAAAAGGAAAAAAGAACAAGCAGATCGAAGCCTAAACATGACACTTGTCCTCTGAAAACATGCTAAGACAACCAATTGGAACACTAGGGATCCAACTAATTTCTGCATGTCCGCTATGGCCAAGTTTGGCCACGTGATCTAATGATGCGTCTGTGCACATGGTTGAGATCCACGCCATCGGTGAGAAACAAAATATCTCTCAACATAGGTTAAATCTAGAGCGCTGTCACACTGAATTATGCTGAGAGCATTTATAGAATCCAAACAAAGCTTCAGCCCGTGAAGGTTTAGCTTTTGACAAACTTCAAGACTAGTCTTAATCGTTATAATCTCAACATCAATTACTAGACATTGGCCTAAATTCTTATGGAAACTGATTATCCATTCTCACCGAGTCGGTCTTTAAATTACTTTCAGGACAATTCTCATCAAAACGCCTGAGCCATAAATGCTTTGCGTTGGAATGGCAACTGCCGATTTGCAATAAGAGATTTAGTTCCTCAATTTCTTGTGAAATAAACACTTCTTTAATACTTTCTCTACCTGAATTATAAAATATTTTTGAAAAAACTTTAATATCTTAAAATATAAGATATTTTAATAAAAATAAAATTTTAATAATGTTATTTTTTAATATTATATTTTTCATTATATTCTCCCTTTTTAATATTATTTTATAAATAAAATATCAAATAAAGGTTATTTTTAAAAGCTTATATTTTTATTTGAAAAATATAAATTTATAAAATATATTTAATAAACTTTATTAGTACGTGTGATTTTGTCTAAAAATAAAGGAAGCATAAGGAAAACTTTTAAAGTTTTTAATATTTAATACAAGAGTTAGAGTAATTAATATTTTTAATTTTATTCTTTATTTATTTATTATCATCCCAATTTATAGACAATAATTTATTATAGTTATTAATTATTAACTGTAAATAAGGATAAAATTAAAAATTAACAATTTCAAGGATGCGACTATGGTTTTTAATAAGTGTGAAATTAGTTAAATTTATCTTACATTAAAGATTAGATGGGGTATATCGTATATGTTTTTTTAACAAGGATTAATAAGTAAAATAAACCTTGAAATCTTGCTCAAAAAGCACCTTAGACTTTGAACTCTTAAAATGTACAAAATAAATTATAAATTTTTAAATTAAACTATATCATTATCTTTTTTTAACACTATCACTATTCACCATTATTGTTCATCATGGGCTTCGGTTAATTAGCGACAAAAACCCTAAACTATTACGCAAGTAGCATCGTGGACTTTGAACTTTAAAATTTTAAGCAGATTACCTCCACCGTTTATATATAGAATGTTGACTATTATGTAAATTAAATTAACCTCTGCGTGACTCATAATGATTAATGCATTGTTGGCTGTAGTGAACGACCCATAATTTTATGAAATGATATTTTTTACTCTTTTTTGTAATGTTTTTCAAATGATTGGTATCTCATACTTTCATATACTCTATAACTCTAGTTTATTCTTATTTTGAACGATGTTTATTTATTTCATGGTGAAAACTTTGGATCCTATTTGAAAAAAATTTTAAGTATCATAAAATTTTATAAACAATGGATGCAAAAGCTAATGATTTCATCAACGAATTTAAAATCCGAAGTGACTAGTTAATTAAAATTCTCTAATATTTAAACTTTTTTCAAGAGGATCCCAAGTTTTCGCCATTAAATAAATAAATATTATTTAAAATAAGATTAAGTCAAAGTTATAGAGTATACGGAAGTATGAGATATCAATTGTTTGAAAAATATTATAAAAAAAAAAGGCAAAAATATCATTTTTATAAAATTATGGATCGTTCGCCATGACCAACGATACATCCATTACGATGAACCACGCTAAGAGGAATTTAGCCTACATGATAATCAACGTTCTATACATAAATGGTGAGGATAATTTGCTCAAAATTTTAAAGTTTAAAGTCTAAAACACTACTCACATAATAATTTAGAGTTTATAACATTAATTAACTGTGGCCACGACGTTAAAAAAAATAACAGTAGAGTTTTAATTTGCTATAAATTTAAAAATTTAAAATTTATTTTATATATTTTAAGAGTTCAAGGTTCAGGATTCTTTTTAAATAAGAATTTAGGATTTACTTTACTCATTAATTCTTTAACAATTTCAACCATACTGTCCTTTTCTGATGCTTTTTTTGCTTTTTGGATACAATTTCTAGTTTCTTCTGTACTCCAAAGTAAGAAGATTATGGACAAATTGGCCCCAAAACAAGGAGGAGGAAGAAGCTGATGGACAAGGTAGGGTTTGGCCAATAGAGCTGTAGGGAAGCAATAAATGGATCGGTCAGAGAGGATGCCTACAAATTGATGGAAAGGCCCAAGTTACTCAGAACAATTACGAGCCCATTTAAATTTTAATTTAATATAATTAATTATAAAAATAAGTAATTAATATAATTAATTTTAATTATAATTAATTATATCATATTATAATTTACTTGAATATTATTTTTTAAAAAATTAATTTAATATAATTAAAAATATTTAAATAATTTAATCAAAATCAATTTTATCAGTACAAATTACATAAAAGATATTACTTTTTAAAATTAAATTTTTGATAAAATTATATTTAATATTATTAAATTTGTTCAACTTTATTTAGAATATTAATCTTTATATTTTAAAAAATAAAATTAGAAAAGTTAAATCTATAAAGAATGAGTGACAATAAATTAAAATTTAGAGATTAATATATAACTGTTAAAATTATAGAGGCCAAAAGATTAATTTTTTAATATTATTAAATTAATCTTGATTTACTTGACTAAAATATAATAGTGATATATTTAACATTTATAAAAATTAATTGATACATGTATATAATAAATGCTCAAAACTCTTCACAAAATGAATGCGAAGTTAACTGTTCGCTTGGAGATATATTTGGATGCGAAGATGTTTCCATCCACATAATGCCATGAATCACATGCCAAGAAATGTTAGTGGTATATTTGGCTGTTCAAAAATTCTGACAAACAATAAATGTTTCAATGTGCATAAGTGAAATTGAAAAGCTGAGAATATCAACTCGAGGCAAAACACAATTTCAGGCAAAATAATCAATTATGTAAAATACTGTTGTTTGGATAACTTGGCCCAAAAAATAAATTTTGACCCTCAACCAAATAGGCAGTACATCTCTTAAGGGCTCAGGCCTCTCTTGCTGCAAAATTTATCGCCCTCTTTGCCCACTTTACCAGAAAACAGAGACTTCAAATGGCATATATTACACAAAACCTCTCTCTCTCTCTCTCTCAACCTTACATGATCCCTCTGCATTATGAAGTGATAATTTGTCTCCTTAATTTTAAGAGTTGATTAATTAAATCCAAAATCACAATTTCGGGCACAAAACTAAAGATTCATAACCAAATTGCACCGTTTCAAGTTGAATTAGTTCTTGGAATTTTTGTCCATACAGAATGTTGCAAGCAGCACTCTGACGACATATTATTCTTACCCAACAAAAGCAATTAGCATCACTTACAAATAATTTTTCAGAAAATTTCAAATCCTGTTCTTATACACAATTTCCAAGAAACAAAATGAGTTCCACGTTAGACTAGTCTCCGTACAAAAGCAAATTTCAAAATTCCCCAAACCTAAATATCAAACATGCAATGCATTTGATCCAAGTGCCAAGGAAATTATAAATCACAGCACTAACCAGAGCGGGCATTTGAATAAAATTCCGCCTGAATCAACCCTCCTCTCCGAACTCTTTCGTGAACCTCTCATGAACTTCAAGGTCAGCTTTGCTTACAGTAGGCCTTTGTCTAGAAAGCACCTTGTCAAAATCTGTTCTCGTAATAGGTGGTGGAAGGATCTGCCAATATTTTTTTTAAGCAGTAAGAACTTTCCATCTTCAATTACATGGATACAACACATTCATACAAAATATAACTACAGTGCATCTTTAATCATCATTTCCTGAAAAGGTAAAAGAATTGCTATTCTTTCATAATCAATAACCCCTTGCATACCTTGGAAGCGAGTCCTTTTGCGGCAAGCTCCTGCATTGTGACTTGTACCGCACCCTCTTGCTTTGGTCCACAAGGGATCCACATACCCTCGGGATTCTCAAAGAAAAACATGGCATCTTGGGTTTTACGAACAGGCTCAAATAAAACGTCCTTGACCTGACAAGGGGAAACTAAAAATTGAAATTCATCCAATAAAAATGACAACAAAAACCATGTATTTCACATACAAGTCACACTTACACAGACGGAAATATCTGAACCTGAAAACCCCTCTGTCCTGCGAGCCAAGTTTTCAAAATCACTTTCACTCAAGTTATGAGGAGTATCTCCTAAATGCACCTGTTCCATATATGATACATATATGACAATGGGGGGAAAAATACTAAACTCATTTGATAATTCCTGCGTCCTGCCCAATAATTCAACTCCCAACAAATACAATTATGTATGTGAAATACAATACAATGCAATAATTCAACCCCCTTGCCTTGAACATGTGTTGACGAGCCTTTAAATCTGGTAGTGGAATGTATATACGCTTATCAAAACGCCGTCTTATTGCCTGAGAGTATAGTTTGATCAGTCAAACCAATGTCTCATTGACCCAACATGAGATCATGTAAATAGATTTATTTTCTTCTCACCTGATCCAAAGCGTAAGGCGTATTTGTTGCTGCAAGTACAAGAACTTTCTGATCATTGTTTCCTACACCCTACAACTTAAAGTGGATAAAAAGCCATTCCACTATAGGCTTGAAATTAACAAGAAAAAGGAAAAAGAAAGAAAACAGTTGCCTTGAAGATTGAAAGCCTTAGCGAGTCTAATTCAGGGACAACAATCATGTGAAAAAATTTATATTCAGAAAAGAAAATTGGACACGATACCACTAAATAGTAAATAATGAGAATTATGGCTGCCCAAACATGTATAGAAAATTGCAAAATGGAAGTCCTTTTTTTAATCTTAAATCCCATCAAATAAGAAATAACTCAACTAAAATTAACTTATAGTGTATTTTTCAGGTAACGTAAATCATAACCTAACAAAATCCCAGTGAAATTAAACGAATCTAGCAATTCCAACCAAGATTCTGGTGATTTTAGGTTTAGCCATCTCAACTCAACCTTGAAAACAAAATCATGAATTTTCATCATGACTTGTTGATTGTAGAAATTATGATAAAAATGAAGACTATACAACAGTATAATGTCAACTACATGCACTTTTGGGTTATAAAAAGAAAGAAAAATAGAGAAAATGAAAACACATAAAATATTATTAATGAGATGATAATATTCAGCTTCAGGGCATACAGCAAGAGATAAAAATTAAGAACTTTGGCCATGAAAAATGATGAGAGGATAAAATTGAACAAGCGACTGGACTTTCTGGATTACCAAAGACCAGCATCCAACTTAATTTACACAATGAAGAACCTGGAAATAAGTATTAAAAAAACAGAACTTCAAACAAGAAAAAATACACAGGATTTAAATGCAACAACAACAAGCTTTATCACATTAAGTGGAGTCAGCTAAATGAATTGCACGACACCTATGTATTCCATCAACAACTAAGCTTTTAGAAATATTGTTAAATAAGAAGTAGAAGTCTCATTCAACCACTTCCATAAGTGTTCAAAGGAAATAATTAAATTCATCCACACATAACAACAAAAACTACAGTGATGTAAACTGGTAGTTGGAACATTTATATATAAATATTATGCTTATCAAAAGTTCACAATAATAAACTAATTACCTGCATCTGCACTAGAAGTTCAGTTTTGATTCGTCTAGAAGCTTCACTCTCATTGCCTTCACCACGCTGACCACATAGAGAATCTATTTCATCAATAAATATGATGGAAGGGGCACTTTCACGGGCCATTTGGAAAAGGTTTGATACCAGCTTTTCACTTTCACCCATCCACTTTGAAACCAAGTCTGATGAAGAAATACTGGTGAAAAATCAAATGTTAACAACTCTGACAAGAACAAATCCACTTACTGACCTACACTTGTAACCAGAAGAAAATTACACAAGAAGGGGGACAGATAGACAGACAAAAAGTTACATGTGGAAAACAGACTCATAGTTTAAAATATTAAGTATAACAAGCAGTTCTGTTAACCGTGGAATAATATGGAAGAACAAAGAGATAACAAGATGATGGACAAATATACTGACAAGAAAGAAACTTAGCATCATTCATAAACATATGTTGCTATAAACATTGCTTTTTTTGTGGATCAACTGAAGGATTCCATTCCACAAACCATCAAGAAGTATAGCCCATAAAATAGAATCAAGAAACAAAAACTCAAGTAAACATCGACAGCTGAGTACAGAAATAAATAGTATAATACAGTTTATCAGATAAATATTACCTGAAAAATGTAGAGTCAGCTTCAGTTGCAACAGCCTTAGCCAAATATGATTTCCCTGTACCAGGTGGGCCATACAACAGAAATGCTCTCCAAGGCCGTCTTTTACCTGAAAGAGACCATAATTTAAAAGGAGTTTATAAACCATTAACTGCCTAATTAAGGGCGAATAATGATCAGATGCAGTGTTTTGGTGATGGTAGCTAATAGTGTTGTTCTCTAACTCGTAATTAATATTGTCATAAACTAACATTTCAGTGCAACTGGCATTAGCAAAGATCTAATACATTCAGCTACACAAAAACCAACCGGTGAAGAATTGCGGGAACTTGACGGGCAAGATAACCGCCTCCTGCAACGCTTGCTTCGCGCTCTCCAACCCAGCAACGTCATTCCACTTCACATTAGGTTTCTCCCGAATAATCGCTGAATTCAGCCCAGCCCTGAGCTTGGACTGCTCTGGATCCTCCCCATCACCTTCCCCATCCTTCGGCTTTGTCTTGGGCCGCGTAGCTACTGCAGCGTCCCCATTGGACGCCGGACCAGGCCCTCCGTCGTCAAGAACAGCCCGGATCTCCTCGGCCCGTCGCAAATACTCGGTGAATTTCTGAGTAATCGCTTCTTTAATCTTGGGGTTTTTCTCATACTTCAAATGAGTCTTGAAGTACTCTAAAGCATTCATATACAGAGGAAACGCTTTTACATAATTCCCAGCATTGTCTTCCTGCACAGCTTGTTTAACGTATTCTATCGCTTGCTCCTTAAAGTTTCTGTACATCTTCTGCCTCTGACCAAGAGCATAGACGAAATAAAACCAGAACTAGAGGAAAATAACAAGATTGACGAAAACCCTAGGGCTGCAATAAACTCGTTTAAAAAATGTAATCAAGAAAAATTCCGATCGGCAGCCGAAAACCCTGTGAAATCTTCCGATCGATGAGAAGGATATGATCAAATGATCTAAGGTTGTCCTGACGGACGCGCTTCGACGAAGTTGCCCGGGGTCGACAAGAACCTTTGCAGGCAGTGAATTTCCTTCCAGAGATGGCTGATGCGGCGCGTTTGGATGTTTTATAGAGTGATACGAAATAGTGAAAATACAACTCTAAATCCCTGTAACCACGTTTTGTTTTCGGTTCTTACAGTAATTTCATGGTTTGTCAGTGTTTCAGGACGTGCTGGAATTAAAATATCTGCAATTAAGGTTAAAATGAATGAGATTTGCAATTGAAATTGAGATAAGAGTTTATGACAATAACTTAATTTATGTTTCAAATGTTTTTTAAAATTTAATTGGACAAATCAAAATATATTTAAATAATTTGATTTTAATTTAGATGTATAATGACAAAACACATATAAATTTTATTATATATTTTTTTAACTAATTAGACTTTTTAGAAAAAAACAATATTAAACTTTAAAAACAGTGAAAGAAGCCAAAAAAAATGTAAATACATTTGAACCAAAAAAATATCACATTAAATCAAACATGTAAAATAATTAAATAAAAACAAAACTATAAAAACAGCTACGAGAAGTCGGTAAATGGCTACGTCAAAAGAGTGTCAAAAGTAAAAGGAAAATTTCAGTGAGGATTTTTCGCTCAGACTTAGTTTCAGTTAAATTTTTAAAATTTTAAAATTTTATTGCACATGTAAAAAATTAAAATAAAATTAAATATTTAATTAAAATAATTTTATTATTTTTAATAAAGCTAGGTGTATAAATAATTCTTGTATGAAAATTAATAATTAATATATAAAAAATACAACTAACCTATAATGCTCGAATACCAATACATGTATTGAATATGACACGTATCTAATATTTCAATACTTTTATTTTTAAAAATATAGGATACAATATATTTTTTATATTTGCATGTCTATATTTATAAAAAAATAATAAAAAAACATTAAAAATATAATTTTAATTTAGAAAATATTCAAAATCGCATATATATATATATATATATATAGTCCCGTAAGATAATATCAAGCAAAATATAATCGTCACTTGTACTTTTATTCTATCTATATGTAATTGACTATCATCTTATCTTTGCTAATAGTTCCCTGCCTGGAGTTTAAATATCCAAAGATTATATTCATGCGTTTATGTAACTAAAAAAGTATATTTTTATTTTTTTATTGTATTTAAAACTTATTTTTAAGAAAAATCTAATTTTTGATTTTAAAAGTAAATCATATATTTTTGAATAAAAATATTAATATCTCAATATTTAATAATATTTAATTTTTTAAAAATATCATGAAATATTGGCTTTAAAGCACCAACTTGCAATTTAAAAGTATCGGATAAATATCAAAAATAAAAAAATTAAAATTTAAAAATAGTATTTCAAAACTATATGGATATGTATCGAAGAAATATCGGTAAACATGATATTGGACACGATGCCGATACAGATACATGAAGTAATTTGAAGTATCATTATTTTATAGCAACTAATATAAATGAAATTTGCAATTCTCATTAATAACATAGCACTATTATAAATACAAACAACTAAAGTTTGACATATAAGCAATTCTTGTGGGGAAAATGAATAGCTAATGTAAGTGGATTGATTTAAGAATCCTTGTGTGAAATCAACACAAGTTTCCATTGGATAATGAGGATGGCGTTCACATCTCACTGTGCAGTAGCATTCATTGAAACTTCAACTTTTGATCTTCTGATAGTCAAAAATTGGATTATATGTTTGTGAAAATGTGAACACTATCTTGTTAATACTGGATATTCAATTGTGAATTCATAATACTATTATCTTTAGTGTCACTTTTACAAGTAAATTAACAAGAATCCCAAATTCACAATTGAATATTTGATATTAACAAGACAGTTTTCATGTTTGCACAATACATAATTTAATCTTCAATTATCAAAAGATCAAAAGCTAAGGTTCCAGTGAATACTATTGCTCAGCGAGATGTAAAAGCCATCCTCCTTGTCTAATGGCAACTTGCGGTATTTCGCACAAGGATTCTTAAATTAAATCACCCAGACTCGGCTTCTAAAGTATGTAAAAAGTTAAAACCCAATAAGAAATTCAAAAATATCACCGTATAGATTAACATTTTTGCAAAAAGGAAGCAAAGCCAACAAAACTCAAAGCTGTACCATAACACTAAAATCCATCAACTGAACCAAGTTTGATTTGTTCTTGTCTTGAAAAAGAAACACTTGAAAATGAGGGAGAAGTTGAAAATGTGTGCGTAGATACAGATTGGGAAATAAATGGGCAAATGCAAAGTGATTGAAAATGACTACTTCTTTTTGTGAAACCCATCCCTCAATGATGGAGAAAATGGCTTTGTGCTTCAAGATTTCGACGAGGTCGAGAGATAATTGAAAACGGCTTCATGCTTTAGGATTTTAGCAAATAATGCTTTGTGGTTGATAATCAAGAGAAACTATCGTTACTTTATGGTTCCAAGCACACACAATGTTCTTTATTCAAATAAGAGGCAATTGTGTCTTTTCATGCAAATATTTGCATTAAGAGCTTGCAGAGATATTTCAATTTGTATTGGATTTTAAGAGCAATTTTTCTCCTACAAGAACCCAAGATGCGACTCTTCCTTTCTTTATTTATCCAAACATGATCCCTTAATGTAGAATGAGTTTTTAAGATCCAAATTGAGGTTTGGATCTCAAATCTCAGTTTGGATATTATCCAAACATTCTCTTATTGTATTTTAATTGAAAGCAATTCTATTTGCACCAAACATGAATACATATTTTTAATGAAAATTTAAATCTTAATTCATTATATCATGAGATGTCAATGTTCCTATTTACTCAACGTTAGCTTTTTATTTTAAAAAAATGTCAAAAAATCATGAGTTGGCAAAGACAATAAATTTTACTAAGGTCTATTACTTTTATATTCTTTTAATATTTTAAGATGTTATTCCATTTTAAAGTGAACAATTATATATATATATATATATATACTGGAATCAATTTTATAATTTTTTCAACACGTTTTTCCTTTGTTAGGTCTAATAGTATTAAGGTCATCCCAATAAAATTAATACTACTTGCGTCATTTCATGGTCCTTCTAAATATTTTTCATAAAGATTGATATTTTAAATGGAGCAAATAAAAAGTACTGTAAACTATAAAAGTGTACTATAGAAGTATTATTTTTCCTATAAAATAAGAAATGCATTTTGTTTTCTTAAAATATGTACGCAATTAAATAAAATTGGAAGGCTTATGTGTTATAGGAGCATTCTTTTGTACTGTATATAGACACATACGCTACTATGTTACTATAACTTGTCTTCTTGAGTTAGACCAGGGGTTATTGCATCTTGTCTTCTTGGGTCAAATTTTAGAGGTTGGCCATACTTCGGATATAGGTAAACAACTAAGGGCGCCTTTCCTTCATATGCAAATCACCAATAGCAGTTTCTCACCCTTATTGCAAAAGGTTGGGAAAAGGCCCTCTATGGAAAGCTAAGCACCTCAATAAGGTAGGGAGTAGTGTCCTTATAAAGTTTGTTCTATTGGCCCTTCCTAGTTATATAATGTAGTTGATGTTGATCCCTAAAGGTGTGTTGGATGAAGTTGGAAGATATACTAGATCATTTCTTTAGAATAATCTTGGTAATAGGAAAAAAAAATGCACTTGATAGCTTAGGACAAGAAAAGGAGAGGCAAGAATGAAGGGGGTATTGGCATCAAGGATTTTCATAATAAGAACAAGGTCATCATCTTCAGAATTTGTTGGAATATTTCGACTGAAAAAGATGCGCGAGCAAGATGCCTACGGTGATCAAGAAAAGAAGGAATTCTCATATATGGAACAATGTCATTAAACTAGGGGACCTTTTCCTTTAAAAAGTCAATGGGAAAGTTAATAATGGTTGTACTGCCTTCTCTTACCAATTAGCCACTCATTTTGTTTGCTAAAGCTAAAGGAGATCATTTTAACTCACAAGATAAAGTGGGTGATTTCATTCTTCTTAAGGGAAGCTAGGATGCACATTGACTAGCTAGAGTCTTGCCATGAGAGATTGTGGAAAAACTTTGTAAACTGGCAACACCTACTTGGAATGAAGAAAACACCTTTTGGTGGAAACTCTCTAATAATGGGAGATTTTTTGTTAGTTTTGCTTATAGATTTCTTCATACAAAAGGTGACCAACGTTTTGAAGGCTTGTGGAAATTGGCTATGGAAGCAGTGTATCCTAGATAAATTAAAGTATTTTTTCTAGCAAGTTGTTCATAAGAGAATTCCATCTAACTATCTTAGAGCCCAAAGAGGCATCGAGTCAAGTGCGGCTTGTTCCTTTGAGTGTAAGAGTGATAAAACTACTCTTCATGTACTTAAAGATTGTTAAATAGTGAGAGAAACATGGGAGGCTATCATTAACCCTTTATGTTATAACTGTCTCTTTTGTTTGCAAGTTACATGAGCATATTTCTTAGAATGCTAAACATAAAGTAGGATCAACAAGGAGGTGCAACAATTAGTGGATAAAAAATTTCTCCCTTATGTGCTGGATCTTGTAGATAGGCTAATATAGACAATTTTTTGACAACTATCATCCTTGTGCCTAAAATAATATTTTCATATATCAACAACATCCTTTAGAGGAAAAATTTTTGCCCTTATTAAGGAGTTCATGCCTTGTAAGCTTAGTAGATTTAGAAGACAAATGGATGTGGATGCTTCAATCCTACAAAACTCCCAAACTACTTGTAGAGGTGTAATATGAGATTCTTTCGATAATTTGATAGCTATTTTTAAAGTTAAATTGAATGAAGTTTCAGTCATTGTTGTTAAGATTCTAGTAATAAGTAAAGGTATTTGAGTGTATACTTTGCTCAATTTTGACAGAGTTTGAACTTACTCTGGTTCATAGGAAGTAAACAATCTAATTGTTAGGGGTATTTCACCAAACCATCCTTTTATGGATGAGATTTTTCAAGTCTAAATGGCCTTGGCTAGTAAGTCCTCTTTTGCTATGACATATTCTCCACATGAGGTAACCTTATGTACTAATATTTTAGTAGAAGATGCTCATATTAGGGATGATTCTTTGGTTTTGGCTTTGAAGTTCGTGAGATTTGTAAAGATATTTATATTAGGGATAAATTAGGTTGCCAACCTTTCTGCGGCCCTATTTTGTAATCTTCCTCAAGTTTATGAACTTGCCTTGTTATTTAGAAAATGAAAAAAAAAAACATAATCTTTAATTTTTATAATTTCATCAAATTTTGCTCCCAGTTTCTATTTTTTTCAGTGTTTTCAATTTTCATAGAAATAAAAACCACTAAAAAAATAAAAACTATAAGAATCTGAAAAACAAATGTCACTCAATCTTTTTAAAATTATAAAGACTAAAAATACTAAAAAAAATTAAAAGTAAAACCTAATAAAACTATAAAAATTAAGATTATGTTTTTCACAAAAAAAAAAAAAGCCTACCCGTCCTTCCAACTTTGTCATCACCCAATTGTACTTTATATAAATATAAATAAATTATTTATCGACATTTTAAATTTTCAAGTTCACTCTGAGGATACCATCACACCAACATCAAATTACTTTCTGAAGTTCCCCGGGCTTGCAGAGTTGTCCAGCCACGCAGCAGTAACTAATGTAATCTGCGAATATTTTTCAAGCTTCAGCTTGCTTGGCACTATTTGATTAAAAAAAAAATTCAGAAAAAGAAGTAGGTTCATCTTTTACCCCTTAAAAAAGGGATTTTTAATATTAAAAATAAAAATATACTTGAATACCAAATAAATAAATAAATAAAAACAAATTGATAAAAGGTGCAAAATTCCGCGTTGACCCTGCTTTCCTCTTCTGGTGCTCGCCGCGGTCGTGGAAAGGTCTGGTGTTGCGGGTTGTTCCTGTGTCGGCGGAAGTGCAAACAGAACCGAAGAATGGGAAAGAGAGAGAAGAAGCAGAAACATCAAAGAAATCATCATCGCGGTGTCTTTAACTATTGCCAAGACGAAGAAGATGATAACTCCATTTATCAGCTCACCCAACCCTACTCTTCCCCTTCCTGTCCTCCCAGGGTTTCTATCCCTGATGAAGAAAAGGAGCTTGAAGAAGGAGGAGGAGGAGGTCATGACGATGACAACAGTGGTGAAAAAGAAGTTGTAAATGACGAAACCTCATCAAATGACATACCTTCCAAGTTTCTTCTTTACCAACAATCCGTACAGGTTTGAGTTAACATCTTTTTGTCATTTCACTGTTTGGTTGCTGAGAAAATTTGGGGAAAAGACTGAATACCCTTTGGTTTGGATTGCAATTTTATGTCCATTGATGGGAACCATGTGTTACCGACCAACTTGTGGTTCTAACTGGGCTGCTTGTTTATTGACATTCTAGATAGAATTTACATGTTCGGTGTGAGTTTACTAATAACCAGTTAGATTTGTTTTTTGGTTTCTCCTTTATTTCTAAAAGAGGATTGATGTCGTCATTTATTGAACCATGTGTTAATGCAGTCTCCCAAAGGAGACATAAGTTATATGCAAAAGTTCTTTCTCACGTACGTTGGTGGAAGGATGCCCCTGCATCTTCAAGAAGATTTCTGTGGCACTGCACTTCTTAGGTAGGTACATTGTGTCTCTTATTCTCTTACAATTGGTTTGCAATGACTCCTATTTTGATTGATTAATTTCCCATTTAAAAGCTTCTTTATTTGTAACTTGAGGTTGATATAGATATATTCTTCGATAGGTAGGAGTTGTTCTTAAAAATATTATTTTGATAGGTTGTTTTCCGCCGCACACATACACAATTGAAGAAAGGCGTTGTTCATTAATTTAATGTGGGAATTATATGGGTCATGAGGAGCCCATTTTTGGCCGTTAAAAATAATAAACCAATGTGTGCTGGACGTTGCTTATACACCGTTTACCATTTCATGATCTTTGACTGCAAAAGTGCTGGTTAATTCAAGGATGTCTTAGCGTAATCTCGATGATATTTCCTTGATTCTTAGTTCTTAATTGCTTTGTATTGCTCAATACACAATAAATTGAACTGTATAAAATTGGATTCCAAGGGCCTACTCTTTTTTTTTTTAAAAAAAAATAAAATTGTTTGCCCCATTTATTGGTGATATTCTGATATCTCATGCAAACCTCAAGTTACCTGACCCTAATCTTCTATCTTCTGACAGTGCAGAGTGGCTCCGTAGTGATCCAAGAAGGACTGTGGTAGGATTGGATTTGGATCTTGAAGCACTTCAATGGTGCATTGAGAACAACATGCCAAAAGTTGGACCAGACGGGTTTTCTAGAATTTCCCTGTTTCATGGGAATGTCTTACAACCTCTTCAGTCAAAACTTATCCTAAGCAATCCTCAGGAGTTGACGAGGAACATTACACTAGCAGATGATAGAAAGATTCTGGAGACTGGTATTCTGGAAGCTAAAAGTCAAGCTGGTTCTGCTGGTCAAGATGAGTTTATTAAAAGAAACGTTTCACTGCCTGCAAGAGATATTGTGTGCGCTTTTAACTACAGTTGCTGTTGCCTCCATAAACGAGCAGATCTGGTTTCATATTTTAGGCAGGCTCACTCTGTCTTGTCAACTAAAGGTGGAATCTTTGTGATGGATTTATATGGGGGTGCATCTTCAGAGCATAAGCTTAGGCTTCAAAGGCGATTTCCAAATTTTACGGTATTCTGTTCTTGCTATAAATTTGTAACATTAACGGCATTAGATAGAATATGCTAGCTGTAATGTGCATGAAACAATTGGCTTTGAGGGATGATTGGGTGTTAATGAATACTTGATGGGTACCTAAGTAAAATGGGAAACCTTATTCCAAAAATTTGTTGTTGAGATAGGAGAATTAACCCACTTAAATACCCCATTAAGCATCCCATGCTACTCAATGTGGGACTTAGTATCACATATTACCAAGTCTATCAATTGGCTCCCCTTGGAAAGCCGATGTCCTAACAGTTGCACTCCATGCCGCTTAACTCAACCTCCTGCTAGTCAGAACCCTCCATAAATAGCCCTCTTTGGAACCGCCCACAACCTAGCTATGATGCCAATTGATGGGTACCTAAGTAGGATGGGGAACCCTATCCCAAAAGCTAGCTATTAATGTGGGAGAATCAACCTATTTATGTAGGTCCAAAGGCACTACTACCACCACTGTGTTCTTAGGCATATTTGAGAGGGAAATTTCAGCATGAGTTAGGGTTATTATCTTTTTCCAAATGATTGGCATCATATATGTAGTTGGAGCAAGCAATTGTTCATCTTTTGCTATCAAATAGGTCTATAGGATAGCTAATAGGGGATTGTATGTAACGCTCACTAGCATGATGTTCTTTTAATGTGGACTTTGTGATCAAAATCTGCAGTATGTATGGGAGCAAGCTGATTTCGATATTATTGAGAGGAAAACAAGGATTAGCCTCCATTTTCATCTCAAGAAGCAACAGAAAAAGCTTCGCCATGCATTTTCCTACAGCTGGAGGCTGTAAGTTTATATTTATTGTATGTCTGTATTTTCTTTACTTAAAAAATAAAAAACAAAAAACTTTCCAACACTTTGAGGTGCGAACTCAGTTCAACATCTAAAACTTCATTTTTATCTCTGTCCATACATCAAATTCAGCTAAATAGCCCAAACTTCTATCGAATTTCTGTCAGTATATCATATTCCTGGTAGTTTTCTGACATCAAGGAAGCCGCGCTTGGCAGGTGGACATTGCCTGAGATCAGGGACTGCTTAGAAGAGGCTGGATTCCGGTCTGTTCACTTTTGGCTTCGACAAATGCCAGATACCACTGAGTTTACAAAAACAGAGGGACTTGGGGTGGGGGGGACGTAAGGTACGAAGAGGCAACAAGTTTCCCACAACAAGACGCTTGGAATGCCTACATAGTAGGTGTTGCATAGCTTCATTTCAGGTTTACCTTTGCTTCTTTGAATGACTCAATCAGTTGAAGCTGAATCTGAATTATAAAGACTATAAGGTTGTGAGAACCTGATAATCAAGATATAAATATCTGTCCTTAAATTTTCTGTTTTCGTTTGAATTAACGTTGAGATCACAAGGAGAAAGTGCATCCTTCTCAATATTTAGTACAAAATCTCAAGAATATAAAAGATATTTTACCTTAAGAATATTTTCTTGGGATAATTGCATGATGGTTGACAACAGACTGTTGTCATGCTTGGTGCCAGTGTCCTTGTACTGTATAATCCCGCTGCTGGTATCTCTTATGCTGGTATTCTGGTTTGAAAAGACTTAGATTATGTTTGCTTACTAGAATAGAATTGAATAGATTGGATTGAAAAAATCAATCTAAAAATGAACTAAATTACCCTTTTTCCTATGATAAGCATGATAAAGTTCATTAATATATATTAAAAATGTGAGAATCATTACACCCTCTAAAAATTTTATGAATCATAACTCTCAACCTCATGAATAATGTGCTCATCTATCCTTTTTAATCATCTTATTTTTACCTTTAATTTTTTAATACATTCCATTTTATTATATTCTAGTACGTAAATGTGACCTTAGATGTAGTAAATGCTGTAGGATTAGCAAATGTATGCACAGCCTCCCCCAACATCCATGATTTCTCCAACTGTGCTGCTCTTGCGTTGGGTAAGTGGGTCTCCATGGTAAGTCATTGATAATTGCACCACTGTTCAGATGTAGCAGATGCTTTAGGACCGCCAAATCATTTTTTTTATTTGAAAAAATTAACTTTTCTAGGAGCAAATCTTACATCATATTCCCTTGATATACATGCCATCTCGTGCAAACACAGGCAGCAAGTGTAGCAGCTTTAGAATCAGTCCTGAAAATCCATGTGTGAGTGTGTGGTGTAAAAATATAGGCTTATAGAACAGCCACGAGTTATAGCTTCCGAGTCTTGAAGGGGCTTAAATTCATTACTAGCATCAGAAAAATGCTCCGATGAAGCAAACAATCATTTGGGTGATATGGCCCACGGATAATAGTTTATCCAGGTTTTGTACAATAAGCAATGCGATGAAGCAGTGGAGACCGGCCTCAGGATGCTTGACCGCTTTGGTGGGAGTGAACAGGTCAGTGACGGGTCTAGGCTATCATGCATTGCACAAATTTGTTTCTTCGGAAGATTAGTAAGAACCGTAAGATAAAAAAATTTGGGAAAAAGGACCAAGGTCCTTCAAATGAATTAAGTGAAATAAGGATTTAAGGTTACAACCTTAATTCACTTGAAAGACCTTGATCCCCCTCGTGATCCTTCTTGCTAATTACCCCTTGTTTCTTTTTAATGTCATCGGAGTAAAGATCCCAACTAACAAACAAGCAACACAGAAAAACCGTCCCTGGAACTGGTTGTTGGAAAGAATCAATAGGATGCTGAAACCACCATGGAGATTTGAGAACTCGTGTATTGTAAATATAAATGCTTATATAAAATTTATAAAATCGTGAACAATATGCGCGCGCGCTAGTCTATATATAGAATAAAATTTTAACATCTATCTTAACCTTGTTTCAGCTTAAAAAAATAAATTATTTAGATGTTTAAAATATTTTATAAAAAGTGATTTATTGTATAGATATTTATAAAAAAAAAGAGATGATTTTATGTTTGGTTATAATTATAAAAACGAAATTATTATTCATGAATTTTAAGGTTGATATTTTTCACGAACCTTAGCTCCTAAAAATAATGTTATTTAGTTGTTTTTATACTTTATAATATTTTTGTATATCTCTATAATTTTATAATTTTCCCTGTCATCTATCCATGAGAATTGATTATTTTGAAAAGCTAATTTAAATTGTTTATACAAATAGGTCCTTAATTTTTTTTAAACACAAGAAAAATTTTATAAAAACAGGCCCTTGTTTTTGAGAAATATGCTTTTTTTCTTGTTCTTGACAACCTATTACTTGAAAAAAGAGGCCCCTATAAACAACGGATGGGTGAAATTATTTTTGGAAACCTAACAGACCCGTTCACGTACAAAGGGGGAAAGTAAATTAGTATTCACCTTAATTAATTCATCTCCGTACAAAGGGGAGTTCACATCCCCAGAATAAACTTTTGAAAGACGCATGTCAATTGATCCATTCAAGGGATCACAAGTAACAATATTTTGTAAAACACAAATCCTTTGAGAGAAATTCTATCGAATTAGCCTTCTTCTCCAAACTCTTTAGTGAATCTCTCATGAACCTCAAGGTCAGCTTTACTCACTGTAGGCCTTTGTCTCGCCAGCACCTTGTCAAAATCTGTTCTCCTAATAGGTGGTGGAAGGATCTGCCATCACCACATACCGGAACACTTAGCACTTCTCACCAATTATCATATCCCAAAACCGCAGCAGAATTCTACAATCAAAGTTAATAGCATCATCCATACCTTGGATGCCAGTCCTTTTGCAGCAAGATCCTGCATCGTGATCTGTACTGCACCCTGTTGCTTTGGTCCACAAGGTATCCACATACCCTCGGTATTTTTGAAGAAAAACATGGCATCTTGAGTTTTCCGAACAGGCTCAAATAAAACATCCTTAACCTGTTAAGGAAGAGGGGAAAACCTTTCACTTGAAAATGAAATTCATCTAAATAAAAACACTAATTAAAATCAGGAATGTCATCAACAAATAAAACTTACACAGACAGATATATCTGAACCTGAAAAACCCTCTGTCCTACGAGCCAAATGTTCAAAATCACTTTCACTCAAATTATGAGGAGTATCACCCAAATGCACCTGTTCAATTTATCCACAACATAAACATTGTAAAATCATTTCCAAGATTCCACAGCCCAATAAATCCTACCCTATAATATGCGTCATCATTTATATTGCCCTTGCCTTAAACATATGTTGGCGAGCCTTCAAATCTGGCAGTGGTATGTATATTCGCTTATCAAAACGTCGCCTTATCGCCTGAAATTACAAGCTGATTAGTTGAAATAATACCATATTGTCTCTAAAATAAAATCACGTTAGCAAATTTATGTTCTTATAACCTGATCAAGAGCATATGGTGTATTTGTTGCTGCAAGAACAAGAACTTTCTGATCATTGTGTCCTACACCCTGCATTGTAAGTGGTATAAAAGCCAATTCTACATGATCTTCAGATAAAAGGAAAAAAGAAATATTGAAAACTTGAGCTTTGATAACATAATGCCATAAAAAAGTGAAAATTTATGTTCACATGACCAGATGAAACCCTTAGAAATCCTGCCTCTGTAAATGAATGATAAGACATTATGGCTCAATCAGGTCAATAAATCTGGCCTTGAGAATCAATTTTATTTTTATTGCAGGATTCCAACATAGTTCTGCACAACCCAAACAAATACACAAAAACTAAAAAGATTCTCGATGTTGATACCCAATAATGCAATTTAAAAGACAATTTACAAAAGGCCATCATGTTTATCAAGCACCAACAGCTCCCCACCCAAAACTCTTACCTGCATCTGCACTAAAAGTTCGGTTTTGATTCTCCTTGAAGCTTCACTCTCATTACCTTCCCCACGCTGACCACATAAAGAATCTATTTCATCAACAAATATGATGGAAGGAGCACTTTCTCGAGCCATTTGAAAAAGGTTTGAAACTAGCTTTTCACTTTCACCCATCCACTTAGAAACCAGGTCTGATGAAGAAACACTGGCAGGAATCAAGAGTTAAAATACGTTCACAAGAACACATCCATTTATAGATCTGATAAAGGTACCTAATATGCATCATTGATCAAGGCATATGCCATATGCAGCAACATGATGAAATCATTCATTATGAAATTAGGAGTCTTCTCACATTAGACTTTAAAAGATTTATAACTGAAACCACCAAAGTAAATTTAAGCCAGAACTATTAGAATGCCAGCATAGTAAGAATTCTACACTGATTCCAGAAGATGTAAGATCATCAAATGGACTGTCATAAAATTAGAATTAGTCATGCACACAAAACTTAAATAGTACAAGATCAAATTAATACTACCTGAAAAATGTGGAGTCAGCTTCACTTGCAACAGCCTTGGCCAAATATGATTTACCAGTTCCAGGCGGCCCATACAACAAGAAGGCTCTCCAGGGTCGTCTTTTACCTGAAAAAAAGTACCAGGATAAGAACATAAAGCATTATAATGTGACAATGCATGCTTGGTCTCATGTTGAAAACCATTAAAACCAACGTATAGAGTTGAAAGTGGAAAAAGTTTCCATGAAATAACGTTTTGTCCCTTGTTTCAATGAAAACTCTAGTTAACAGATTTGTTTACTCGGCCATAGAAAGACAGAGTTAAACAGATTTAGCTCACATTAAAATTGCTATTGGCAAGTCTATTGAAAATAAAAAATGCCGTTAGCGAGTCTAAATATCACTCGGCAAACTGCTTGGATAATGAGCCATGCTGAACATTAAATGCATTTAGTTGTTCATTAACATTAGCAGGATCAGAGGATAGAATTCATAAACCTAACTCATAAGTTTATTACTCAATTAGAGAAACGATGAACAGACAGAGAGTATGGCTCTCTAACTGGCGGGTAATATGGAGGTGGGCAAACATGATTGGCATTCATTGCAACTGGCATTATCAGTGGTCTAATATAATCAGCAACTCCGCAAACTAACCGGTGAAAAATTGCGGGAACTTCACGGGTAAAATAACCGCCTCCTGCAGAGCTTGCTTGGCGCTCTCCAATCCAGCAACATCGTTCCACTTCACATTGGGTTTCTCCCGAATGATCGCTGAATTCAGTCCAGCCCTGAGCTTTGTCTGCTCTGGATCCTCCCCATCCCCTTCCCCATCTTTCGGCTTCGTCTTAGGCCGCGTAGCCACCGCAGCATCCCCATTGGACGCCGGACCAGGCCCACCATCATCAAGCACAGCTCGAATCTCCTCAGCCCGCCGAAGATACTCGGTGAATTTTTGGGTGATCGCTTCTTTGATCTTGGGATTTTTCTCGTACTTCAAATGGGTCTTGAAGTACTCCAAAGCATTCATATACAAAGGAAACGCTTTTGCATAATTACCAGCGTTATCTTCCTGCACAGCTTGTTTCACGTACTCTATTGCTTGCTCCTTAAAGTTGCTATACATCTTCTGCTTCCGACAAAAAGCATAGACGAATTAAAACCGAAGGAATAAAAAGTTAACCGGCGAACCAGAACCCTAGGACTCCAATCAAATCGTCCCGGAGAATAGATGGGGAGAAATTCTGATCGATATCAGAAACATGAAAAAATTAATGGTTCTATTGGGATTACTGAGAAGGATCGGGAGGAGGGGGGGGGGGGGAAGCAAGGATGAAGGAGAAGTTGTGAGTCAAAAGGACGCGTTTCGTTGGGCAGGGCGACACCGCAAGATTGTGTGCGTGGGAACCTTACGAATACCCAATTACCGAGTGAGGAATTTTCCTACTGCCGTTTGCGTAATGCGTTGCGTTCGGGGGTGGCGGAAGTTCATTTTATTTGTTTGTTTCCAAATTGCAACAGCTTACATATTTTATTTATTATTTATACTTATAATTTATAATTTATTAGGAGATGCCGTTGAAATATGATTATGAGTATAGCGAAATCAGCTAATTAAAAGATTTAGATTTTCTTAAATTACAATAGATAAATTTAAGTAAAGTTTTTTTTTAAGATTGTTTTGAAAATATTATACATGTACACACCAAATTTGAGAAATGGCCACAAGCCCACCCCCCAAATGTTCACAAATTGTTGTGGTATAGCTTTACTCTTTTTTCTCTGCACGATTTCATTTATGAATAATATATTTTTATCATGTATCTTAGTAGACATAGATAATTTTTATATATGTCATGAAAAAAAAAATTGAATAGGCTTATCGATAACTTGTAAATATTATGGATATATTGATCAATAAACCCAAAAATCTAATTAAAAACATGAAGTCGAAAAGGGCCATGGATTCGATCTGCTGAACGTGTTAGTGAGCAGGTGTATGTGTATACAATGAACACAAAAATCATGAAATTCTAGAAAGCAAAACAGGCAAGTACAGAACTCATGAATCAAATTCCTCGCTTGCAAATGGCAATAGTAATGCAGCCACATCCTTGTTGTTGCCAAATGTCTAGCCTTCTCGGAGGCTAAAATTATCCCAGAGTTGGCTTCTTTCTTTTAAGAAAAGCTTCCTCCACACTTTTGCTGAGGAGGTGCATAATCTAAACCGTTTAGTTTAAATTTAGATGACCTAAATTTAATGTTTTTTATTTTTAAATTTTACATTTTTAAAATAAAAATATATAAATGATAAATTTTTTTAATAAATCTCTTTACTCATTTCGACAGTTTAAATTTAACATGAATAATATACATTTAATATTAAATTTTTTTATAAATTAATGATCCAAATATATTATAGACAATGCAGGTTTAATATTAACTTTTTTATAAAATTTATAAATTTTTAATATTAAATGTGAATAATTTATATTAAATCTAAACTGTTTAAAGGATGAACAAATTTATTATTTTTTTTTAATAATTGGGAAGCCACTCCAATGACCGGGCGTGGGGTGTTTTCATTTTTCTTCTCTCCATTTCCTTAAAATTGTGTCTTTTTGCTTGTTAAAAAAAAGAAAAGAAAGCACCCTCATCAGCCCGGCTTCTCTTCTCCTACCCTCCCCTGCATACAGTTCAGATCAAATGTTTTTATTTTTATTTTATCAGTACTAATATAAAAAAATATAATTTTTTTATTAAATTTAATCATCAATTTGGACAGCCCAGATTTAATATGGATAGTTTAAATTTAATATTTAAAATATTTATAATTTTAATATTAAACCTGTATTGTCCAAATATATTTGGATAGTCAATTTATAAAAAATAAAAAAATTATTAAATGTAATCATCGATGTGAAAAATTCATATTTAATTTGAGTTGTCCAAATTTAATAATAAAATTTTTTATAATTTTAATATTAAATCTGCAATGTCCAGAATATATCTAGATGGTTAATTTATAAAAATTATAAAAAAATTAATATTAAATTTGAATTGTCTATATTAAATTTAGACTGTTAAATTAATAATAAGCATATTATTAAATTCTTTATACTTTTTAAATAAACATAAAAAATAAATATTTTAAACTGTGCAAGGCATGGGAGGGGAAATATCAAATAAGATGAGGATAGCTTCTTTTCAGTTGTTTTCTATTTTTTCTGTATTTTTTTAACAAGCAAAACGACATAGTTTTAAAGAAATGGAGAGGAGGGAAATGGAGACACCTCATGCCCCCAACCATCGCAAGCTCAACTTCTATAAAAGTCAAAGAGTCAAGGGATGGAATTCAATCTCAGCAGATTTGATAAAAGCCCGAATCTTGAGTTCCATCATCATTTATGCTTATCAAGTGACAAACCCAGTACGTGCAAGAACTTACCTTGTCCGTGTTTTTCTTGCTTTATTTTTTTTAATTAGAAAGATACACGGTAGAGCTGGTAACGAGCTCAACCTATAAATCTGTCAAAAAAGTATCTGCATGGGTTAGCCAAAATGAGTTTAATTAAATGCAAGGTAATTTTAACCTACTTTGTATAGTTTAAATTGACAACATGTTAACTCGTGAATTGACTCGCTTATATTTTTTTAAAAAAGTAAACAAATAAAATTGAATTTTAAGTAAGACATTCAAAGCAAGCATGTTTGAAATTACAGTCTAACAACTTAAAACTTTTACATTCATTTAATTCAAACTTAAATTATGCCAAAAAATAATAAAAATACAATGCTTATATGTTTAAGTGGTAATATAATATAATTTGAATGTGATCAAGACAAGACTGAGTAAAATATTTTATTATACTCTACTTCCTTCATATAATAACTTATTTAAATTATATTGTTCGCAAAATAGTGCCACCCAAACTAGTAAATAAAAAAGTGTAGTTACGTAAAAAAAATTAAACATATTTATGAAAAGTTAGGTATATATTATATTATCATCTTAATTTGAATATAAAAGGAAAAAAATATATACAGAGATCAAAATATTTAGATGGTATAAATTAAATGTATTATGAGTAGTAATCTAATGATCAGAGTTTAAACCATCATAATTTAAAAAAAAGAATTGATATTTTAAACTAGGACATCAATTTTGTAGCAAAAATGCCAAAACAAGATGAAGAGAAAAGGAGATAAATAAAAGTATTTCTATTAATTCATATATATATATATATAATACTGATCAATCATGTAAAATATTAGATAAAGAAAGGATCACAACATTAAATTACTTTATATTTACGTGTTGATATGAGCATGGATTAGAAAGAATTTTATTGTTATTTGAATAATTAGTTTTTAGGAAGAATATATGATATTTTTTTATTGTGTGAAATACCCCAAGTTATATTAAACTTTTCAAAAAAATATAATGTAGTCAAGTACACCTTAAATCATAAAAATCCTTAAAGAGCAAGCTTAAGTAACCAAAGATTATAAATCATTTTCATAAGTTAAAAACAATATTAGTTTTGAAAAGTTCAAGGTTTAAAATGTTTATAATTTTTTAATTTTATAGAAAAATATGGAATGGAATGAAATTGAACTAACCAAGCAAGCAACAGCTCTAAATTCTAAGTTCAATTCATTTAATTTTTGTAACTTACTTGACATTAAGTAAAATACCTAATTATCATTAGACCCCTATGAAAATTATGTCAAATCATGACTTGGCTCTAAAATTAGACTTTACTTTGCCTTAACCATGTTCTAACACTCAAAATCAATCAAGAATTAAGCAATTAACTTTAATTTAAGACATAAATAGAAGCTAATTGATTCAAACATTGTCACGAGGATTGGACCTATTAGTATGTACACAACAATAACAATTGAAACATGAATTCAAACATATAGTGTACTTTATCTAATTTAAGAGTCAAATTATAATATCTAATCCTCTTAAAAAAACGAGATCAACTAGAAAACCCAACCTAAGAAGTGATCAAAATTTGAAAAAAAAAAAATCAAATCTCCAACCACTTTAAGAAGTTACTTTAAGTAGCTTCTAAAAATAATTAGATGCGATAGAAGAAAAAGTTAAAATAATTAAATAATAAATATTTTTATAAAATTAAAATCAATAAGAATATCATAAAATTTTAAAAATAACTAATTAATAATAAATTTTTTATAACAGTAACCAAACACAAAATAGCCTATTTTTTATAAGGTACCTACAAAATTAATTTCTTTTTATAAAATTTTTGAATAATCTAAAAATTGTTTATTTTTTTAATCTTATACAAATGGGTATATAATTTGACTCTCAACTTTTATCTACCATTCATAAAAGACAATTTTATATATTGAATTTTCGAGTAGGCAACAATTAAAGATATTAATTCTTAATACAGGTCATAAATCCACAAATGTTACTTTCAACACTGTGTGTGAGGAGATTTTTTACCGTCTAACTCGTGGATGGTAGTCGTCTATTCCATGAGGTCCTATACTTTTTTTTTAAATCTATCTTTCCTTATTTCGCAAATGCTTCCATTTTATTTTTGTGTTTAAAATTTATCTATCATGTTATCTCTGGCTTATTATATATTATATATTATTTATTGATCAATAAGTTATATCATTTGATTGTTTTACTCCCATGACTACTTAATATGTATTAATTAATTACTATTATTTAACATTTAAAAGAATCTGTAAGAACGGGAGATCAACTAGTAAATTTTAAAGCAGGGGAAATGAATGGAATTTTCTTAAAGGCGCAGGAAGCAGAGTGGGCCGGCCTCTGTAATTGTGGGGAGGTGCTTTTCTTAAGGGGAGCCTTCTCCGTGATTTCTATTACCGGAGATTCTGCTCCTTTTGTTTTCCTTGCAAGCTCCAATTCCCTTTTAACTCCTTTCTCCAATTTCATCTTCGATTTTCCCTCTGCCCTAACACCCCAGAAGGAAAATCTTAGATTCCTCCTCCCCTTTTAATAGACCCCCCCCCCTCTCTATACACCGGCGCTTTTCGAGATTCAATCCAATTCCTTCCTCTGGTAATCCCCCCTCCCCCCAAAAAAAATGTCAGTTTCATCGCATGCTGACAGATTCATTTTCCTCGGATCTTTCCTACGTCTTAATCTTCTTTCCCATGGCTACGAGGAAAAAAGATTCGATTCTTTTGGAACCCTTATTTGTTCTTCGCGTAGATCTTTCCGGTTCAAACTTTATTCATTGACGTTTTACATGGTTCCTCCTCGCAGGTTGGGAGATCTTCCATATTGTTTCCAGCGAAGACGACGGTCCGAGAAAATGGCGGAAGAACATCGATGCCAAGCTCCAAGCCTGTGCGCTAACAACTGCGGCTTCTTTGGCAGCCCGGCCACGCAAAACCTATGTTCCAAGTGCTATCGAGATTTGCAGCTCAACGAACAACAATCCTCCTCCGCCAAGTTGGTTCTCAACCAATCCCTTGCTCCCCCGTCTTCGACGACCTCGCAGTCGTCTTCTTTGCCGGAACAGATCGCTGGAACTTCGTCCTCTGCGGCATTTGATCCCCCGCGCGCGGTCGATGATGTCAAGAGTGGATCTTCGGCGCGGCCACCGGCTCAGCCGAGCCGATGCGTGACTTGCAGGCGGCGCGTGGGGCTCACGGGATTCAAGTGCAAGTGCGGATCAACATTCTGCGGATCCCACCGGTACCCCGAACAGCACAGATGTGAGTTCGACTTCAAGGGTATGGGTAGGGAGCAGATCGCGAAGGCGAATCCGGTGGTTAAGGCCGAAAAGCTTGAGAAGATCTGAGAAGTGGAAGGGGTGTTACGGTAACGTCGCGTGCGTGAGAAAGTTATCCGGATCCAACGCCCGGGTTGGTTTCCCGTCCGTCTGGTCGGTTTGCGTGTTACGGGTTAGGGTCAGTGAGCGTGGGTGGGTTCGTGATCCTCATCGTTATCATCATCATCGTGTAAATGAATTTAGTGAGCTTTTCTATCGTCAATCAATGTCTGTGTTTGGGAATTACTTCCATTTTCATTTGAATGTTGTGGCCACGTGGACTTAAAATGAAAGCAATGTCGCATTGGTAAGTGATGTTTTCACCAGAAAATAGAAATATTTGGGATGGAATATTATAAAAAAAAATGATCATAATTTTTTTTTAATATATATAAATAATAATTTAATTTTTTAAAATATTATAGTGTCTGTTTGACAAGTGTTTTAGAACTAATTTTTTGTACTTCATAGTTAAAAAAACTTTATTTGATAAATTTTTTTAAAAAAGTATTTTAAAAAATAAAATATTATTTTAGATAATAAATAATGACAACATGTTTTAAATTTTGATATTATTATTTTCAAAAAAAAAAAAATTAAAAATATATTTTTTATTATTTTTTAAAACATATTTTTACAAAACATCAGTTTTTAAAATAATAAAATAAAAATAATTTTAAACAAGTCAATAATTTATTAAAATTTTTAAAAAATTTTATATCAATAAATTTTAAATTAAAAAAATAATTTTATACTTATTGATAAGTTATGATTTTTATTTAATTATTATAATTTTTTAAATAAAAAATCGTTATTTTTAAATAAAGTTGTTATTGTAGTTTGTTATTTTAAAAATTTATTTTTTTAACAATAAAAATTATATTTAATAAGTATCATTATTTGTTCAACTCTTATAATTTATGAAACAAAAATTGTTATTATTTAAGTAAAAATTATGATTGATGCTTGTTTTTTAATAAAAAAATTACACTTGACAAGTTATAATTTTTTTTTCAATTCTTATAATTTATAAAATAAAAATTATTATTCCTTAAATAAGAACTTATGATCAGAGCTGTTATTTTTAATAAAAATAAAATAATTTTTTTATTTTAAAATTTATTAACATAAAAGTTTTTAAAAATTTCAGTAAAATTATAATATTTTAAAAAATTAAATTGTCATCTATATAATTGATGAATTTTATTATCATCTTTTCTAAACAAAAGCAAAATAGGGAAATTAAGGAATAGGCTCTTTTATTATTATTTTTTCTTTAATTAGATATTAAGGACAGTGGAATGACATTTCTTGCTAACAAACAATTAAATTGATCTTATTTAATAATAAAAAATTGGAAATCACAGGGTCCTTCAATAATTTGACCTGAATAGTGAATTTACTATATGCTTTTATAGTTAAATGATGAATCTCAGCAATAAATTGGTGAAATACTTTTTATAAAAATAAATTATTGAAAGTTATAATATATTTGACCAGGAGTTAAATTATTTTCTTTATAAATAGACAAATTTTCACTTGCAGGTTAATGATTAGAAAATAAGTCTAAAAAACAGTGTAATAACCTAATAGAAATCATAAAATAATATTTTTTTTATAAGCAGAAACCATGAAATAATATTTATTTTCTTTATAAATCGACTGATCTATCGAATTATTAGTCTTTGCAAAGATGCAAATTAAGAAACATGAATATCAAGTCATGGGAAGTCAGGTGTCTTTAACAAGTTAAATTTTTCCTTTTTTCTTTATAAATAGACAAAACTCATTTATAAATTAATAGATATGAAGTTGCAAACCAAGAATCTCACCACTCAAAAGACATTTGATCTTTATTTTAGTATCCTCAATTATTTCGGTAATACTGAATTAATTCAATTTTTTGATCTTCCATTGTCAGTTCCCCATTGCCGTAAGAATAAAACATCGTCTCGCACTATATGATGACCAAATACATCGTCTAATATTAATGAGTGCGTAATTTAATTGAACTTATTTTTATATTTAAAAAATTTATTTATTAATTGTATTTTGACTGAAATTAAACACTTTAAATTTTTTCACTGTGGAAAAAAATAAAAAAATTTAGAAGTAAAAAATTATGAATAATGCAACTTTTAGTCCTTTGTGTTTGTATAAATTGTAAATTTGGTCCATCACAATTAATTTTTATCAATTCAATCTTTTATATTTTATAAAAATATCAACGCCATCCTTGGTCTTTGAAGAAAGATTAAGACTGTTGAATTATGATAATATGACTAACGGAATTATAATATGACAATTATGTAAGTTAATAAAATGAGAAATAAGTTGCTGATATGGATAAAAATATTAAAAAAATTATGAAATTAATTGTCCAAACGTTTTCTTAGAAAAAAAAAAAAATCTTCAAACGAAACGCACCCTCCCACGTCAAGCGGTCTCTCACTTTTGTTATTTATTTATTTCATTTTCTTCTATTAAATTTCGTTCGTCTCTCTCGGTCCTCTCACTACTTCACAATCATGCTTCACTGTTTCATCATGTGATATGTTTGGATTAAAATGCCCTGATTGAAAAACCTAAGGGAATATTAGAAATTATAAATTACAAAGTAGCTTGAATATAAAAAAAATAAAAGGATTAAATTATTTTTTCTATGCTTTTATAACCAAATTATTAAATTTTATATCTAAAACATAACAGTTAATGTATTTAACTTTAAATTGTTTGGTCACAGATGTATTGAAAAAATCACTTCATGAGCACTTATGTATTTTAGATTATTGAATACTTTTCACTAATGACTTCTTGAATATTTTTTTCTTTTTGTTGAGGATTAAAAGTTGTGTTATCTTTGAAAAAATTAAATAATATTTGTATCTTTGGGAATGTTGACTACAAAATTGTGCAGGGACTGTTGGTGGTACTGGCGGTATAGACGTGAATCATGAGCTGTTTGAGTTGTGTCCGGAAGGACATTATCCTTAAGAACTATTCTGACACACTGGGATGACGAATTGACAGTTTTTCAAGATTTAACAAACACTTCTTGCACAATACAAAGGCACAGAACAACAGTACTAACAGAAGGAACTTAGACAAAGAGAAGTCGGAGGAGGAGGAGAATGCCTTGAAAGCTCAAGAGGCTAGTAAGCTATTCAGTCTGAATGCATGCCTATATATAAGCCAAATCTTGGACTCGAATGTTGGGCATTCAACCAACGGAGTAAAGGCTCGATTTACACAAATGTAAAACACATTTAAGCTCTTATCTGGAAACATTGAGGAGACAAATATGTTTAGGAAATTAATCTGGTTAATGGCCAAAAAACATTCATGGTTTGATTTCAAATTTCAAACAGCCAAAAACTGAGATTTTTTGATTATTTATTTATTCATTTTGTAAAAATAATCCGATAAAAGAACCCAATACTTCTTGAACTCATATAGGAAGGGTGAATCGGCTGATTTCAATCGCAACTGCCCTGAGTTGGCCTGTCCCATATGCATGAACCTACCTTTTTTCCAAACCCATTTTATTAGTCCACTTCATTCTTTTGTATTTATATACTAAAAGAGTTCTTTATTTAGACAATGTGAAACTTTTCACACACACACACTTTTGACACACACACAACAGGCACTTCCAATGATTAAAGGGAAAGGAGCATAACATATTTATAAAAGGAAAAGGGAGTATTTATTTTAGTTTTATTTATAAAAAAATTATATGATTATTGTGTCTATTAAATACTGTGAAGGTTATTAAATATTAAAATATTTTATTTTTAAAATAGGTATATTTAATCAGGTTGAAGTTGGAAACTTGCTGTTTTTTTCGGATAAAGTTAATTAAATTTAAAATTTTTATTGATTTCAATAAATTATATTAAAAATAATTTATAAATAGAATCATGTAAAGTAAATGGCAGGGAGTATGATAAACTAAAATTAGTTTGCGCAGTTAGGACTTTTATTAGTGAGTGGTTGTAAGTTCCGATTTGAATGTGGTAATTTAGTTAAGAAACGTCTACTTTTTATCTTCGATGAGAGATAATTTCACTCATTGGGTTGCTCGTACCATTTTGCTTTCCCAACTGACATGCTTTGACTGGGGTGAGTCCATTGCCTCCAAAGTCCAGATAATAACTAAGCTATGTTATTGTTAGTTATTTGCTAGTCATCATCTAAGCCTAGGAAACAGAAATAGGGGCAACCATCATTACTGCTCTCAAGAAATCAGATTCCTCAGACTCTTATATGTAATTATTGGCCAAAAAAGAAAAACCCCGGTTATTAATTTGGATTGTCACCTCGCATCTCACTAACGTAGGCAAAGCAAAAGTAGCAAGCTACTTTTAACAAAAGGGGTAAATTTATTTCCGCGTGCCTCTTCAAACAAGATTCTCAGCCTTAAACTCATCATCAGCTATCTTGTCAATAAAATTGAATATTCTCATTGAAAATATGAGGGAAGGGAGATAAAATGGGAATAACGTAAATGGAAAGCATTGATAGAGGCGAGAAGAATCCACATTTATGAACAATTAATTGAATATTCCCAGTAACCAGTGTCAGTTGCGCATGCTGAAGCTACCTCACGTAACGCAGAGATAAGCCTGACCATCCCCTTACTTTAATAAACACTAGTAATGAAACACGAATTTGCAAATGATATTTAGCATAATACTTACATCTTCTTCCTTCTACTTTGCCATGCCCAAGGTTGTCACAGACAAAGATGGATCCTTTGCTCTCACCTTTAACATCTCTGGCATTGAATTTTGGCCTTATTTGGCAACACCACCCACCAATTGTTTCATTGAACAGCCCTCACCCATGAAATGCTTGGTTTGTCCGCTCTTTTGCATTCCACCCATCATCCTCTTCCTCGCGATTCTCAAAAACAAGACCTTTTTTTCTCAAGGCTCAGTTTCGATTGAGCTTATAACAAGGAACTAGTTCTGAGAGCAGATTCATTATCCAACGAGACACTGATAAAATACGCTGCTATCGACATGGGAGAAGTACAATTAAACCAAGAAATCCAAAAGCTTCTTGATGTTGACTTCGGCAGTCAATCGCAGCCGTCCCCGTCTTTTCCTTGGCGATTCAATGCCCATGGTGTCGCCGACAATGACGAGAACTATAGACAGTGGTTAAAGTTTGGAACGGTTTTGTCCGATTGGGCTTGACACGTCTCATGAAGCATCCAATCGACAGTCGTAACGGTTATGCGGGGTCCGACCGCCAGTATTAATCGTGTGCGTGGTCGGGAATAGGGGGATTCTGCTGAACAGTGACTATGGCGAGCTGATTGATAGCCACCAAGTGGTTATACGGTTGAACAATGCGACGGTCGAGAGGTTTGAGAAAAAAGTAGGGACGAAGACTAACATTTCGTTTGTAAACAGCAACATTTTTCATCCATGTGCGAGAAACCGAGAATGCTTCTGTCAT
Organism: Prosopis cineraria; assembly: GCF_029017545.1. Taxonomy (NCBI): domain Eukaryota; kingdom Viridiplantae; phylum Streptophyta; class Magnoliopsida; order Fabales; family Fabaceae; genus Prosopis; species Prosopis cineraria. The sequence continues at coordinate 36,700,037 of NW_026555338.1, read as the reverse complement.
CCACATGGATCATGCGTTCAAATGTTTTTTGTACGTATGCCAACCTGCACATTGCGGGATTACACTGTGTGCAATTCATCTCACGAGGCGCCACCTGTGGTCACTGATCCAAGGTTCGATGTGCTCTGCTCGAATTGCGTGAAGTACTATTCTTTGAAACGTTTCACTGAGCAGACAGGGAAAAGGTTGGAGGAATGGAGCTCTGCTCATGATGCAGTTTTCTTTCATTACTCTACTGGTATGCAAGCTGTGATGATGGCTTTGGGAGTATGTGAGAGTGAGCATGTTTGGTTTTGGCAAGTCACCTTCGGCTAAACATCATTGTCACACCAACCAGAAGACCGGGCTTGATTTGCATGATTATGAAGCAGAATATACCTTTTACAGAGACCTGGTCCATGGACGGAGGCCTATATCATTTCATGCGCACAGCTTCAAGATTCTTCACCCAACCATGTATCAATGACATCTTATTATCACCGTCATTGCCGATTGAGTGGTGGTGGTGGTGGAAAATGTAAAATACTCCTTTTTCTCAGATATTGAAGGGTTTAAAAGGTTAAAGTGCTGAGTGTGAGACCTTAGCTACAGAAGACGTGAACTGAAAACTACTCGTAAATTTTGTCCAATACTGGAAAGCAACATGGATTGAAGATTTTTTCGGTGTCTGGATACTTCTCGTGTACTAATGAGAGCAGATTCGAGAAATATCGAGTGTAAATTCTGAATAGGTTGACAAACATCTTGACTCTCTTTTGTTCAGCCGTTTGTTTCAATCATGCTGGAGCATGCAACTAAACCATAAACCATAATAACATTGTCTAGGATTATCTATTGGAACCCTTGCTGAGATGCAAGAGCAGCACAAAACATTTACTTACACAAGTTAGTGACCGTTGACCTACATATACCTCAAACAGGGAAACGGCAAACATTCCACCACTATACTGCTATACTATCACAACATATTATACACACACATCAAAATAGCACCACCTTGATCCCTTACTACCAACAAGAGTTGTCATTAAAACCCCTTCAGAAAAGGTCTTGGGCTACCTTCTGTCCCTTTCTCACTCTGCCCTGTCCATCACCATGCCTCTCTCTTCATATTTCACTCCTACCAAGTAGCTTATGCGCACCTGCGAAGAATAAGAGCCATCTCAGAAATAGAAATTCCAACCGCAAAGAAAAACCACTCCGGTGAAATTCACCAATCAAGGGAAGTTCATTTCTTTTTGAGGTAGAGATTGTGTTTGGCTCATTGTTGAGTGGTTTGTACCTGCTTAGGATTATAGACAGCGTACTCATTGTACTCCAAAGGGCTATCTTTGTTCTCTGAGGCAACTAATCGACCTGAGGGAACCTTAATGTCATCTTTCCAAACAAAATGTTCTGATTCATCTGTTTTCTTCCTCCCCAACCCCTTAACCCCAACTTTCTTTTCTTCCAAAGTTTTCGTTTCCTGTCTCAATAAACAAAATAACTGAGTGGAATACAATTATAATAGAATCAGGAAATGGCCGTGGTAACAAAGTTGTTACCTCAGGTGGGTTTTTCAGCTCTGTAATCTCATTTCCTAGGGAAGCAATTGCCAGAAACAAGAAGCCTTCTGGTCTGTCCACAGCCGTAAACCCATATCTTGCAGCCTCGGCAGCAGCATCAGAACAAACTATAGCTTTCCCAAACTGTCGAGAGAGAGAGAGAGAGAGAGAGAGAGAGAGAGAGGATAGGCCATGCCATTAGGAAATGCGCATACGTTGGACAGTATATTGTAGTTGAATGAGTTTGAGTACCATATAGCCCGGACTGGTAGAGAGCATATTGCTGGCAAGAAACCCTTGTGCAAGTGCCTCAAAAGATTTGAGCTTCGTGAACCTGACATTATAGAAACAAAATTTGTATATTTCATTCAAAAGGAACCAACATGAAATCACATAGGATTAATCGTGTCTTACCACACCAAAGGAGGACTTTATTAGGCAACTTTACAATGTCTTCATAGGGAGGGCAAGCCCTGGATTCTACCGCAAAGATGTTCCCTACAGACACCCCATAATCCTAAATGCATACAGAAGTTAACAACCCAGAAATAAGCATATCCATATACAACGTGATATAAGGAAGGTTCTTAATCTTACAACGTCCCCAACTCGTACAGGTTCGTAAGTTTTCTCCAGGTATTTCACTATCATGTCATAATCACTAGAGTTTTTCTCCAATGGAGAAATAGAGCAACCCAATTTCTTGTATCTGTCCGATAATGGATCGTCAATGGTAGAGCCACTCGTATCTCCTATGAGGTGAGAAGCCACGTTTATGTCTCGTATACTCTCTAATGCAGAAGCAGCCTGGGAAGATTAAGACAAAATGGAATTGAATATTCAAGATAAGTGGTTGAATTGTGAAGGTGAATGCTTAGTTTGGCCTTACATGATTTGCAATGTCCTGATAATCTCTAAAATTAAAAGGTCTTGTGGAATGCATCAGAGTGAACCACCTTTGGCTAAAATCCGACCAAAGAACCTCAGCTTTTGGCCCTCCATCTTTCATTGATTTCACCTTCTCTATGAATTCTAGCAGAACCTCCTCACCTGATCGAATTCAATCATCAATCATTCCGAACAAGGCATTCTTATTGACATAAAAGAACGAAAAGTAATGGGGATTAACTCAATTAGTAAAAAAATATTTCTTCTAAACAACTGCGTCCTAGTTCTATGAAGAGAAATTCAGACTTCGATTCCTAAATGCCGCAGGCTAATGTGAGGAAATGTGCCCTTAAGATTGCTCAAGGGATAACCTAGACAAGGATAAGTTGATAGTAATTCCAAAAACTAGAAAAAGGAAATGAAATGGTTGATGCTCACATCTTTTCAGGTGAAGATCTGTAACCATCCCCATGGAAGGTCAGGGGAGTCATAAGCCATCTCCATCAATGCATACCTATATCCGATGAAGGTCATTTCAGATCCCTTTTCAAATTGAAGTCACAAAAGTGTTGAGAAATGTTCCGTACCTATATATCTCCTGGCTGCACAAAACTTTCATCAAATTTGCAACCAAAGGCTCAAGTTTACAGTGTATTGCTGCTATCCCTAGCTGCCGAACAGCTAGGGCTCCATGTCTAACTTCAACCCATCATCCTATGCAGTGACACGAAACTGTTTATCATCTGAAAGTACAGGATTAGATTCAGTCATTTGTGAAATAGAATCATTAAGTACCATGTCGATAGGATAAAACTTGAGTGGTTTCTTCCGAAATTTCTTCTCTTTTTCCCAAGGTTCAAACTCATTCCCCGTTATCTCCTCAAAAAACCTCACAAACTCTTTCACTGCATTGTCCACGTTCTGAAACTCTTGTAGTCGCTCCACTGCGTTTGGATCATCTCCCACTCTCCCTTTCTTGTAGTATAAATGCAAACGATTCTCTGGCACCATTATCAGTTGCATGACACAGAAGCTGCTCCAAGCGGACATTACTAATAAGCTGGTTGTTCCGTAAGTCAAATTAAGTGGAAATAGAAAAACTGAATAAATGGAAATGGCTTTGATATATATTTACTCATTCAATCCTCGTCCCTGATCACAAAGGGAGAAGGCACAGTTGTATAATATCCCATCTTTTTCAAATATCTTTCCACCTTGGTCCTGCAGTTTGGTATCTTTATAGACCCCTCTTTTCCCATAAAGCTTAAGCTGCAATGACATCGAATTTTGTTACACAAAATGATGGAAACTTCAAGTGTTTTTCTTTTGCATTGTAGTAAACAATAGTCAGTAGGAAAGATGGTCTTGTGTACTTCTGCAGAAAGAGATTCAATGGACTCCTCTCCGGGATCTTGTTTATCCCATGGTATCCCTTTGCCGTCTACAGAGAGATCAGAGACAAGATCATAAGCTTCCAAAGGTTGAGGCTCTTGTTTCTCTATGCTGTCATTTAACCAAGCCTCCCTCACCACAGGTATTCCTCTCTCCCTGCAAGAAAAATACTTGAATCCAGTAAGATGTGTCTTGTGTTTCTTCAAATTTTTTTTTTTTTATAAATCTGATCACTTTCTGTTTCTCTGCATCAATCAGGTGTGTGGGTGTTAATCATAGCATACAAACGTTAAAAGACAAAAACACAAATGATCCTGTGCCAGTTCCCTCTAATGTTGCATCACTTCAATATTAGAAACTCTAACGTTGTTTCAATTTTCTGGTTGTATCTCAAATAAGGCTAAAACAGCAACTTGCAGTACCATGTGTAAGACACGGAGCCAAATAAAATAGAAACACTCACATGGCTTCTGCAACTTTGGAAGTTCCACCACGCACTCGCTCAGCAGGCGAAGCCACCAAACAAGTTGCCCCTGATCATTAGTTAATAAACCAATCTGGTTAACAAAAACAGTTGGACCAGAACTACAAATAGGGTTCGGATAAAAGAACATTACCATTTACAGAGTTTGCTACCTTCCCTCCGTGCTTTTCAATAGTTGTTTTCCAATTTTGCTATATAAGCCAAAACAAAATCCAATCGCTAACAGAAAGCAGTAGAAGATGAAAACTAAGTTAAAAGAAAAATGAAGGGCAAAGATTACATGTGTCCGAGTGAGACGACCCATAAGACAAATCATCATCCCAGTGAAAGTCTTCTCTTCTGAGCCTAAATCCCTGTGAGGTCTTCGAATTGGATCTTGATATTTCTTCAAGAACTGCAAACGAACGATAGTGACTGATCAAGACAGATTTTTGAGTGAAAACAATCGGATCTACATAAGGACCACATAGAATAATGAATCACATCTGAAATAGGAGAATTCTGCACAGAATCAGATAGTTTAATGGCTTCCTCTTTTCTGGGAGGGTCTTTTGTCCTGAAGGTGCAACTAGACCACTCGCTGTAAAATCCTCTGCAAGAATAACGTCTCCCATCGAACTCCAGAGTTCCATTGCAAACCGGACATTTTTCTAATGCACCATAAAACATCACGTCTTGGCTGCTCATGTATAAAAATTAAAGTTACTCACTCCAATAATGTAAGGATCTACTGAAGCATTCATTTTGAGGACATCTATATCTTGTCCATGAAAGTTACATATAACTATAACCCCAAATCCTACCTTGGAGCTCTGCATTATTTATATTTATGACTAAAGTAACGAGTAGGACTATAGGAGCGAGATTGTAGAAAGGGAAGAAGGAAAAAAAAGTGTTTTCGCCGTTCACAGTGGAAAGCCATAAGCCATAAGTAAATGGTCTAACCATCTTCGAGTAATTTCAAGATCAGAGCCAGAAGAATCGAGACCGTTAGCTTCAAGAACTTGTCGCATTTGCTCAACAGAAAGGTGTTTATTAATGGCTTTGCAAAACTCATCGTATTCGGCTGCAACATCGGCGATGGATTTGCCATTGGTGTAGCTGTCTTCTCCACTTTCTTCATGCTTGGGCTTCTTAGGAGAATGCTCTGCTTCGTGTAACTTGGACTCTGCCTTCTGCTTTCTCGTCATCACCTTCTCTTCATCCCCGTGTGCATGCAGGTGTGCTTGCGACCTCGCTTCGTGAACCTTCATATCCCCAAATCACTTTAAACGTACGTGAAACAAGAGAAACGTACTAGAAACATTAAAACTTCCAACAGGTCAAGTTACAAGCACCCTTTGCGATTGCCCTTGCCATGAAACTTCAACAGAAGATATATATATATATATATATATATTATATCTATCTTATATCAATATATAAAAACCTCCTTTTCTTTTCCTTTTTAATTTTGTGGGCTTCTCTTTCACAAGTTTGTGTCAAAAACCAGAGCATGTGAATTAATTAGAATGTTGAAAAAGAAAGACTTGACGATTTTGGCGACGAAGAATAGAAAGAAGCAGAGGAAACGAAGTGTACCTCCATGTTCGAGCTCATTTGAAAGTGAAGGAGCAACCTAAAGTGTGGAAAAACAAGGGAAATCTGGGAATAGAGCAGAAGTTTAAGATTTAGGAGCAAGACAAGGCGTGCACTAAATAAGCAATGCGAAGCTAGTTGACGAAGTCACATGATGATAAGCTCGAGGCGCGGGGAGTACAACCCCGAACTGCCACGTACAAGGAGGTTTCCCAAGAAACATGTCGTCCTGCCGTTGCGACAACATGCCACGTTTCCTAAGACGTGGGAGGCAGTGACACGTGGCAAAGTGGGTATATTTCGCGGCCTACAGTGTTGACAGGTGGGGGAATGGGGGTGTGGGGAGTGGGGGGCATATATGTCAATCGGCTGCAGTGGGGAACGGTGTTTCGTAATAGGCAAAGATGGCGACGTTGGGCACTGTGTGCTGAGAAGAAAACAGCTTAGATGTGCGGCATTTTATGCCTGGTAGCGGCTTCTCAAAATGTAGCAGATTCAGCTCATATTAACTAAAATATTTAATAAATTAGAGCAGCTTTCGGTGTGAGTTCGAGAGACAGCTGTGGAAAGTGGATACGAATGAGTGCTTGGATAACAAAAGACATCACCAACGTTCAAGTCCACAAAAGTGGCAAACATCAACTGGAACCTTGTGTATAGAAGTTTTCAATTCAATTTAAAAATAAAAAAGACTTGAAAATGTTTTTCTAAAGGAAAAAAAAAAAGAAAAATTACGTGAATTGGCCGATTAGAATTTAGTCTAACTTGTAACCCACAACTTGTGTTCTTAGTTCTAGCTGGATACTCACGTGTAATTAAAAAAAAAAATTGCGTTTAGGATGTAGTGATGGTATGACTTCACTAAAATTATGGGATATCATTCCTTCGGTATATGTTGAGGCTTGGAAGCCCCTCCGACTTAAAGGTGGGAAGTCATGGTTTCAATTACACTCAATTACACTACTTCGAGCTGTCGTGGTATACCTTGGTACATATTTTAGATTGAATTTTCAGAATATTAACGAAGCAATTAAGAAAAAATCTAAAAATAATTCAGATAATCCCAATGGTGGCATATATAGTTAATTTACCTATTAGTGAACAAAATTGAGAAATTGTCATGACAATCTCTAAAATTCTCTTCAATTATATCAATCATTTCGTTAAAATGGTCGACATCATATGTCTTCCTATGATGATCAAATGCTTGATAGCTTGCATTATCCTTCCAATCACTTGTGTTGCTCCTTGTCTCTCCATGTATGATCCAACAAGTACAAGTTGGATCAATCCCATCACATATTAAATGATCTTTCAATTTTATTGATCTCACTTTTTTTTCATAGCAACATTTTAAATAAAGGCATATAACTCTAAGAGGATCTTGATCACGACAAAATACAAATTTAATGAACTCATCCACACTATCCTAATATTCTCTAGATAGCTAATTAACCGACATCATTTATGATTCATGTAACTAATATAGTCGTAAAAATTCAAAAAAGAAAGACTTATAATTCAAAAAAATAGCAAAATCCCCACTAAAAGTGAAATAACCTAAATAATCAAATTCAATAATACAACATACCAATTCATCTAAATAAAATTTTTGAAGCATAATGTAACTAAAATCTATCAAGTAATATTGTAATTTATCTTTAGTTTATTTATTAGCTTAATAAAATTATAGTTTCAAAAAAAGAATTTCAATATAAGCATATTAAAACATTTAACAAATACCAAAGAAACAATTAATCAAGAGTTTCCTTTTAAATTTCAACTTCATATTCTTCAATAATAACTACATTCAATTTCAAAATCAACTAAAACTAAAATGAGAGTAATCTAATGTCATGCAAAATTAACCAAGATGACTAATTACTATTATCACACTTAGCTTTGATTGTTATTATCACATCAATATTTTGATTGTTTTATGTGATTCAAAATTAGTCTCGGCTAAGTGTACAAGTGTGTTTTCTTTGATCTGCAAATGCCAAACACAAAAATTTCAAAGATAAAGATCTAACATGAGACTAAATTCACAAAAAAATTAACTATCAACATAGTTTATCTATATATTATTAATCCCAAATTATTCACATAATATATATAATTATTTGTTTAAAAAAAAAAAACTAGAGTGCAATGTGCAACGGCCATGAAGGAAGATAAGGTGTGGGGTGACGTGTGGCAGCAAATTATGGGGGCAACATGTGGAGTCGAGATTATTAGGCGATTTCCTCAAGAACTACGACAATAGCTTTGATTTCCTGACAAATCGACTGCTGTTCTTCATAGGCAAAGCGCAATTGCACAGCAGCACCTGTGCCATTTGACAAATTGGCGAGCTTCAGGTGATGGTGGCAACGTCTTTGCAGACTGAGAGATAATAGGAGAAGAAAGAAGAAATAGCTCGCGAAAGCTAATAACAAGAGTGTAAAATCTGCTTACATAAACACAATTAACCACCAAATTTAAGGTAATCAATAATATAATTCAATAAAGATTACTAAGTTTGTCAAATTATACAAATAAAATTCCTAAGTTTTTATAATGTAAAATACTCCCATAAATCATCAAACATGCACGAATCAAAGTTAAAATGTGTGCAAAAACATAGGATTCCAAAAACAAGTAAAAGCATTTACAAAAAAAAAAAGAAATTAATTTTGTGCCAAAATGACACATGCGCTGCGGTTTAACACTCCTATGCCACAATTTGTTGCTCTATGTCATGCACCGCAGTGCATTGTACGAATCTAACAGCATTTTATTGTCAAATGACAGCACCAAGGATGAACTTTGATGCATTTCAAATCCTTTTTCGACATTTGATTAAGGTAATTTAGATGTTTTTACAAAAAACTTTCTTCTAACTTTAGCTAATGGCACAAGTTTCACAATCAAATTATTTTTCTACAAAAAGTTGAACACCTAAAACAAATCTCACTCCTTTTTCATATTAACTTGCATCTAGGGTATCCAAAATCTAACACATGTACTACAAGCCTACACCAACTCTTAAACCACACTCAATGAATCAATTTGGAATTATGCAATACACAACAGCTAATCAAATACACATTTTACACAAATTCACCACTCAATCCCTTGATTTATAAAAATAAGAAGGGGGAGATAATTTACATAAAATCATTAACATCCAATTAAACACAACTCAATTGCACTTTACTCTATTTGCACTAATATTGGGCCTTATAAAAGCTTTACAACCATATATTATTAGCTTAGGGCACGGAATACATAAAATATTCTCAATCATAATGCAAGTAGACAAAATAATGGAATGAAATCCTAGTTGAAAAATTAACTATCAAAATACATATATAAGTAAATCTAGAGGTCTACCAGTACAATTTTCACTCAATCTTAGGCCTCTAGTCATTTTCCTAACCTTGGTAAGATGAACTAAACCCTGAAAATATTAAATGATAAAGGGTGAGTACAACCACTCAATAATCAAGATCAACATAGCTTATATAGTTGCATATCAATTAAAAATAGATGTAAATGGCAATAATTTCTAATATCAAACACATATAGTAAATATAGCCTCAGCCATGACAATAACAACTATGTGACTAGGCATGCAATCATTAAATATATCATAATTATACATATCTTAATGTCACCAAAATAACAACCTTGCACCCCTTAAATACATTGGACCACAATAATAACAACCATTTAGTCGGAACTAAATGTATGATCAATGCTAGCTTTATACCCTCCTGTTACTTTTCAACATGAAACTGATGGCTTTTAGTGGCTATGTTCGTAACTCAGACTAACTTAGCCTTCTACTTGTGAAGAGTTATTAGATTAGGGTTAACTTTTTCACTTATGTACCATGGTTTCCCCCAATACAAACAACTATAGGATGTTATACCCCTAATATAACCTCCTCATAAATCATTAGAGACTAGTTAGGTTTGGGTCCTTAAAGAATAAGTAGGATAGTCCCTGAATCAACTATAGAATAATGGCTACCTCTTGATTCCAACAATTATTACTAAGGCAAGCTTCTAATTCCAACGGTAAGCCGCTACTATCACGTGGATTTATCAGTTTACTCCTCTTCCTAAGTAAACTCCTACAAATGATTACACTATGCATATATTACACATATTATGCAATTCAACCAACAAGCATATCATATCTCATCCATAACATATTTTTTCACAATATAACACATACCAAATATCACATTCATCATTCTTCATATGCTAAACATCACGCATATGGGAAAATATGCACATTATTCTTTAAATTCAACACAAATTCACACATTGTCAAATTTGCATTAAATGGTTCTCAAGTGCCCATATAATTTTCAAATAATTTCATTCATCTAATAAGTAATTGACATATAACTATACAAACAAGGTTTCCCCCTGATTACCTCAAACCTTTGAGAGGTCAAAAGTTTATCCCTTAAAATACCAACTTTCAAAACTTCTTCTTAAGCTTGAATAATGCCAATTGGGTTAATCTATAATCATATCACAAGGATAACATTATTATCCCATTTTTGGGCAATTTCTAACATCATAACTTCACATACTCTCTTTTGTAAAAGTCATAAACTCACTCTCAATCATATTTAATGAGTTTACTAAATCCCAACAACTCACATTATCATTAATGAACTATTAAGCTACCATTAATGGTCACCAAACACTTTCAACTCCCTAATAATGTAAATTTTTTGTCATTAATGGCCCTCAACAACCAACTCTCAATCATTGATGTGGGTTTAAATACTCTAAATAGCCATCATTACATCTATTTTTGCTAATGGGTTCAGATCCATGGCTTATTGGGATTGAAAATCACTCTTCTAACTCAAACTCTAACTTAACTCCTCATAAAAATAGAAGGAAAAGAGAAGAGGAAGATATAATGTACTTCCCTTGTGAGTTAGGAAGCTCTAAAATGTGTCCAATGGTTCCTAAGTTTGTGCCTTAGTAGAGCAACGGATGTGCTCTCGTTTTCTCTTTTTCCTCCTGTCTAGTTTTCCTAATGAAGCACAATTGATTTAAGTAAAATTTTAGCTGTGCACCGCGGCACACATAACTCATGATGTGACGCATGACACAGAGAGGTCCAGCCTTCATTGGATGCCTCTATGCACTGTGGTGGATGTTCCTTACACCGCGACATGTGGCACAGAGGACCCTTCTTCAATTCTTTCTCAACCTTTGATACCTGAATGGCTTGACTCCACTTCGGACCCATATTTAGGACTAAAAATACAACCGAATACACCTTTTAGACATCTCTACCCATACACTACATTAATAAATTTATTACTCTCATTAATCTTAATTAATCGGGTTTAAATTTCTAGAATATTGCAAAGACTTGTAATATGAACTACCAAAAAAACATTTTTATTTTTTTAATTCACATTTTGAAAGGCTTACAAAAATTATTTTTAAACTTTTTAAATTTCACCTTTAGGAGTGCTTGTAAACCCCAACAAAGTTTTAATTTTTTTTTAATTTCAGCTTTAGGATGAGCTAGATCTTACTTCTTTTGAAGTGCTCATTTACAAAGTACTTCCAAAATCTTTAATATATTTTTTATTTGATCTTTAGGAGCGCTCCTAAAGAGTAAAACCACTTTGGTAGGTTTCACCTTTATTTTTGGTACCTTTTTTTTATTTAAGCATCCTAAAAAGTAATTTTTTATAATAGCGGATCCTTGATTAGTTGAACATTTGGTTGTATCAAATGAGACCTATCTCATCCCATGATTCCATGTTTTAAAAAAAGTCTAGCATGATATCCAATTTGAAAGGTCTCAATTTAACTTTGAAGGTCATGGATTAAATCTCATTGTCTATATAAGGATCTTATTAATAGATGATTTATAAATATTTTTATAAATCTCCTTTAAATCTCAAGGCATGCATTGACGTTGTGAGCCTTTAGGACGCAGTTCCTGACCAAGCTTTATTTCCAAAAAAAAAAAAAAACTCAACTCTCAAGGGTTATACATCCTAAAACCTAGGATATAATCCTTTGAGATGGGCTCAGATGAGATTCTTTTCTCATTTAATTTTTATAGTTTGGAGCATGGACCCTTATTTCGTGCCCTCATCAACTGAAGAATCCATGGATGCATCGGATATTATAGTTGTGAATTCAATTGTGATACTCTACAAGTTAAAATACACTCTTTGTAGTTCCCAAAAACAAAAAAGAAAAATTACCGTGTAACCTTAAATAATGTAGCCAATTTAAATATGGTACTTAATTGTGATCTTTCGATTTCTCCATTCTCCTCTTTAACACTTCTTTACCCGATAAAACATATATGGTGAGGGTCCCTTCTCTTCAACAAGACAATAACAACCAACCAAACATTTCCCTCCGTTCTCGATCTTCCTCACGTGGATTAAGGATTACCAAATTTTTAAGGAAACACGATCTCTTTTACACACACTTTCATAATCACCATTTTGGCAGTTTTTTCTTGCCTAGCTGATCATCTAATCCCTTAACTATCGTGAGAATGTGAGACAAGCGCCATTCAACTTTGAAAGTTAATCTCCTTCAATCCAAATAAATCTTGGATGTTACCCGCACACTCCCATTTATAACCTGAAAGAGATTCTGCGGATATTAAAGGATGTAGGAAAAGGAAAAACTAATGCACTTTTCAACGTTGGATGCTGATATTATTGCTTAGAAAGTGGTAAATTAAAATACGTCAAAAGCTCGGGGCTGCCCACCACAATTTCCAGATGTGTCACCAAGATTAGAATGTACGTTTAACACTAACATATCGTCAATCTTCAAAGGATTCAAGTGTTCTTTTAATTTCTCTGTTTAAAAATCCCATGCACACTTATGTGCGAATCGATCCAAGGCAACAATCAGCCTCTAATATATACACTAACCTGTCCAATACTTAAACTCACTGCAAGAAAATAGCACGAACAAACATCTGATATATATAGTCTGGTTTGTCAATCCGTGTTTGCCATGAACAAGAAGGAATCATGTGGCAAAAAGCATATCCATATCTAGCAGAAAATTGGTAAGTATTGAACGAGTTTAATTAATAACAGCAGTAAAACTCCTTACATGAAGATTACCATTCAGTCATGAAGAGGATAAATTTGATCTCCATTGAAGACGTTGCAGACATTACATTAGCAGTACTATCTATTTCATCACTTGATGTGAACATATTATTCTACTCTCGCCTTCACAGTTGTAGAGAAACAATGCCACTAGATATAACTCTTATTCTCCAATCTTCATAGCAATTATGAAATGAAATCATGCGCGTGTGTGATTGTGTTCGAAGGGAAATTGCATTTTTATTCCTTGACCTACAGTTTAATTACAAAATTGGCATATAAATTTTAAGTTACATAAAAAAAAAAAAATAAGTTCAGTGTGAGAGACTGGAATAAAAATAAAAACATCAAATCTTAAGGTTATGAGCTAATCTTATAATCAAACCTTGATGTTCAAGGAAGTGAAATGCAGTATCCCTGGGCAAGTAAAGAATGAAAGAAATTAAAGCCGTGTTGAAGAGGTGATCAGATGAGAGCTACCAATTAAAGTTAACATTGTTGAGAGGCATTATTAGTACTAATGGTGGAATATTCCTTGTCATGGTCAACAAAACGAGGGGCGTGACCTTTTCCAAAGGATCTGATATGATCATGGAGGGATCTCTTGTGCTTGAAATCAGAACCACAGGTGCAATACCAGAACTTGCCACAGTTCTTCTCGTGAGTCCTCCAATCTCCTTTAACAGCGAAGGATTTGGCGCATTTTCTACACACAAAGGGCTTAGAACCGTGCTTCCTCTTGAAGTGCGTCTGGAGGGTTCTGAAGTCCTTAAGCGGCTTGCCTCTTGGATGGTTGATGTTGTTCTTGCAGTCTGGTGCACAACAGTAACATGGCAGCCTCAGCATTGCTGCTGGTTGTGTTCCTTTCAGTGACTCTGCTCCTTTCCTGTACTCCGATCCATGCCCCCACATATGCATCTGCAAGTAATTAGTTTTGCTGTTAAATTTAGTGTTGTATGTAATCGGAAACTAATGAGGCCGCTTTGTTTCTATATTTTTAAAAGTTCTTAACTCGGATGCATAATAATGTCTTGTTAAAAGTTGATCTTTCAGATTACCCCCTCGATCAGATCCCTACAATGAGCTAGATCATCACAACTTGGAATAATAACATATATGTTACTTGGTGATGTATATGATGGAGCTCAATTACACGTCAAATTCTCGTCAGAAAGCTACAGTAAGCATGGTGAATTGTGTCTCTCTCTGAGCATGAGAATATCAGTAGCAAGCTTAAAAGAAGGTATTGAGCTAAATTAAACCCCAACAACATTAATACAAAGAGAGTATAAAGTAGCTGAGACGCCTGTAATAATGCAGTAATCATGATTTATACTCTTTTTGCAGTTTATTTACAAATGACTTCTAAATAACTCACCAAAATTAAGATGAGTTAGTTAGGATAATAAAATTATTTTATAAATAAATCATTTTCCAGTTTTGCCTCTAAATTTTAAAAAAAGTGGTTCCACATGTGAGAAGAGTTTTCTTAAAAATTGAAATAATACACTACTTTTTAGAATTTGTTGGAGGGTATTTTTAAAATTGTGCATCAAAGGTTAAAAAAAATGAGGGAAATACATAAAAGATCAAGAAAACTTTCTAAAATATAACTAATAAAAAGAACATGAGAGAGTACCTCCTCCGTTTCACAGTATAGTTCTTTTAAGGTTATTGCAAATAATTAAGAAATACAATAAATACATAGAAGTAGAGACTACATATATTACCCACTTTGCCTTTCATTTAAAAGTGTTGAAGGAAACAAGGGTCTACAAGAAAATATTTATAAATGTTGTTTTGAATTTTTAAAAAAACTTATAACGTGGAGGAGGGGGGTTTCTCCAGAAAGACGTATATTGTGAATCATAGAGATTTGAGTGACATTTATATCCATCTTCAAAGGTCATGTGCTAGTGTGATTCCCATCACGATGTGCACCCTACAATCTGGGTGTCTGACAATAATTCATTCATTTATGAAGATCCTTTATGGTATTTCAACCACAGAATAAACAAGAGGAAAGGGAGGCCCTGGAATGATTATACCAGGAGTCATTATTACAATCTCTTTAAAGTCTCCATTTGTTTTCTTTTAATGCATTTCTAACAGGCGAATCCATGTACAATGATGGCGTTTTTTAATGCCATTGATAGCGCCATGAGTATCTTATAGAGCCGAATTCTTTTCGCCGTTTAAACAATGAAATGCTACGGGATACAGCTAGCTAGGACATCTCCAAGTAATTTTTTTTCCCGGAATATGAAACTAAAATATGCATTGATCAACATTATTAATAATCAAACCATGCAATCGAAAAAAATCCCTTCATCATTCTCCACCTCACGAGCATACAAAAGTTGGGGCCAAGATTAAGATTAAAATTTAAGAAGATACTTAGCCCCAGAACCGGGAGGAGTCCAGGATGAGATACTTGGAGGGACAAGAATTGGAAAATAAAAAAGAAATGGGAGGCTAAAAATTCTTGAATATTTTTACAAATAAAAAATATATAAAATATAATAATTAATGAAAGCCTAGGGCTCAATGGCCCCTTCCCCCGGATTCGTCACTGTCACTGAATTTTCCAACATCCATAATAAATTTCTGTTTCCAATTCACAACATAATTCCAAATGAAGGAACAGCTTTATTGTGAAAATCCGGAACAGTATATTAATGAGTTGCACTGATTATAATTACTCCCCCCTCAAAGGGGGTCAGCTAATTATGATGCCTACGCTTTTTTTTTGGGGGGGGGGGGAGGGGTATGCATGGAAGCACAGAATTAATATATATACATATATACATATTTTAAAAAATAGCCATACAAAACATAAAAAAATAATCCAATTTCCCCATCTCAACAAGTGATGATCTATATCTGCTTATCTACGTGTATTTGTATAAATTTCATTTCAAACTATAAAATCATAAGTTTGGACAGAGAAATTGAGATTTAAAAAAAAAAAAAAACTAACCTGCAAGTTATTATACCTATTGAAGGTCTTGCTGCATATGGAGCAAATAAACTGCATCGGCCCAACAAGGATCTGTGCTGGAGTTGGTATCCAAAACCTTCTCTCAGTGTTCGAATTCTTAGAGCTCCCTTGAGAGCTTCTATTATTCACCAGTTCATCTTCTTCTTCCTTCACATCCGAAACTGTCTTAATCTTGTCTTCGTCGTCGTCGTCAGCCTCAAAACCTGTGTGTTAGGTAATCCTATGTGCAAAGCCACAGGCACCTGCTCATCTAATTCGTCCTTCTCTTCTTTAATTGCTCCAATACTACAGCCTTCCTCTTCTGAGGGCTTTTCACTTACAATTGGCAAAAACTGGATGGTCTCTTTATTAATCACAGAAGATGGAGGAGGAGGAGGATATGAAGATGGTTTGAGCCATTCAAAGAAAGTTGGAGCATGAAAGTTCATATCCTTGTCTTCTATACTGCAATATTCCCTAAAATCCATCTTCAGAGAGAGAGAGAGAGAGAGAGAGAGAGAGATGGAGGGAGGGAGGGAGGTAGAGAGATAAAGCTGTGAGAGTTCTTGGGTTAACTACCGAAATTCTCTCCTCACAAAAGGGCCATGCTGAATCCAGACTTGTGACAATTACCTGCACTGCACTTATAGGGTTTTGCTTTACGAAAGATGTCAGTGGAGCTTTCCCTTTCCTTTTTTTCAGATAATTTTAAATTTAAATACATGTATTTTTGTAATGGTAACGCTACAATAAATTGATGTGGACTTATCAAGCTGAACTATGCAAACAGTAAAAATATACTTTTACACGCATTTTAATGATTTTTTTTTGGGCCAATTGAATATTATTTATGCACTAATAATTAAAGGCTTTGATTTGTTTCTTTTTAAGAGAGGAGAGGGAGGGAGAAAATGGTGGGGGGTGGGAAATGACGTGCAAAACTAGACTCACTGATCACTGACTAATCAGTACAGAAAAGAATTGTCCTACAGAAGAATTCAATAAAACTACGTACTGATTAGTAATTGATGGCAACGGGAAGAAGCTTACGTATGTAAATGAAAGTTGACCCAATAGCGCACAGATTTTCTCACATATTGACATTTAGGGAACTGAGATCGAATGGAACACAGGCGAATTTGGTCAATACCTAAACGGAGAAAAATATTTTTTATAAAGTTTAATAAATATATTTTACAATTTTATTTTTTTAAAATAAAAATATAAATTTTTAAAAATATCTTTCATTTCATGCTCTAATCATAAAAGAATATATTAAAAATATTATTAATATTTTTGTCACAGTATTTTATATCTTAAGATGTTAAATCCTCTTAAAAAAATATTTTATAATTTAAAATAAAGATATAATTAATTAGATGTACTCGAACAGTAATTAGTAAGGACTTGGAGGGAATATGTGCTGCATGTTTCGTGTTAGTTAACTTAATTCCTTCAAGTCAATAAACTATTAATCAAGAGGAAAATTGCACACCTGACTCATGATGGCTAGCAGCCTCATTTTCAATTGTCAGTTCGGCACGTACTCCACGCGCTCCGACAAGGCGAGAAGCTTCCCATGTAGTACTGTATCTCAAGTTATTCAAACAAAAACAGCTTAATTCTCCTTAACTAAAAACCCTACACTTTTAATACTCCTTTTTTTTTTAAATATAAAATATTTTTAATTACATTTTATTTTTTAATAAAATAATTATTTACTTTTAAATTAATCATCTTTTTTTATATTTAACTCTATTAAATAATCTATAATAAATATAAAATTATTATTAATAAAAATATTTAAAAAAAGATAATGATCATATTTTAAAAAATTAAAAATACTTATATTTTTAAATATTTAACTCTTTAAAAATTATCTTACATATTTTTAAATGGAAAAAGTATAAATTAATATGTATGATTTGTCACAAAATTCTCCTCATGGTATAGCTAATATGCACGCATCAATGATCACCAAAACACGGTCAAAAGATTATACTCTTTGTGCAATCAAATTTAATTTGAGTGTAATATGTCACGATCGATGTATCGACAAACTTTAATTTTAATCAAGTTTATATACTTGGTTCATCGGAGACTTCCAGTTTTTTTTTTTTTTTTTCCTGGTGAGAAGCCTATGAGCCTATGAGACTGACAGGTGTATACTGTTTTCTGACATTTATGTTTTGCTGATACTGCGTGATGATCATGTGGTTCCCACACAATATACATGGACATGACCATGAGCCCAAGTAAGTTAACATTGCACGGAGCTTTTATGTTTGCCAATATCCTGGGCGGTAGGTGAAGTCGTCAATCATGAGTAATGCTCATTCTCATCGTGCAAGGCTTTACCAAATCAAATGAAGGCCGTGTGTGTGTACTGTAAAGAATGAACCTACTGTATGTGTAGCTAGCGCGTCCTTCAATGTAAAGATAAAATTGTGCAGCTTGTAATTGATGCTTCTGAGTGCGTCTTTGTGCAAAACAGGCTCCATTACGAGACCACCGTTTCAACGCTAGCTATCTTGTTCATCAATCGTCCCAAAAACACCTGTTCATCATTTTCCATATGATGTTATCACTAATTTGCCTGTCTTGATCAACAAACTTTAGATCATCAGTTGTACGTCTAGTTTTCTTGCGGGTGCCTAGTTTACTCTCTGTGTATCATAACATCCATTGTATGAGACTTCCAACATCCAATTTTTGAATTTTATACAGCCAAACAAAAAAAAACGCGCACACACACACACACTTGTTGACGACCTCTGTTATTAGACTGTCGGTCCAAATTCTCCAACGTGCTGCGTGTATAATCAGTAGTTAAGTTTACAACGTGAAAAACAAGTAACAGTCCTACTTTCTAGAAAACACTTTTAAAAAACTTTGTATAAAGTTGAAGAACTAACACTAAATTTGGAAGATATTTTTGGGGGAAAAAGAGTGGAGTGAAATAGTTAAAAAACCTAAGCCATTGTTTGAATTTTTTTTTTTTTTAAAGAAGGATGGAATGGTAAGGAAGACTTTTGCCATCTACAGTTCAATTTTTTTGTCCCTCCAAGTAGGGGGTTAAAAATGAAATAATATAATATAATTATTTTATTTATAAAATTATCCTTCCACTTTCTACCCTAATAAAAAAATTATATTTATTATTTTCATTATCCAACCATCTCTCTCACCTCCCGTCATATCTTTCTCACTCCCATTGTCTCTCCCCCCTCTTAACACTGCAATTTTATTGTATTTTTCTCTTATACAATAGGTATGTTTACTTGAATAGCTTTGTTATTTCTATTTTTATTCTCAATTCTTGGGTATTTGATTGATCATTAATTTTAATTATTATTATTTTTTGTTAGACAAGTTTCAACCCATTTCATTCCATCCTTTTTATAATAACTCTCAAATAAGGGTTATGTAAGACCGTTCTTTTTTATCATAAAACTCTCAAAAAATTAAAAAATTTGTTCTATTCCACTCCACTCTATTTCATTTTTTTTTTCTATTAATGACCATTCATTTAAATTCAATCATAAACTCCAAACACACTAAATGTATACCATAACCCTTTAATTTTATAAATTATATTTTTAATTATCCAATCCTAACAAAATTAGTCTTATTAAAAAAATGCTAACATCACAAGTTTAAATGTTGACAGAATACTTTCAAATATTGATTAATTTAATTTAATTTAGAAAATAAAAATGATTGGATTAAAATCTTATTATCCAATTTTTTGGTCAGCATTTAAAATTGTAATGTGAACATTTTCTGTTAATCAATGAAATTGACAATGTTAAGAGAAGAGGATTGAAAAAATATTTTATAAAATTAAGAAATCAAATTGAAATTTTATATAAAGTGTAAAAAACCAAAAATGCACTTTTACCTCCAAATTTCATTAAATTTAGAATAATGATACTCTATTGTTTACTGAAAATATAGAGTAAACGATAACTACCAATTTTTATTGGCCCTAAATATAAGCATTTAAATTCTACCCCTCTCTTTAAGTTTGACCATTGAAAATAGTACTTCCTCCTTCACAAATTATAAGATAAATTTGAGATAAAATTATGCGTATCAATAAGACACTTCAATGATGACATTTTACAAGTTTATTTTTTAAAACAAAACTATGAACTTTAAAAAATATCTCCACATGCTTAATCATTACTCCCTCAAGACCACAATATAAAATCACTTTCTAAAAACTTTACTAGGTCTAAATATATGGCATTGGGTATGTAGATGTTATATATACATTTACATACATACATACATATATATTCAATTACACCCTTATTTTTTTATTAAGAGTATTTTAAATAAGTTAAATATTATATTTATTACATTGAAGGGCACAATTGAAAGGATGTGATAATTTTAGAAAATCAAGATCTTAACTAACTTAAAAAAACATGAATTAGTTAATAATGATTTATATTGTAATATGAAGAGAGTACATCATAATATCATTTCAATTGTCTCTCTACCAAAAGAGAAATATTGAAAAAGTATTATTAACAAAGCCTTACTTTTTAAATTTTCTTATTTTTTATATAGAAAGATCAAGGAAGGGAGTACTTCCCAATTTTATTGTGAAATATATTTTACATAAATATACTTCATTCGTTTAAAAATGTAAAACATTTTTAACTAAATCTCACCTCTCAATAAAGTAGTTATCTACTTTCAAACTAACCTTATCTTTTCATATTCACTCTTATTAAAATACCATATAATAAATATAAAGTCATTATCAATAGGGGCACTTTTTAAAAAAAGACAATGATTACACCTTGAAAGATTAAAGATGCCTTATATTTTTTAACAGAGGGAGTAATTTCTAGCAAGAAATAAACTAGTCAAATTACGCCAACGTTTTCCTTTCATAGGCATCATAATATGCATGCAAATGAATCTTGCTGGTATTTAATTTGCTTGACCGAAATGAAAGTGTTGAATTATTCCAAATAGACGTTGAAACGTGCATATATAGGTTATGTACTGCCACAAACAAAGACTTCTAATTTTAGTGTGTGTATGGATATACTGTGTGTGACCCCAAAAGAATATAGAATGTGGCCTGAAGCATAACTTGTTGTGTCTCAACTTTCCAGCGCGTTCATGTACAAGCTGTGAGGCTATTAATGTTGGTGTTTGACTGGAAATTAAAAACTCTCCGTAATTGAAGGACTGAGTCATTATTGGTGGAGCCATAGAGGGGCAAAGAAGAGACAAATTAATTAGTGTGTGCTGCCTGTACAAAAACAGCAAGAAGAAAGAAACTTGGTAACATGACAATATTGAATTGGAAGATATATGTACGAAGAGGTCCTGAATATAATCATGATAACTTCAAATTCAACATCGGTGTACTTGTTTTTATTCCTCATGGTTATGAATATAATCAAATTCATTTTCCTTCAACTCTCCCCTGGGGCATCTACTCTCCTCCCGTAGCTGGACCCTGATTAAAGGTTACGTTGGCCACATATTGATTGTAACAGATATAGTATGAGATACGTTTAATTTATAAAAAAATATATTAATTACAAAAATAATCACATACTGTGCGTTAGATAAAATACAGTTTATGATCTGTTGATTAGTTGATCCGTCTCTTGTTCCATTATACTCATAATTTTGTGATTTATGTTACCATTGATCTATATTCAATGTTGACCCAAAAGAAAATCTATATTCAATTATGTTTTCGTTTCAAATTTGAATAACGAATAATGTTGTGAACTTAGAATAATAAAGTTTTTTTCAAAATGAACGAAGGGGGCAAAGCCCATAGAATAAAGTTTTATTATCAAGGGTGTTGTTTCATTTCCTTTCTTATTTATAAGAGAAAAAGAAACTTTATTTTGGTTCTATTTAGAACACCTCAATAACTATTTTATCTATTTTTACCATTTTGCTTCTATATTAAATGTTAGAATATTTTATTTTTAAAATATATATTTAATAGAGATAAAGTTGATAACTTATTGAATTTTTAAAAAGGGTTGAAGAGATTTAATGTTTTCCTCAATTTTTATAAAAATATTGAGAGTAACTTATAAATAAAACTAAATAGAGTGTATGATGTTAGGATGAACAATTTTATAATTTTAAAATAAAATCGACTATAGTTTTAATAAAACTTAGACAGAAATTAATTGAGCGATGGCTAATGTCATTTAAATTGGTGAGCTCCTAAAGAGACATGCCAGCAAGTTAACCGGATTTGTTTAAGTCAAAAACCTGAGATATCAGACCTCACAGGAAAATTAAAAAATAAAGCTTTTTAAAGTAGCGTGAACCACAAATAAGTTTGACAAATAAATTATACCTCACAAAACTTTCAAAGTCGCCACTTTTCTGGGAAAGAAGTTGAAATATTGGAAGAAGGTAGTGGAAATTGACATCATGTATAGACTCAGTGAGATTGGCCAGGGAAGCAGATAGTCTCTACAAATCAATTGACCATCAATTCACTGACCTCTTTTTCTCACACGGCAGTTTTGAAGCGCTAGGACTTGTGAATGCTGTTATACCAACCAACACAGATTAATTAACACATCACTCGTAATTTCAAACTTGAAAACTTGATCCCAAAAAAATAGTTAGGAATGAGAGCAATTCCCCGTAAATAAGAGAGAATAAATTAATAAGCAAAAGCAACGGATTACTTGTTATGAGTAGGGAGTGGCTGCATATGAAAACACGGAGAAAGAATAAATGGACAATAAAAAATGAAGGGGACACAACTTAAATCTAAATTAAAAAGTTCAAGTTAATGAGTAATTCATGTTATTATATTTCCTCTAATCTAAAATATAAACAGTTCTTGAAAAAGAAATTTACATATCCATAAAGTCCTTATTCTCATAAATATATACTTCCTTCATTTTAAATTATAAAATATTTTTAGACAAAATCTCACATGCTAATAAAACTTATTAAATACACTTTACAACTTCACATTTTCAAGATAAAAATATAAACTTTTAAAAATACCCTTCATTTAATACTTCATTAATAAAAAAATATTGAAGAGAGAGAATATATGGAAAAGATAATAATGAAAAAGCATCATTAATGAAATTTTATTTTTATCAAAGTGTCTTATATTTTGAGACGCCCAATCTTTCCTAAAAATGTCTTATAATTTGGGATGAAGAGAATATATTAATTTTTTTACCGTTAATCCTAATTACTAATGCACTCTAAAATGAATGAAAGATATATTTACACAAATATATATTTAGATTAATAAATACTAGAGATAAAATAATAACATTTTTTCATGTACTCAATTGCTTATATTTTAAATTAAAATTAATTGAGAAAAAAATACTTATACTTTAAACTAGAGGGAGTATATATATTAAGCTCAATTGAGTTCAATATAAAACTTTTTTACATCAGCTGAACACATCCTAATGCATATCTATAGCAATGTAAAAGTTATAAGAAACCATATTTATTGAAAATTATAATCTGTGTCACTCATCTCAAACAATTCATGCATGAAATACAAAGAAAATCGTGTCTTGGAGTAAAAAATTGAGCAAATAGTAGTACTAGCACTTCATTTCTTATGCAATTGACAAGACCACAGTCTTTCATCATTGCTATGAATCCGTCAAGTAAGTAACTACCAGCTAAGAAAAACTGGTTTTTGCTCACTTTGTGTGAAAACCGAAAGTTTTTTCCAACCACAACTGCGCCATCCAACACCACACTTTTATTGTCAAATTGTGATGATATGATCTCCAGCTATTCTTGATTAAATTACACGATTTGATTCTTACTTTTTCTTTGAATTTTATGTGTCCTCATCGTATTCTGAAAATAATTGATTGATTAGTTCCTTATCAATCCCATTGAGAGCAATTTTCACTTGACAATAATCGTCCATTAATATATCTCTCATTCAATTGTATAATTAAGTATCTATTGTTGTTTAAAATATCTGTTTATTAAACTGATAAAAAAAAATCTATTTATTAAAGTATTAAAATATTATATGCTCCACCACCCATTTTATCTTAAATTTGGATTCGGTGATTAAATTTAGTATAAGCACTAAGTATTTTATATCATTTAAGCTGTTAAAATTTAAATCAATAATTCAGATAAATTTAATTATTTAATAATCTCAAATAAAGTATGAATTCAAAATTATTAATTTAAATTTTAATAATTTAAATTATATAAACACTCAATGTCCATATTAAATATAATCACTGAATGCAAATACATTAATGTTTTATTTGATGGTTGGTGCTAACTATTATTTATATATATTTTTAGTTAATCAAGAGTAAAATGGTGTACTTTGTGGAATTTTCAAAGCAATGACATGTTATAATATAAATTCAAAAACTCTGAAGCATTAAATTATTACTTTTTTTTATCACAATATAAAATATCTTTTAAAAATATTGCTTGGTCCAAAATAAGAGTATAAGATATTAAATAATTTTTATAATTATTTTTTTAATTATACTTCTATTTCGTTTATTACTCTTTTAAAAAACATGTATTGTAATTTTAATTACTATCATCAATATGCTTATAAAAGTGTATAAGATATTAATTACTATTACCAATACGCTTTTCTATTGTTGTTTAAACAATGCGAGAGTATTTAATGAAAGTACAATTATAAAAGTGTATAATTTTAAAAAAAATTAGATTTCAACTATTATTTTTTAAAAATTATAAATTAATTATTAATATTTTATATTTGATTTGGAGGAACTAAATTTTAAGTACAGTGGAAGGAGTAATGGATCTCAATTTCTATAATTCTTTTGTTATTCTCCTTATTTTAACTCCACCACACGAGCCACGAGGGGTTCGGACTACAATTGTAAAGCATATAACAATAATGGCGCTTGCATCTTGCGTGGATTAGCCTATTATAGCTACCCAGATTCCTCAAAGGCCCTTACCACCGACTTTCAAAGCATTTCTAAAAGAGTAAATTGGCCTAAATGGAAAGTACAATTTTCAAAAATTATGAATGAAATTGTTAAATATTTTAAAATATAATTCATTTATAAAATCAATTAAAGGTGATTTTTTTCTTTTTATCCACAAAACAAGTATATTATTAAAATGCTTTGCATAAATTAGTTTTTGAATATATCTTCTATAACTAACTGAATGATTTTAGGCTTAACTAACTGAATTAAATTCATACAATTTAGCTTAACTAACTAAATTCATGAATATATCTTCAAGAGATGTCTCAACATGAGTAGTTTAATTTTATGTCTTTGCAAACAAGTCTCATTACTAGGCTTCCTTGCATGAAGATCAATGTAAACTCGAAACTTTTATTGCTGAGGAGTATTTAATTCCCTAGGAAAAGTTAAGATGTTTAAATTTTTTTAAGGCCTACGTTTGATCTGTTTTGAACATATGATTATATTTTTTTTTTGTGTTTATCATCCATGATAGTATATCAGTGATATATAATTGTATATCATTGATAAACTATATAAATGAAAACTTATTAACACTATCTAATCCTGTAGACATGGGGATGATTAATCTCATTATTCCTTATGATGAAAAATGGAATTTATTAATTTAAGTATTTGATTCACTTTAATGAGCTAAGATGTTTAGAATTTTTTACGAACTGTGTCTGATTTATTTTTAACAAATGATTATATTTTTTTCATATTTTTAATCTATGATAGTGTATTAGTTTGATAAATCATATCAATAAAAACTTATCAATATCATTTAATTTTATAGATGTGAGGATGTTTAATCTCATCATTTCTTTTTTTCTAAGAGAGTCAAATAAAGTTCTCTTTCATCTTTTAATATTTGAAAGAAAGTCATATTATTTGCAAATGGAATAGTTTTGTTATATTAAGCTCAATTAAATATTAAAAGGGTCATATTACAAAATATAACAAACGTTAGGCTATTTATTGAGTTTAGTTCTATAAAATAAATTATATTTCCAAAACCCCTTTTTAAAATGCTTTTTCACCATCTTATACCCCACTCTAAAACTTTTATTTTTCTTGTTTAGCTTTTGTTTATATTGAAAGTTGTAATTTTATATTTAAGTAAAAAATTAAGCTAAAGTATATTTTTAATCCTCTAACTTTATATAATATTTTATTTTATTTTTTAATTTTATAAAATATATTTTTAATCCTTTAACATTAACACTATTATTATCGTTAAAATAATTGTATTAAATTTTTAAATATTGATAAAATATTTTTAAATGTTAACATATTAAATTTTATTTTTTAAAATAACAAAGATGATTGACATAAAAAATAATTATTTAAAAATTAAAATTAATGATATTAGTGCTAAAGGATTAAAATATATTTTATAAAATTAAAGGACCAAAATTAAAATTTTATATAAAGTTAGAGAAGTAAAAATATACTTTAACCCAATAATTAAATTATGTTATAACCCATCTAGTTTATATATGGTTTAATATATTCTTGTGTCAAAAATAATAGGAAGAGTGAATGACTCAATTAATGTTTTACCGGCTAACATAGAGGGATTGTTGCTCTTTTGAAAAATAATTTTGAAAGAAAAATGCCCGCTTATTAGCACTTCAACATTTCTTGAAGGAGAGAAGAGAGATAAAAATACACTTTAAACTTAAAATAAATATCAACGATTACCTTAATTTAAACAATGATTACTTTTCTTTTGGTGATGACCAGAATAGAACAAAGTTGTATTGTTTGTTCCACTTTGATCATTGTCAAAAGAAAAATAATCATTGCTTGAAATAAATTAAAATACTTACGAATATTTATAACACTTGAACTTGAATGATTCAAAAATTTACACAGGGAAAGTTATAACTGATTATTTCATTCTTATTATTGCTAAAAGAAAAATAATCATTGCTTAAGTTAAAGTAGTCATGAATATTTATAACACTTAAATTTCAACGAATAAAAAATTTACCCAGAAAAAGTTATAATTGGTTGTTTCAATTTAGTCATTGTCAGAAAAAAATAGTCATTGCTTGAATTAAATTAATCAATGATATTTTTTATTTTAAACTAGGAATAGTTTAAATCTATTATAAATAAGTTGAATATAATAATTTGAGTCTAATATATGAAATTGGGAAATTGAAGGATAAACTGTAGAAGAATGTTTGAAGTTTTTTGGAGAAATTGGATATAAAAATTTTATTGGTCAAAAGGGCAAAAGCACTCATAAAGTCGTTGGACATGAGCATCCAACAGCCTAAAGTGAGAAAAAAGATAAAAATACTTATAATGTTATATAAGTTGTTGCAGGAGTGACTAATTCATTAGATCTTTTAAACATTAACTATTTAACTAACACCTAAACAGATGTTGGCCATTTTTTTTTCTGTTGTTGTTGGCTAAAAGGAGGCAAAAATATCCATAAAGTCATCGTCCAAGGGTATCTTGTAGCATGAAGTGAGAAAAAGGCAGAAACACTCATAATGTTACTTTAGTATATATAATAATGACCAATCCATCAAATTTCATCCCTTGCAATTTCTTTCCATCTAACAATACCCTTAACAAAGATTTCAAACATTTCTCAAGAAGAGGCTTTTAGCATAAATTTCTAACATTAAGCACAGCCTTCTAGAACTCTCTCAACTAAGCATTAAGCTTAAGCCGTCAAGTTGGCTAGAAAGAGATGTGATGTTGTGAATGAAGTTGGAAAGAAAACTAAGTTGTAAGAAACTTTCTTCATTGATCTAGATCATCAAGAAGAAGCTTTCATAGTACAAGAATTTTTAAAAAAATGAGCGATTTAACTTATTGTTTGGTCAAAACGATATTTTTATATTGTAAAAACTAAAGCCTTAAGCGAAGACTCATTATCATATAATGATCGATCTGGCCTTTGTAGAATTCCACCTAGGAATTTTTAGTCCACCTTAATGAAAAAATGGTCGGCTTCTGCTTAGAGGTATTGATTTCATAGCTAAATTTAAAATCAGCGAGGAAATGTCAATCCCTATTTAAAATAAGATAAGTAGAGAGACACTATCAATCATTCTCTAAAATAAGATAATTGACTAGGAAAATGGTAAGAGACCATAATTCATCTCTAAAATTAGATAATTAATGAGAGATTTAGTAAGGGATTCTGTCTCTAGCCAATTACTGCAAAAAACATATAATTTTGAAAATGACATTTAATTAATTACATTTTTAATTATTTTCATTTAAAAAATAAAAATCAAATTTAAAAATTAACTAAAATATTCATAATAGAATTATTTAATATTTAATATTTTCTTTATTTTAAGTTATTTTCCTTAAAAAATAACATTTTTATTAAAAAATAATGTAAAGAATCATATAGATATAAATATAAATATTTTTAACATATTATTGAAAATAAAATATAATATACATGTGTATTTTTATAATATATTATTTGATATATTTGTATAATTAAATAACATACATTTAATTTTTCATATAATGATTGCTAGTGTATTTCAGTTCAACTGGTGGAGAAAAAGAACATAAGGTTTATGAAAGGTAGGTGTAACATCCCAATTTAAATTTTAATAGTTAATTTGGGTTAATAGAAATTTAAAAAAAATAATATTTAGAGGTAAGCAAATTAGAAGGAGATGATTGTTAAATCTAATCAGGATATAATTCTAAATTTAAAAAATAAATAATTAATTAATTAAAAAATATTAAATTATTATTATTATTATTATTAAAAAAAGAAAATGTCTAAAGAAAGAAAGAAGAAGAAGGAGAAGAAGAAATCGCTTTCGGTGCTCTCCCACGGCAATCATGACACATATGTATATAATAATAAAAAAAAGAAGAGAGAGGAAAGAGGAAAAAAAAACATGTGGGACCCGTGGTATTTTTTTTATAAAATCACCCTCCTTCCTTCATTTCTTCATTTCATCCCTGTACGCAAGCTGAGGCAGAGAGCGAGCGAGAGAGCGAGCGACATTGATGGAGAGGCTGACTGATTTAGAAGGTGAAGCTCCATAATAGGATACTTCATATGAGATTTTAAGTATTCTAAAACTAGGTAAGTGTTCTAAACATTTTTCTTAGTCATATTTTCTCTTTGATTTCTGATTTTGTGGTGGTAGAAAATTTAAAATTTGGAAGAGGGATGAATTTATGTTGAATAAATATGGTTTTAAGGTTGTTAGTAGTGAAATAAATATTCTAGAATATTATTTTGTTGATAAAATTAAATTTGAGGCATTTGAGTTTATCCCTAGATTTTTATGGGTAAATTTTTAGTTAAATCTGAAAATATAAATTGATTTGTTGATATTTAGATGATTATTTGAGATGAAAAATAAATTATTATGGCTATAGAATAATGATTCTAGGCTTGAAATCAAGTTTGCAATTTTTGGATATTTTTATGTGCGAATTTTTGGAATAAAAAGAGAAATTTTGATATTAGAAAAATATTTGAATGAAATTATTGTGAAGGAGACTATTAAACCAAGTAGATACGTTCAAATACATGAAATTAAATTTTAGAATTCAAGAGACTAAGACTAATTTCTTAAAAAAATAAATAAATAAATAAAAATAAAATAAAATAAAATAATTACTTAGGTGTTAGAGTATGAGTGAAAATTGTGTTAATAATATTATTGACACATTGGGATATGATCAATTGTAGATTAATTTTTTTTTTTACACCATTCAAGCTTTGGAAAGCTTTGGAAGTGTTGTAACTTGAGAGGTAACCTTTGACCTCTCAAAGGTTGAGGTAACCGGGGAAAATCTATTTTATGCATTTGTATATTAATTAATTAATTATGTTGGTGAAACAAAAGAATATATATATATATATATATATCTAAATTTGAAATAGTTGTTTGTAATGCATGTGGCTTTGTTGAGACCTTATAATTTGTGACCAAGTTAATTGTGACTTGGTATAAGTAATGAGATTGATGTTGATGATGATGTGCACAATCTTGACTATAAATTATGAATTATATATATGATTTTTTTTAAAATGCATTTTTTTTAGTATGATCATATGGCGGGAGTTCGCCTTAGTGAAGGAGTTAGCAATTACACAAAATCCATATGGTATTTGGCTATTAACCAATAATCTTAGGGGTTATAGCCGCTACTTACCTTATAAGGTACTGTAGCATTGTTCCTATCAAGGGACTTGACCCTACTGGCCTACCTGGAGTTTTGGGTAGAGCTAGTTTTGGGTATGACACCCCATAGTGTGTGATTTAGGAGAAACCGTGTTCATAAGTGAGTAAGGTAATCCTGGCCCGGTAACCCCTCATGATATGATTAAGGCTTTGGGTAGTCTCACCACATGGATGATCCTTCCGGTTGTTGGCCCACGGATTTCATGTCAGAGGAAATAAGGGGGGATATAAGGAAGAGATTGATCATGTATATTATTATTATCATGCCATTTGAGTGATTGATGGCTATGTTGAGAATATGATTATAATTGTAGAAATGAGAACATGTAGTAATTATGCGAATAATGTATATGTGGCTATTTGTGCAAATTTTATACTTGACTTTATTCTTGAAATTATTCACATGAGTTAAATGTTAATGTGATTAACATGTTATTAATGTGATTGTTTGAATGGTCACCTTGATAAATTTATTGGTCACTTGCATTCATGATTAATTATCATGCATTTGTATAACTTAGATATACCTTGGTTACTGAGTGGTTGTACTCACCCCTCTCTTTTAACATATTACAGGAGCTAGCTCATCTGAGAAGAACAGAGGAAAGGAGTATTAGGCCAAGTGATAATAATCACTTCTGTAGGCCTCTTTCCTTTTATGTTGATATGTGTATTTAGTTTATGATATTGTCAATTAGGATAATATATTCTTGATCCATTTGCACTATGGGTTTTGTGTAGGATGGAAAGGTATTTTGGGCTCTTGAGATTGTGTTTTGATGCTTGTATTATATTAATGGGTCAAAATATTTGTGTAAGTAAAAATAATTATTATCATGTTTTCGCATATGTTTAATTGAATGATATGAGTTCTTAAAAATTTTAAAGACTTGAGATTCCTTTATATTAAATAGTTTGTGAAAAATAAATACATATTAAGAATTCATTTAGGTTAATCTTGTATTGTATAATCCATTTGGGTTAGTCCTTGATTAATTATGGTTAGTATGATGATTAAGTCCTAATTTAGGACGCCCGTTATAGTAGGAGCTTAAGGGTTCAAATTTTGACATTGACGTAAATATAATGAATACATGATATGGCAGTGAGATGATGATGTCGTGCAGGGTGAAGGATGACATGGCATGAGTCATCACACATGTGATGGATAGTAAAGCATTGGATGGTAGATGACATAGCATGAGCTACTCCACAAGTGGCCTCATGACAAGGCACTGTCAATATGGTATTAGGTGGACATTTTTAAATATAAGTATATTTAAGGAGGGATTTGTGATCATTTTTAAGCATAGGCATGTTTGATGAGGAATTTATTTTTAATTATACCAATATATATATTGGTATAATTTCTTTTGATTTTATAATCTTGTATTTTAATCTTACAAATTCTAAAAATAATTTCCTTAAATGTTTATTTAATCCCACCTAATTATATAAATTTTCTCTTTTCCAAAAAGTTACATTTTTAATTCTTTTTTAAGTGAAAATATCCGTACTCAACTCATTATGAAATGTCATCGTATTTTGATGTTATTTAAATGCTAAATAAAAATTAGGATATTATAAGAACGAATAAAAATAAGACACTGTATGAGGTTAAAGGATTACTGGTATATTTTAGCATTTTTATGATAAAAATTAGAAGCATCCAATGTTTAAGAAACATTTCACACATCTGGTAATTATTATAAATATGTATATCTAAAATAGTGGTCTCCAAAACCCCAAGACATTCATTTTTTATTATCCAATTCTCATTACACTGGTGAGTACTGAATATGAGTCCTCAATTTTCTGATAGCAAGAAAATAAACTCAGACAAAAGATGACGGCAGTAAAAACAAATAAATTATATGTAGATTAAGCATTTCATGCATGTATTGCATATTTGATAGTTATGATTGTATTATTAACGACTTGTGAATGTCGTAGCTTGTTTTAATTGTCATATTTTATAGGCTAAAATATATTAAAAAAAATTAAACTTTTAAGCAGTTACATGTGGCCCCTCTTACATTTAAACATTTAAAATTAACCCCTTAACCTTTAATTTTATTTTCAAAACCCTCTACTATTAATTATATTATTTTTCACAAGGGTTAAAATGTTATTTAACTAAAAAAATTATTAAACAAAATATAATGTTGTAGAACTATAGCTAGTCAATTTCTTATATGTTTTGGATAGTTGAGGCATTGAGAGTAAAGATAAATAAATGTTATTGTCACTTTTTAAATTTTAAATATTTAATTTTGTATAAGTCTTATCCATTTTTTGTTATCAATGGTGCATAGTTTTGTTTTGCATTAAAGGATAAATTAATCTAACGTGATAATATTTAAAATTTTAAATATTTTAGCTATGTGAACTATAGTAATCTAACCTGAACAAATAAGTAAAAAATTATCTTTCGAAACAATAAAACCATGCATCGTTGATTTAAAAAAAAAACAAAGATAAACCTAATATAAATGTAAATATTTAAAATTTTATATAGTGATAATAATATTTTTTTGACTATCCATGCCTCAGCTATCTAAAAAATATAACAAATTAATTATAAATAGTTATATAATATAATATTTTTTATTTAATAATATTTTTTAGTCAAGTGACATTTAAACCTTTATGAAAAAATAGTATATAATTAACAGTAGGAGGTTTGAAAAACAAAATTAAATATTAAGAAAGTTAATTTTAAACTTTTAAATGTGAGGGGAGTCATATGCTACCGTCTTAAAATTCAAGATATTTTTATGCATTTTAACCTATTTTGTATTAATATGATTGATAATATGTTATTGATATTGGAGATTAATAGACTTACAGGTAAATTTTTAAAATTGAAGTTGTTAAATTATTTGGGTAGGTAAAACTGAACCATGACGTTTGCTTATAGGCACAAAATTTAGACTTTGTGCTTCGGCTTTGTAATCCACTGTCCTAATTATTTGCATCAATAATACCTAACTCGCGTCCGTCTCTTTTATTATCAGTGTGGCGGGCGTTGCTGCTTCTCGGAATTACAATAACAACAGTCCTCATGCTGTTTGTAATTGTCGGATATTTTGACCAATTTATGTTATAAAAGACATTGCATATATTCTGGCTAATAGAAATGGTTACAAAATTCATAAATCATATTCCCCCTTGTCCTTTTTATAAAGGTCCTTCCAGGATGTTTGTTTAAAAAATTGTCTAAATCTAAAAATTTTCCAGAATAAGGGTAACAATACATTGTCAATTTAATGTCTTCTGTTGAATGAATGTAATTTAAAAAAAAAAATTAAGACATCTTTAACTAGATCAACCAATTTTAACAGTAATTAATGAAACCCGATGAAAAGGACTTAAGGGCACAATTTAAATATTCCCTCTAATTCTATTTATAGGTCAGAAAGAGAAGAATTTTTTTGATCATATTTATAGGTCACATCATTAAATTTTTATCATAAATTTTTTTACCCTCCATTGGATGTTGGAGAGAAAAAAATATGTTATTGAAGTGTGTATATTTAATAAGGGCAAAGTTGAGAATTGATTAAATTTTAAGATATAGTTAATAAATTTTAAAATTTTTTTAATACTAGTGAAATATATTAGAATTGATTATAAATAGGACTAGAAGAGTAAACTTTACAACATGATGAATTAATATTTAAATATTTTATTAAAAGAGATGCTTATACTCCTTCTGTTAAAAAATGTAAAGTATTTTTTGAAGAGTTAGATGTTAAAAAATTTAAGACATTTTTAAACTTTTAAGGTGTAATTATTACTTTTTTTTAAATATCTCTATTGATCAATAACTTTATATTTAATGTAAAGTATTTAATATGAATAAATATAAAAAGATATAATTAATTTAAAAATTAATAATTATTTTACTAAAGGTGAGATTAAAAGTTTTACATTTTTTCATTGCAGAGAGTATTTAATAGGGACAATGACAATCAAGTCCCAAAAGACTAATTTTATACCAGTTAAGTCCCAAGTAATTCTAAAAGGTCAATAAAGTCTCATGTTGTTTTTCACAAATCAGAGTTCTTCGATCCCGAATTTCGAGTACTAGCTGCAAATTGTTTCTAAGGGAATTACAAAATTTGATTTCTCACTTGCAAATTACTGGAGCTTCGTCCCAAAGGATTTAACTCTTCCACAAATTTAATAGTTCTTCAATCCAAAATTTGGAGTACCAGTTGTAAATTGTTTCTAAGGGCATTGCAAAATTTGGTTTCTCACTTGCAAATTACTGGAGCTTTGTCCTAAAGGATTTAACTCTTCAACGAATTTAATAGTTCTTCGATTCAAAATTTGGAGTACCAGTTGCAAATTGTTTCTAAGGGCATTGCAAAATTTAGTTTCTCACTTGTAAATTACTGGAGCTTTATCCTTTAAAATTTGGATTTTCACTTCTATCACCGCCGCCAACGTTTCCGTCTTCTCCTTCAAGTGTTTAACTCTCAGTTGCCGGCTATGCGTGCTGCCCCCAGAAACATCAATCTCCCCTAGCCCAACCAAGCTCTCGTTCACCGTATGGATCAAAGAACGCAGACCCAGAGAACAGAGCTTCGCGTCGCACACTGAGACTCATTTAGGCAGAGAAGAAAACGAGCTTTTACTTGAAGAAGGGTGTTTTGGTCTTTTCCTGTGACATCAAAATACCATTTAAGGACTCTGGGATTTTATTGACTTTTTAGAATTAGTTAGGACTTAACTCGTATAAAATTTATTTTTTGAGACTTTATTGTCATTTTCCCTATTTAATATTTAGCCTGCATCTAACAAAATGATGGGAAAATAATTGAATGGTACTTGGAGATTTATTATGCGTTGTTATGGCCGGAGGCCCTCAAAACCTGCAGATTGAAAGCATCTGTGTCTGTACTATGTCTCTCCCATAATAATGCTAAACCTCCACCTAGAGACTGCTGGCATTCAACGTATTTCTCCAATTTCAGTTATTGATCAAAGCAAATGTGACTGAATTAAAGTGATGGTGAGTTATAAATTGCTGACATTGGAGAACTAGGCAATTAGATAAGGCCATGTATGCTCACGAGCTCACTCCTTTTCAGTTACGTCTCGGCTTTACTAATCCCGCACAATCTGTTGAAGATCAATATATACAGATCTAAAAGTGGAATTTCTAAATCCAGGGCTCACATGGCATCTTTCCTTTATGGAGTCCTCTTGAATAGTAACGAGTACTCATTTTTCACACTCTAGGTCTCATAATAATAGTCATGCATTTGACCTAACACTCGAGAATCGAAGTCCCTTCGTCTTTACTTTTTGGGGAACCCAAACGCTACGTGAATTATATCTAGCTCCTTCCTCATGAACCATTTCCCCAGAAAACTGAGGTCCTTTTCATCTCACTCTCATGTGCTGTTTTTATTTTTTATTTTTTAAAACAAAAAGTATATTTTTCAAAACACGTTATTAATAAATATGGTTATATTTACCCTTTTCTATTATAAATCATCTCATAATTCAGCCTGTTTTTAATTTTAAAGACGTTTATAAAGTAACATAACTAAACAAATTTTTATTAAAAAATTACAATTTTTAAGAAATAAAAAATGAAATAGAAATTAAATAAGCCCTAAGCACCGAGTCAGAATTATGTGTGTAGATATGTACTCCTCCAGTGATATATTAGTTAAAAGCATAATTTAGTTTACTTTATTAGGAATTGAAATTTCAAAACTATCCTTAAAAAAATAAAAGAGAGGGAGAAAAAAAAATTATATTATTTTTTTTGTTTTTTAATTGAAAGTTACTCCCTCCGTTTAAAAATATAAGGTATTTTTAATCTAATCTTATCCCCTGATAAAGTAATTACCTACTTTCAGATTAACTTTATTTTTTCATATTTACTCCTATTAAATACGTTATAATAAATATAAAGTTATTTATTTGTAGGGATACATTAAAAAAATTATGATTATACTTTAAAAGATTAAAAATGCCTTACATTTTGATCATCCAACTTTTAAAAAATAATTTATATTTTTAAATGGAGAGAATATATTTAAAATTTTATTTATTTTTATTTTTTATATTTTTATTATATTAATATTAATAAGGTTAATAAAAATAATTTATAAATAAAATTAAAGGAGTATATGTGACGGTTCAGATGGAATAAAATCTTTTTAGCAGGAGGAGTGACCGGAAATGCAACACACACGCATATATATGTATTTGTATGTTTGTGTATCAGCGTGAATAATTGAAGAGGCTCTACAATGGAAAATTTTCATAAAGACGTGCCTATAAGCTTCTTAGGCTGTCAGATCGGCTTCTGCAGGGCCCTCCCTCCTTTCTTTTCTCCTTTCTTCTGAACGTATATAATTTCGATCGGATTTCAAAATCTTGTCGTTTTGATATCGACCCTGGCTATTAATTTTCCCATTTGTTCTCCAAGCAAAGAAGGCCCAACAGAAGAAACAGCGACCGACCACATCAACTCGTCAGAACCTTTTTGAATTTTGAGCGGCACCTAAATATAGCGCACAACAGTCAACAGTTCACTTCATGTGGCCACCATCTCTCAGCTCTGGTGACAACCAGTCAAATAAGTTCCCGACCACGATTGTTCATAATTAACCCTACTTCTTCCTGTTAATTTTCTGGCCCGTGAAAATCTTCCTCGCTTTGCTTTATAGGAATCCCATCTCGAATAAAACACATTCAAGATCAATTTAAATTCAAAATAATACAAAGTAAAGCCTTCCTTTTCCCTAGTCTCTACCCAGTCATGTAATTTCTCGTTGCTGTGTGATTGCCACAACATATGAATCACAATTTTAAGCTTGATTGAAACAATGTTGAAGCCCGTACGTAGGATTGTTGCGAAGTATGTTTTCGGACCAAATCTTTGAAAATACTTCACAGATGATTCTAAATTTTCATGAGGGTGCAATAAAAATAAAAACAATTAGATATAAGAAATTAATCGGTGTGATGGGAAACAAATCGTATGCGCGCGATGATAGTGCTGAGAAAGAATATGTGATTGATTATACATGGAATTGACATCTTAGTTTTATTTTTATAATATATAATTTTATTTTGGATTTATGCTTTTTTTGTGTGCAGTTTTACCGGTAATTGTTACGTTTAAACAAAAGGAAAAAAAAAAGGGAGAATGTTACATCTTTACTTTCAAAAAATCAATTTCAAGATAACTTTGGAAGTTTTCAAAAAATTTAATCGCAGTCACTTCTAAATTATACGTTAAAAACAAAACTGACCATTACGAAAAGAGATAAAGTAAGACTACAAAAGTTAAGGCTTTCGATCGATGAATTGTTGAAAATGGATTCTCTCTCTACTTTCCATAACTTCTGGCTTTCGATATACATAATCTTCTCCATAGACGCGATTGTAATCAAATACTTGAGAAAAGAGGATACAGATATACAATACATTTGATTTTTTGGGCCACAAAACAATACAATTGTTTGATAGTCTATATTTATTTTTTAATAAATGAAATGCTCGAAACAAGATCAAAATTTTTATTTACTATGTTGACTAATTAAATATAATTAATGAACAAAATATACTTGGTTCAGGGTCACTATTAGCACTATTTTGCTATTAAAATCAAATGGACTGTGCATTGAGAGAGACATGGAGAGAAAATATATCGAGGGGATTCAGATTCTAAATTTAATTAATTTCCGCCTGTTCCTAGATTAATGCTTATGGCCTGGTTAGCTTTAATTTCGAACTTTGAATCTGTTTAGTTAGCTATGCATTATCATTTCATAGAATGCATGTTATGCATTAAGCAAATGCAATAGTCAAGGCATGAGGTCATGAGCATATATACTTTTTTAACATTTATTAATCTGAAAAAAACAAGCTCTGCTTAGATAATAAAGACAAGGTCAATTTTACTATGGTGTAATATGTATGGCCCTGACTCGTCAAAATACGCACGAAGTTGCTTAGGTGTTCCAAGAGTACCATTACACCTACAAATTAAACAAACTTGACTACCGTACATAACATTGCTTCTTACAGCTAATTGAGAATTCAACAGAAACTGGAAACACTTCCGTAATAAAAAAACAGATGCAACACACACAATGAGGGATAAGTTGCCCTGCATCTTTGGCAATTCTAATTACCTCGAAACAAGCTAAAACCCTCTATAAGTTCATTCTGGCTACCACACACAAATACACAAAGCCATTACTAGGTAGATATGAGGGATGATGCAGTGCAGATGTCCCGTGACACACATGAGTACTGGTTTAGTTTCAGTTTAACGTCTCCTGGAAGCAGTTTCCCTCTGAGCATTGAAGAACACGGCAGCCACCGGAGGTCCGAGCTCGTTCTCGTCGGCATATTTTCTTGCGTTGAATCCGTCTCTTGAAGTAGGTACTTTCATCACTGTCTGCCTGCGTTTCTGTTTGTATAGCACAAACACATACCTGTGTATCCCTATATTCGGCCTTGGCATTTCATACTTCACCAACTCTTTTCCTGCCAATAGTTTATTCCCAAAGAATCCAATAACTTACTTAAGGTTAAATCAAAGCCACTCATCTTCATGCATATACGGGAACTATTGGCCAAAAGCACTTACCAAATGAGGTATCCGTCGTGCCTGGAATGTCACTGACTATCCTGTGAATATAGTTGAAAGTGACTAAATTAGCGCTCTCTTAGCGGACCTATCTATCTCAATGAGATTTTTCTTATATACGTATCTCATAATCTCAATGACCAAGAACTTGCCTTTTCCGCCAGATAATATTGGGAAAATTTGATTACTCCTTGCTATCCAGCAATTTAACATCACGCATGAATTACTACTTAGCTTTATGGTTAACTTGGAATACGCGTCATCGTGACTAAAATATCTAAGCTCGAAGTCCAATATATATATGAACTCAAATTAACACTCCCCGAAAAAAAGGTTTTACATATCGTACGTATTGTCAATGTGCTAGAATTTTACGAAGAGTTTTTGTTCTTCGTAATTGGTCTGTCTCTTTTAACTTCCTCTGTAAATGATAATAGTGCTTTTCTTAAAGACATGCTTAATATAGGACATCTTAGGGCCGATTCTTTTGTTTCCTTTCACCATCAACCTTCCCGATATTATGAGTGGGTGGATTGTGAAAGGAGTTAACACCTTGGGTATTTGTTCATTGTACAGTTTTTCTGATTTAATAGTACTTCTTTTCAATCAAAAAAATCAAGTACAAGCATATGCTCATAAGTCATACCAGTGTAAGTGTTCTCTCAGGTATGGGTCACTTGGGCCAGGAACATCCGGATCTGTCATGACCTAACGAAAATTGGTAGCGTGCGATTGGTGAAAATATCAGAAGAGCCAGAAGATGATGAGGAGGAACCAATATGAAAAGTGAAGGAGAATGGAAAAAGTACCAGAGTGAAGAAAGATCTCATATCGTCGCCATGAACCTGAACTCTGGGTTTAGTGGTTACTGCGGAAGGAAAGAACTCGTGACCGTTGAAGACCTGCTTGTTGGAGTTATAAGTGACTGTCATTTTTTCTGCTGGAGTGAAGCAATCAATGACATCTCCAATCACCCTTCCAACAGCAAGAGGATCTGCAGTCATCATTTTCATGGCCATCATATGAACAATAATTGATTCAAGCAGTCAATAAGAAGAAGAATTGGGTTTGTGAAAGTGGTATGAGCTACAAAGTTGAAGATACCCAAAGGCTTTGTATGCCGAGCGTGTAATTGGAACCCTCTATTTATAGAGCAGAAATCCGCTCTCAAGCTATTACAAGGCTACATATAAAACTATAAGACATATTGATCGAGGATAAGGACAGAAATTAAAGTAAAAAAAAAAAAAAAAAAGAACAAGAGGAATACCATGAGGAAAAAGTAATCCCAACTCTCTAGTGTACTAGTTGGCGGTTGCAGAGTACTGTTTAAGGAAAAAAAATGAAAACAGATTAAAGATTCTGTTAAGTGTTAATTAACATATAATAGCTAGGATTGAGTTGCAT
This sequence comes from Prosopis cineraria, assembly GCF_029017545.1. Taxonomy (NCBI): domain Eukaryota; kingdom Viridiplantae; phylum Streptophyta; class Magnoliopsida; order Fabales; family Fabaceae; genus Prosopis; species Prosopis cineraria. The sequence continues at coordinate 36,659,833 of NW_026555338.1, read as the reverse complement.
GGTATTATTAAATTATAACTTTGAAGTGACGTGACATGAGGTTAAAGCCTTCCTTTTAGAGGAAAAGAATATTTTTCCATGAAATTGTACGAGATGCAGATACCGAAAAAAAAAATTGACGAAATTTTTAAGAACAAAATTGTAGTCTCCATATTCTTTAGATTGCATATTTGAACACAGTATATACGGAGTTCAATCATAACGACAGGGACTATAAGAATTGAGCTTCACTCAGTAAATGCACCCACAAACTAAAGCACAAATAAGAGAAATCAAACAACGTTAAGGACAAAGCAAGTTTTGAAAATAAGTGGCCGGTTAAGAGGATCGAAGTTGAAGTTTGGTCAATTGAAAAATTGGTTTCCAATTCTGACATAATAATGTCCGGTTTTACCATGTGTCCCATGTATAATTTGGATGATACAAAAATATTATAAATATAATTATAAATTTATTAAAAAAATCCAGATTCTATTGTTGAATAACCACTATGATTATAAATAAACTACTGCCTCGGGAACTAATTAAATGTAAGAGCTAGATACCTAATTAACATAAATTAAGAAAATTAGTTAAGTTAATTGTTTATAAAAATGTGTATTTGCTTGCCTAAAATACTTATTATTTTAATCATTCTTATTGAAATTATTCACACTGATGACCTAAAGAGGGGTAGTTTTTGGGAGAAAAATAATAAATGTGAGAGGCACATGTTATAGACGTCATCAGCCTTGCATTTAATATTAAAACAAACTTTTCAATTACCATTTACATATATTTAGAACGCAACGGGAAGGAGTATAATGATTAGGATAATGGAGCGTCTTTCTTTAGTGTATATTGTGCAAAAGACAAATCGTAAATAAATAATGATTCACATATAGAGGGGAGTTAAGTAAGAAATTGTGAGGGCTAGCTTTTGCGTAAAGGTCATGTTTGGTATAGAAAAATGAGAGAGTGAGACTAACTAATCACAATCTTTTGTGTTTGATATGTGGGAATGAAGATTTTAATCCCAATTCTACTTAAGTGGGATTATTTAGTACCATCACTCCCTAGTATTGTAAAATCAATTCTAAGATTGATTTTTGTAAAGACCAAAATGCCCTTACCCTTACCTCTTGTGGACTTCGTCTTCTTCCTTCACTGGTTCAAGTGTCTAGATCCAACATCATGCCCCTTCCCAAGTCTACCGTCGTCGTCTTCACACTACTATAGAGAAGTGCATAATTGACGTTCTATAATTGACATTTATTTGAAAAAATGACAAATAAAAAAGGTGGAGAATACTTCACGGTTGTTATGAAAAAAGCATCAAATATTCAAATGGATACTTAACGGTTATTTGAATATAACCGTCAAGTATATATATTTGACGTTTTTTATAAATAATCGTAAAATAAAGGTAAAATATACACGTCAGTCTTCGATAAACAAACGTCAAATTAATAGTAAAAAAATTAAATTTTTTTCACATACTTGACGCTTGTTTTGAAATAACCATCAAGTTTGTCTGCTATATACTTGACGGTTATTTTAAAAAAAGCATCAAATATGTAATACTTGACGGTTATTGTGAAATACCATCAAGTATTTTCATTTAAATTTCCTCCAGATTTCTTTCCCGCTCTCCATTTCTACAAATCGTTCGTCTTCATAAACAAACCTAGAGCCATTGAAACTCATTTTTCGTCACTCCAACTGCCAAAAAATATATTTTCAGTCTCAATTCTTGAGGGGCTTTTTATTCTTGGCCTCCATAAGTCTCATGAGCGCTCGTTCGTTTGGATTCTCGATCTCTATCATTCTGCAACACACTCTCCTCTCTATTTTTCTGCACAGTTGGCGTTTCCTCTTCTTGTTGAGGTAGGCTCTTGCTTTCTCAATCATTAATCTTCATTTTGAATGTATGGGTTGTTGATTTTGATTTTCATATGCAATAAATAATTTCTGTGTTATTTATTTTGATCTGTATTGTTCTTCTTCTTAGTGAGTGTTTGAACTTTTGAGTTTTTGGGTGCTTAATTATTAAATTATTGGATCATCCAATTGTTTTGCTGATATAAGGAGATTCATTGAGGATATGAATATAGTATACCACCTAATTACTTTGTTTTCAAGTTTTAAGTGTTTGTTCTGTAATTGAATGATTAATATAAATTTATATTTCTTGAGTTGTCAAATTTTACATTATTAGTTTTTCAATTGATTGATAATTGGTTATGAAAAAATATTTTTGAGATTTTAAATTGATATTTATATAGTGTTTGATGTGGTTTATATAATTTTAATTAAAATTGGGCTTCTTATTAATGTTGTTATTATTATTATTAGATCATATATAGTCTCATTATGGATAACTTAATTTTTTAAAGGCATAAAGACCTGATAATATTCATTTTAAGCCATTATATATACTATCAATTTTTTTAAATTATTCTTGAATATAACTTTATGTGATTGTTGTTGTAGATGCTGTTGTTGTTGTCATTTAGATTAATAGAGAGAGGGGATAAAGTCTGAGAAACTCTCTTTTTTAAGTCATTATGTTGCCGAAATTATTTCAATTGCTAGCATTAAAATGTAATTATTAGTTTTAAACAAGATTAAAGAGGAAATGTGCAAACATGTGGTTAGTAACTTATTGATTGATTGATCTTTATATCTAATTCTCCCACTATCTAGGAGTAGTCAAAGTCATTAATCATATTTTTCTCTTAATCTTTTTAGAAATTATGGATAAGGGATGGATGTCTGCCAATCGTCTATTCAAGGAATATTGGGATGGGGTGGTGAATTTTGTTAAGCTTGCAGTTAAGCATGTGGAGGATCATACTAGGATTGTTTGCCCATGTTTAAAGTGTGGTCTTATGAAACGGGTTAGTCCAAATACTTGTGAAGAATACTTTGTGATTAATGGGATGGATTAAAGTTACAAGTGTTGGACAATGCATGGTGAGACAAGAGATGATATTGGTTGCAGCCAGAAGCATAGTGAAAGCTGCGCATCATCTCCTAATGATTTCGACACATACACACTTGAGAAAGATTGTCTTGAGCAGATGGCTAGAGTAGTTGAAGAGGACCTCGAGGATTGTCCAAAAATATTTGAGAAGTTAAAAAGTGATGCGGAGACACCATTTTATGCTGGTTTTAGTGCATCAAAGTTGTCATCAGTGTTAAAATTGTACAATATGAAGGCAAAACATAGATGGAGTGATGCGAGCTTTACTGAGTTGCTTGGGTATTTGAAAGTAGAATTACTTTCTAAGGAAGATGAGCTTCCTTGTCGAACATATGATACAAAACAAGTATTGCAATCAATTGGCATGAGTTATGAAAAGATATACTTGTACCCTAATGATTGCCTTTTATTTTGGAATGAATATATGTCGTTAATTGAGTGTCTGAAGTGTAATGCCTCACACTACAAGCAGAACTGATCAAGTCCCATGAAGGCACTATGGTATTTTCCAATTGTGGCTAGATTTAAATGGATGTATAGTAATGCAAAAGTTATGAAAAGCTTGACATGGCATGCAGATGAAAGGATAAAAGACGGCATGCTTCGTCATCCCTATTGATTCTCCACAATAGAGGAAGATTGATTATGAGTACCATGAATTTAGAGAAGAGAGTAAGAATCTACACCTTGCATTGTCTACCGATGGGATGAATCCTCATGGGCTTCAAAGTAGTAGCCACAGCACTTGGCCAGTCATTTTAGTGATTTATAACCTTCCTCCATGGCTTTGTATGAAGGACAAGTATATGATGTTGTCCATGCTAATTGCAAGACCCAAGCAACCTGGGAATGACATAGACATATATTTGGCTCCTCTAATTGATAACTTGAAGATCATGTAGGAGTCAGGTATAGAGATATATGATGGATATAGAGAAGAAAGATTTAATTTAAGAACTATGCTCTTCGGTACAATCAATAATTTTCCTGCTTATGGTAATCTGTTAGGATATAGCATTAAAGGGCAACTTGAATGCCCTATTTGAAAGATGGAACACATTCTATGAGGCTTCAACCTGGGATGAAAAATGTTTACCTCAGACACTGTAGGTTTTTACACCAAGAACATCATTATCGATGGTTAAGAAAAGCATTTAATGGAAATCCAGAAGAAGGTAAGACATTTTTGCCATTAACTGGTGATGAACTATTTAAGAAGATCAAGGATTTAGATATTGAATTTGGCAAACCATTTGTAAGGAAGCTTGGGACAACCAGATAAAAGAAGAGATTTATTTTTTTTTGAACTCCTTATTAGACCACCTTAGATGTTCATCATTTTCTTGATGTCATGCATATTAAGAAAAATGTCTGTGAGAGTCTTATTGAAACTTTACTCCAAGTGTCAAGAAAAACAAAAGATGGCATAAAAGCAAGGTTGGACATGGTTTCTTTAGGAATAAGAGAAGAATTAACACCCCAAGATAAGGAAAATTGTACCTTTCTCCCTCCGACAGCTTATACACTATCTAAGAAATAGAAAACTATATTTTGTGAGTTCCTTAATGTAGTTAAAGTTCTTGAATGTTACTCTTCAAACATAAAAAATATTGTATCAATGAAAGATCTGAAGTTGAAGGGCTTAAAGTCTCACGATTGCCATATTTCAATAGAGGATTTCATTCCAGTTGCTATACATGCAATTTTACCCCCTAAAGTATGAGGGATGATCACTAAGTTATGTTTATTTTTCAAGTCCATTTACAGTAAAGTGATTAACCCACATAAGTTGCCAAGGTTGCAAGCTCGAATTTTATTAACACTGTGTGAGCTTGAGATGTATTTTCCACCAGTATTTTTTGATATTATGATCTACCTAACTATTCACTTGGTTAGGGAGGTTCAAATGTGTGGGCCTACTTATTTAAGATGGATGTATCCTGTAACACACCAAAATTTTTTTTTAAAATAATTTAACTCAACCATAGTTGGGTTACAGCCACCCAACACATTTTTATATCAATAATTTCAATATAAAATATTTTATAATTAACTTCAGATAAATTTTTACCTCCCACATGCCATTAGGCTAAATCACATTTGTCCATCCTTATACTCCCAACAAGTAAAATAAGCAATTTAATAAATTTTCAACACAAGCCAGTTATTTGGCCTTATAATCATGCCATTTAATCAATTCAAAGTAAACCAAATATTAAAATTACAATCATCCAAATTGTACTAAAAATAGAAATAGTTTGAAAGGCATGATTACATTTATATATTCATATAATTGACAATAAACAAAAAGCCCTAATATTGGCAATATAATACATTATAAATCATAAATTAAATACCCAAAAGAGACAGTGGATCTATACCACTAAGCCTCTGGGACTCCTCCACGTGTCACTCGTGGCTCTTCTCCTGAAAATTGTTAACCACATAATGAGACTCAAAAGTCCCAGTAACCAAAGCCAAGTTATGATAGTGTATACAAACAGTTAAGTGTGTGCTTACTAAGTGAGAATTAAAATAATAGAATTCCAACAAATATAAGGAATATTATAATAAACACAAACAACCATCCTTATATCCCTCCATTAACCTCGAGCCGTAGCCCGCATCGGTACTAAATTACCCGGCCAAAGGTTAGCCCGAGTCCTTACAAACCACCTATTGAGCTCCAATAGGGGCGTACCACGTGGCACATAATTACAACAATAATAGCAAGTCTCCCAACACCTCCCACAATAAATAAACAAATTCCATATAATATTGTACAATTATACAATATTACAAATTCATAATTTTCAATAATCACCCATTAACATGAAGTAACACTAATCATAAATTAAAAGCATGGTTACCTTGTGGCTTTTTTCAATAAATTATTCCTTAAATTTTCTCTCACCACAATCTTCACCAGTATACAATCTACAAATAACATATTATTTATAAATATTAGTTTCAATTTTTGAAACTAATAAAATAATCTAATAATAGAATTAAAAATATAACATAATTCCTAATCTCAATCTTAATACAAATCTATAGTTAATACTATTAAGTATAATTTTAATTTTAACTCCTCTTTTAATTATCAATAAACATTAATAATCTAAAATCAACTTCTAAACTAATTTCTATTATCAAAATTTTCTTTTTATTTCATAAATTCGTACCTAAAATACCCAAAAATTAAAAATTAAGTCTCTAGCTTAGAATCATAATCCTATAACCATAATAATTCATTTCTCATCCCAAATAATCATCTAAACCTCAATAAATCAACATATATTTTCAGATCTAGTCTAGAATTTGATCCATAAGCCACAAATTCAAAGATCACCAATAAATTATAACTAGAATATTTATTATACTACGAACAACCTCAAAAACCATATTTATTCAACATAAATTCATCCCTCTTCCAGATCTTAAATTTTCTACCACTACAAACTCAGAAACAAAGAAGAAGGATGACTAAGAAAAAATTTTAGAACACTTACTTAGTCTTGAAAAGCTTAAAATCACACCCTAAATATCCTATTAATTTCTACCACTACAACTCAGAAAAAAAGAAGAAGGATGACTAAGAAAATTTTTAGAACACTTACTTAGTCTGAAAAGCTTAAAATCACACCCTAAATATCCTATTAAAAACTCTTACCTTAAAACCCAGCACCGGTGACCGGCTCCCAGATGCTCTCTCTTGCCGAAGCTCACGCCGAAAGAAGGAATGAAGAAATGAAGGAAAGGTGAGTTTTATAAAAATTCAGTGGGTCCCACATTTTTTTTTAATTATTTTCTCTCTCTTCTTCTTCTTTTCTTTTTATTATTATTTTATTATTGTTACTGTTGAGGCGGCGGACGAAGCAATTCGCTCTTCTTCTCTTCCTTTCTTTTCCTTTCTTTCTTTATATATAATAATTTAATAATACTTTTTTAAAATTTTTATTAACCAAATTAACTATTAAAATTTAAATTTTTAATTTTACAATTCTCCCCCTCCTTTTAGAAATTTTGTCCTCAAAATTTAAAATAATAACTAATTAACTACTCACTTAATCAAAAAGACGAGGATAATCACGTCGCATACTGTCCTCGGTCTCCCACGTAACATCACCTGGAGTTGTTCTCTTCCAGATTACTTTAACCCAATCTAATGGTCTTGTTTCTTAATTGCTTGTCCTTATAATCCACAATCCTTTCTGGTTCAGCTTTGAATGTCAAATTCTCCCTGAGTTCAATTTCCCTCGGGTTCAATTATATGGGAAGGATCTGGTTGATACTTTTTTCAGTTGTGACACATGGAATACGTTTGTATTCCAGCAATTTGGGGTGGTAATGCTACTTGGTACGCACGCTACTGGTCCAACTCGTTTTAAGATCTCAAAAGGCCCATAAACCTTGGTGTCAACTTCTTAGCCTAATAGCTCTTCCAACACCAACACCAGTTACCGGAGAGATTTTTAAAAATACATGGTCACCTACTTCAAACTCAAGCGGTCTTCTCCTCTTATCCGCATAACTCTTTTGTCTACTTTGAGCTGTGAGTAATTTTTGCTTGATTAAAGCAATCTTTTGGTAGTCTCATCAACAATGTCTGGCCCAAAACAGTTCTCTCACTTAATTCTGTCCAACACAGTGGCGATCTACATTTTCTTCCATACAATGCCTCATAAGGTGCCATCTGAATGCTAGAATGAAAACTATTATTGTAGGCAAATTCAGCTAATGGTAAGTGACTATCCCAATTACCTCTAAGCTCAATGGCACACGCTCTTAACATGTCTTCAAAAGTTTGTATGGTTCGTTCCTTTGCCCATCGTCTGGGGGTCTGGGGGTGGTGCTGTGCTAAAAACTCAGACGAGTACCCATGGCTTCCTGTAATGACTTCCAAAAGTTTGATGTGAATCTCGGATCACGATCAGATACAATATTTGTCGGCACTCCATGCAATCTCACCACTTCTCTTATGTAGATTTCAGTTAATTTTTCGAGAGATACTTGATATTAGTAGCAAGAAAATGAGCTGATTTGGTGAGTCGATCTACGATTACCCATATAGTGTCATGACCAGAAGATGTTCTAGGCAATCCTGTAATGAAGTCCATAGAAATGCTGTCCCATTTCCACTCTGGAATATCAAGAGACTGTAGCATCCCGGCTGGTTTCTGATGCTCAATTTTGACTTTCTGACAAGTCAAACAACGAGTTACATGTTCAGTTACATCTCTCTTCATCCTTGGCCACCACCAACCACGTCTTAAGTCATGATACATCTTAGTTGCTCCTGGGTGAATGGTATATTTACTCTGATGAGCCTCCTCAAGTAAGATATTTTTCAATCGAGTATCATTAGGCACACACACTCTACCTTTATATCTTACGACATCATCATCGGTCACATCAAAATTCAGTTCAGCTTTCCAGCCCCAATCTCTACCCTAATCTTATTCAAATAATCGTCCTTCTGCTGCGAATTCTGATTTCTTCCCAAAAATTATTCTCAAATTCAGTAATATGTAGAGCAGCCAAACGATTTTCGACTACTTCTACATTTACTGCATGAAAACTACTCCATAATTCATGTTCTCTGACCATCATGTGAGCAGTATGTACAAGCTTCCTGCTCAGAGCGTCGGCGACTACGTTAGCTTTCCCTGGATGATACTTCAACTCAAAGTCATAATCCTTCAAAAACTCAATCCATCTGCGCTGTCTCATGTTGAGCTCCTTTTGATCAAACAAATATTTTAAACTTTTATGATCACTGAAGACTTCAAAAGAAGAACCATAAAGATAGTGCCTCCAAATCTTCAAGGCAAATACCACAGCAGCAAGCTCCAAGTCATGAGTAGGGTAATTTTCCTCATGAGGTCTCAACTGTCGAGAGGCATAAGCCACTACTCGATCCTCCTGCATCAATACACAACCTAAACCTTTCTTAGAAGCATCAGTATACAAGGTATAAGGAGCAGTTGGAACAGGTAAGGTGAGCACCGGTGTGGTGGTCAACCTCTTTTTCAGCTCCTGGAATGCAATTTCACACTCGTTCGTCCAAATAAATGGAGCATCTTTCCTGGTCAACTTAGTCAAGGGCATTGCAATTTGTGAAAAACCCTTAATGAAACGACGATAGTAGCCTGCAAGACCCAAGAAACTCCTAATCTCTGTCACACTTCGAGGTTGCTCCCATTTCATCACTGCATCTATCTATCTTACTAGGGTCCACCGCTACCCCTTCTTCTGAAAACACATGGCCTAAGAATTTAACTTCTTTAAGCCAAAAATCACATTTGCTCAACTTGGCATAGAGCTTGTGCTCTCTTAATATCTCCAAAACAATTTTAAGATGTCTAGCATGGTCCACCTCATCTCGAGAATAAATAAGTATGTCATCAATAAAGACTACAACAAATTCATCGAGATAAGGCCTGAAGATTCGATTCATATAATCCATGAAGACAGCTGGGGCATTTGTTAACCCAAACGGCATCACTAGGAACTCATAGTGCCCATATCTAGTCCTAAAAGCAGTTTTAGGGATATCCTCTGCTCTAACCCTCAATTGATGATACCCTGATCTTAGATCAATCTTAGAAAACACCGCTGAATTGACTAATTGGTCTAACAAATCATCAATTCGAGGTAAGGGGTACTTATTCTTGATGGTTACCTTATTCAATTGTCTATAATCAATACACAATCTAAGGCTTCCATCTTTCTTTTTCACAAACAGTACCGGTGACCCCCATGGTGATACACTCGGTCTGATAAACCCCTTCTCTAACAACTCTTCAATTTGTCTCTTCAACTCAGCTAACTCCGATGGAGACATCCTATAGGGTGCCTTAGAAATAGGCCCCGTACCAGGTACGAGTTCAATCGAGAACTCAACCTCTCGTTCTGGAGGCAAACCGATCACTTCAGTAGGAAAGACGTCAGGGAATTCTCTCACTACTGGAATCTGATCTACACCTTCTTCAATCTCTGCCTTGATTGAGAAGAAAATCATAAAAGCTTGACAGCCCTTTCTTATACACTGTTCTACTTGAGCTGCAGACAACAACATAGGACTTTGGGACTCTACAGGGGTTACAGTAAGAACTGAGAGTGACACACTCTTTTTCTGACATTAAGTACAGCTCCATTTGCAGACAACCAATCCATCCCCACAATAACATCAATCCCAGACAAAGACAAACAAATGAGGTCTATGGTGGTCTTTCGACCCTCATACTCAACCTCTACATTTAGACATGCCTTAGCAGTCCTTACAGTCAAACCAGCAGGAGTAGAAATCTTCACATCAAAAGGTAAGGTACACACAGGCAATTTACATCTTTTCATACATTCATCAGACACAAAAGAGTGTGTAGCACCCGAATCAAACAAAGCACAAACATCATTATCAAGGATTCGGATTATACCTCGGATAGCATTAGGGTTGTTAGCAGCCTCTGGCCCAGAGAGGGCATACACTCGTGCTGGTACTGTAGGTCTCTGATCATTACCCCTATTTTCTAATTTTGATAGCAGAATCGGGCAATATGACCAGGCTTCTGGCAGATGTAACAAACCCAACAATCACCAGAATGAAACTTCCCACACTTACTGCATGCTTGATTACTAGCAGCACTAGGAGTAGGATTAAAGGTAGCTGGGCTCCTATAGGACCCTTGACTTCCACTCTGATTCCCTCTGTAGGTCTGGCCCTTATGATAGTAGCCCTTCTTCTTCTGATTTCTAAAGCCTCCAAAGATTTGACTGCTCCTCTTCTCTACTCCACCAATGGGTTTGGTGTGGATAGGGGGCTTTCCCATGAGGTTCTTTCCTCCTCTCTCTATCAGCTTCTAATCTAGCCTCTCTCTTCCTCCGAGAAACTATTAAGCTTATTGCACATCTCACTGAATGTCTTGATCTCAAAAGGGGCTAACTGTTCCCTTAGATCAGGCCTCGCCTTCTCTAGTAATCGTTCAGCCATCCACTCCGTGTCTTCATGTTTCTGGAGGTAAGTAGAGTATTTAGATAATTCTGAGAATTGTTCAATAAATTCATCCTCATCTAGATCACCCTGACGAAATGCATGAAACTCAGCCTCCTTTTCTGCTCTCAGTGCAGTAGGAAAATAATTCTCGAACAATATGGCTTTAAAATCTTCCCAAGTAAGAGAGGAATCATCCTTCGTCCTGATGTTTCCCACCATTTCTTAGCACTCTTCTGTAGTAAGAATATTGCCAGCTGCACCTTTTGATTAGAAGTGCACACAACCATACGAAAAATACTCTCCAATTGATCTATCCATTCTTCAACCACCGCCGGCTTAAGATTTCCATCGAAAGTAGGAGGATTAAACTTACGAAAAGTACTCCAGATCTTTGTGATCGTGGATGTCTGTTGCTCAGAGTGGAGACTCACATTCTTCGGACTAGTCTCATGGTGAGAATAAGGAGGTAAGCCTTCATCAGCAGATTGGCTCGCATTGAATACCTTGGTATGGCTTCCTTCTTGTTGGCCATTTCCCTCTCGGTTGTCATTCTCCTTATATTGTCTTAAAGCGGCCAACTCTTCTTCTTGTCTCTTCATGCGGTCACTAAGATTATATAGTAGATCCATCATTTGCCTCATGGTTGGCTCATCCTGCCTTAGTTGTGACTGTATGGGCTCGCCCTGCCCATTTGTTGCTGTGTGGGCTCCGGTTGTGGCAGTGAAGGTATGTCATTTCCTATTGGCTCTATAGAATCACCGACAATTTCGCCACCTCTCCTAGTTTAGACACCATCTCTCCCCTCCTAAAGGATGGAAGTCACATAATTAAGTTAACACTAATCTCAAGACAAGAAAAAAAAGGGAGAAGTATTATGAATAAGTATATTGCCAATAACTAGGTTAATGATAACAATTTCATAATTTATAAGAATTTGAAACATGTAGCTCTGATACCAAAAATTTGTAACACACACAACCAAAATTTTTTTTTAAAATAATTTAACTCAACCATAGTTGGGTTACAGCCACCCAACACATTTTTATATCAATAATTTCAATATAAAATATTTTATAATTAACATTTCAGATAAATTTTTACCTCCCACATGCCATTAGGCTAAATCACATTTGTCCATCCTTATACTCCCAACAAGTAAAATAAGCAATTTAATAAATTTTCAACACAAGCCAGTTATTTGGCCTTATAATCATGCCATTTTAATCAATTCAAAGTAAACCAAATATTAAAATTACAATCATCCAAATTGTACTAAAAATAGAAATAGTTTGAAAGGCATGATTACATTTATATATTCATATAATTGACAATAAACAAAAAGCCCTAATATTGGCAATATAATACATTATAAATCATAAATTAAATACCCAAAAGAGACAGTGGATCTATACCACTAAGCCTCTGGGACTCCTCCACGTGTCACTCGTGGCTCTTCTCCTGAAAATTGTTAACCACATAATGAGACTCAAAAGTCCCAGTAACCAAAGCCAATTTATGATAGTGTATACAAACAGTTAAGTGTGTGCTTACTAAGTGAGAATTAAAAATAATATAATTCCAACAAATATAAGGAATATTATAATAAACACAAACAACCATCCTTATATCCCTCCATTAACCTCGAGCCGTAGCCCTCACTCGGTACTAAATTACCCGGCCAAAGGTAGATTAGCCCGAGTCCTTACAAACCACCTATTGAGCTCCAATAGGGGCGTACCACGTGGCACATAATTACAACAATAATAGCAAGTCTCCCAACACCTCCCACAATAAATAAACAAATTCATAATAATATTGTACAATTATACAATATTACAAAATTCATAATTTTCTCAATAATCACCCAATTAACATGAAGTAACACTAATCATAAATTAAAAGCATGGTTACCTTGTGGCTTTTTCAATAAATTATTCCTTAAAATTTCTCTCTCACCACAATCTTCACCAGTAATACAATCTACAAATAACATATTATTTATAAATATTAGTTTCAATTTTTGAAACTAATAAAATAATTCTAATAATAGAATTAAAAATATAACATAATTCCTAATCTCAATCTTAATACAAATCTATAGTTAATACTATTAAGTATAATTTTTACTCCTCTTTTAATTATCAATAAACATTAATAATCTAAAAATCAACTTCTAAACTAATTTCTATTATCAAAATTTTCTTTTTATTTCATAAATTCGTACCTAAAATACTCAAAAATTAAAAATTAAGTCTCTAGCTTAGAATCATAATCCTATAGCCATAATAATTCATTTCTCATCCCAAATAATCATCTAAACCTCAATAAATCAACATATATTTTCAGATCTAGTCTAGAATTTGATCCATAAGCCACAAATTCAAAGATCACCAATAAATTTATACTCTAGAATATTTATTATACTACTAACAACCTCAAAAACCATATTTATTCAACATAAATTCATCCCTCTTCCAGATCTTAAATTTTCTACCACTACAAACTCAGAAACAAAAGAAAAAGGATGACTAAGAAAAAATTTTTAGAACACTTACTTAGTCTTGAAAAGCTTAAAATCACATCCTAAATATCCTATTAAAAACTCTTACCTTAAAACCCTGCACCGGTGAATTTGGCTCACAGATGCTCTCTCTGCCGAAGCTCACGCACGAAAGAAGGAATGAAGAAATGAAGGAACAGGTGAGTTTTTATAAAAATTCAGTGGGTCCCACATTTTTTTTTAATTATTTTCTCTCTCTTCTTCTTCTTTTCTTTTTATTATTATTTTATTATTGTTACTGTTGAGGCGGCGGACGAAGCAAATTCGCTTTCTTCTTCTTCTTCCTTTCTTTTCCTTTCTTTCTTTTTATTATTATAATAATAATAATTTAATAATATTTTATTTTTTATTTATTATTATTATTATTTTATTTTTTTTTTATTTTTATTTTTTTTTATTTTTTTTTTCATACCTTTTTTTATAATAATAATTTAATAATACTTTTCAAAATTGTTATTAACCCAAATTAACTATTAAATTTAAATTGGGATGTTACATATCCTATTAAGCGTTATATGAAAATTTTAAAAGGTTATGTGAAAAATTGAAGTCAACCGGAGGGTTGTATTATTGAACGGTATATTTGTGAAGAGGCTATTGATTTTTGTACCTAGCACCTGAGTCATATTAGCTATGTTGGGCTTCTAAAGTCTCGACATATGGGTAGAATAGGTGGAGAGGGGATCATGGGAAATAAATTCATTACTATGTCACGAGTACAATGGAAGCGAGTCCACCTATATGCGTTGCACAACACTGAAGAGGTTGAAGAGTATGTAGACAAGCATATGGCTAAATTTAAGAGGGATAATCTCAATAAATCAGAAATTTAGTATGTTAGGGAACACAATAAAACTTCTACAAAATGGTTTAAAGAGCACATCCTTTAAATGTTAAATGTTGATTCCAATTCAGTTTTTAAAAAATTGAGATGGTTAGCTACTGGTCCAAGCAAACAGGCCATTTCTTACACTACTTACCTTTTCAACGGATACACATTTTATACAAAGGAGTAAGATGATAGGAGCACAATGTAAAATAATGGTGTAACTCTTATAGTTTATTCCATGCATATTTCCAGCACTAAGGATAAAAATCTTATCTATGCAAACATGTCATACTTTGATGTAATTAAGTATATATGAGATTTAGATTACATATCCTTTCAAATTCCAATCTTTGGGTGCAAGTGGATTGATCGAAAGAATGGCTTGAAATTTGATTATTACTTTGGATTTATACAAGTCAATTTGAATAAGGAAGGATATAAGGATGAGCCTTTTATTTTAGCGCAACAAGCCAAATAAGTGTATTATGTCCTTAACCTTGCTGATAAAGGGTGGTCTATTCTTATGTTGCATGAAAAAATAAATGAAAATGTAGCAATTAAAGATGACACACTTGAAGGGACATCAAATCAAAGTAACAACACTGCTAATGAAGCTTTATACATGAGAAATGATCACAATGAAGGCATTTGAATTTTAAAAAGGGGTAAATTATTTCAGCACAAGAAGAAAATATTTCAAGAAGGGGCAAGTAAAAAACCAAAGTCAAGGAAACGAAAAAGAACAACTTGAACATGTAACCTTTAAATTAATTATGCCATTTTTTTCATGTTTGAATTAGTATAATTGATTAATATTTAAATTAATTACGTCATTTTTATTTCATGTTTGAATTAATATAGTCAATTATATTTGAATTAATTATGGTTGATTAATTTTTTGAATTAATCATGGTTGATTAATTTTGAAATTTTATTGTGTTATAGATAAATGGCTTCAGATTCTGAGTCCACTGAAATCCCTCCATCAGATTTGCTACAACTTCTATTTATGCTCCGTCGTCATAAAAAAAATTGAAGCAGGAATATAACAATATCCAGCAAGGCCTGACAATAATGGAAGAAGTTACAAAAACAAGAGCTACAGGGAAAAAATAGCAGTACAATAGAACAAGAAAGGCCAAGTTATTAAATCTACAAAGTTTATAAGTTATATTGGGATTGTGGCAAAGACAACTGTACCTATCACACAGAAATCATGGTGTAAAGTTGATTAAGCCACGAAGGACATTGTTTGGGAGACCATATTTGTAAGTTACATATTACTAAGTTATATTCTATTATAATATTTTAAATTGATGCACTTAACATATTTATTTTATTTTACAGTCAGGATTTGAAATAGATGAGAGCAAGACAGATTTTGTCCTTCAAAAGGTTGGGAGGGCGTTATGGTCTTTTAGATATTTTATTACACAGAAATATTTGAAAGACCCTGATGCTGAATTTATAGCCTGAGTTTCCCCTATTACAGCCTTTAGTAAAGCAAGAAGATTGGGATGCTTTTGTTGTCTCTCGACGTAAGAAGAAATTTAAGGTATTTATGTTTCTAAAATTTAAATTTTAGTGCCTTTTATTAAATGTATCTATGTGTACTAACAAGATATTTTTGTTATTGATTAAAGGAACTGAGCGCCCAAAATGAGGAGAGAGTGGCCAAGAATGAATACCCTTACAGAGCAGGGAAGTTAGGGTATGCAGGCGTGGAGCAGAAAGAAGTGGAGGCCAAGGGATCAGATGTTACTATATCCTGCCAAAGACTCTGGGCATTAGCACAAACAAACAAAGATGGAGTGATTGACAACCCTCGTGTGAAAGAGGTTGCTGAAAAAATTATAAGTGTTATTCTTATCTATTAATTAATAAATGATTATTAAAATGTATACTAATCAACTCTACTTTTCACAGGATTTCCTCTCTCAAGAAGTCTTAAAAGGCAAGCTTTCTGAGCATGAGGATGTCTTAGCTAGAGCGTTGAGGACCTTGATGACCCTGGTCGTGTTAGGGGTGTCGGCTTTGATGTCACAAAGAAGCAATACTTTGGTAAGATTAAGAAGCGAACATTAGCTTCTTCATCCGAGGTCCAAGAGTTGAAAGAAGAGCAAGCTGTTATGAAGCAACAGCTAGAAGCCCTGGCAAAGTTAATTGACATGCTATTGAAGGGGCAAATTGCTGGGAGGCTTTTGGCTGATGTTAGCCCTAGTGGGAAAGAAAGCTGCATAATCCCTTCAAACAAAATACCCGAGGTAATACATTTTCTCTTCTAAATTTGCTTAACTAATTTTTTGTCTAAACAATTGACATTGTTCATTTATTTAGGGCGAGAATGACTGCAACTATTTAGCAGACGATCCGTCACGCAAAGTAGTTGCAACGGGATGCGTGTACAACATTGCTGGGGAGTGGGGACACAATCCATAACCTTCCCCCCCCCCCGCCCGATTGCATTAGGGTTTTCTTGCTTGTTGCAATGGACCCCAAGTATCTATTACCTTATCCTACCGATGAGATGCAGATGGTAGGAGATGCGTTGGGAAGCTTTGTTGCATGGCCCAGCCACCTTGTTATGGTTGGTACACTAAAGCCAATAAAGGACCCAAAGCCGCCAAAGGATCTCTTGTAAACAAAGAAAAAGGTATATTTAATTTATATAATTATTTAGAATCTTTAATGTGTATGTGTGTGTATGTCTAACTTTTTCATTGTATAGCCAAGGGGAAAAAGCAAATTGAAAGGCAAAGTGTTGGGCCATACTAAAGAGTCAGCCATGGTTTCACAACATGTAATGCCTATGCCTGTTGTAGAAAACAAATTTTGTAACTCTCTTGAGACTTATGCTTCAGCTACAAGGATGATTCGTCAAGTGTCGATTAGGGATATCATTAATTTTGACGATGGGTTATTTGGTAAAGCACCATTTGAAGTCGTTTGGGATGAAATTTTGAATGAAATCCTTAAGCACGATGTGGCGAGCACTAGTTTGATGAATTTTTACATGAAGTAATTCTTCAATATTTATTAGTTAATTTCTTAAATTATTTATGTGTGTGAGTATGCAAGCATATTAACTTATATATTTTTTCACCCAAGTCACCTTTATACCTCATTCGTGGTTTCTGGTGGCCTTGAGTCAAAGATCAAGCTAGTTAATCCTCATGATGTCTCTTCCCACAATAATATTACAAAGGAAGCCCTTGAAAATCAAGCAAGAATGCTTTTGGATCAATTTTAAGAAAGGGGAGGTACTGCCAAGGGTGAGTTGTTAATACTTGTTATGAGTAAATATTTTTTTATATTTATTTATTTGATAACATATGTTGTTTCTTGTTAGGGGACACTGGATACTTATTGTGGTTAATCTCGTTGCTTCAAAAATGTGGTATCTTGATCCCCTTAATGGAGTGCTAAGCAACAAGGAAGATATGATGGTACTTTTTAATGAGTAAGTTAGATTTTTTACTTATTATTTCTTTTTATTTTTAGTTTTCATTCATGTATATTTCTCACATTCATTCCATAATTTTTTCTTAGAGCTGTGGTGTTGTATCACATTGTGACCGACATGACTATATCCTCTAAGATGAGGGCATTCAAATTTTCAGAGAAATGGATTACTGTTAAGGTATTCATTTAATTGGTCAAGTTTTTAATCAAGAAACTATCTCATTATATTTTACAATTTTATTGATATATGTTTTTTTTACAGTGTCCATTCTAGCCAGATCAAAGCAATGACTGTGGTTATTACTTGATAAAATTCATGAAGGACATTATCACTTATGCCTCTCCCACATTATCTGAGAAGGTATGTATATAAAATTTAATTACACTTCAATTATAAATTTTAAACAATTTTAATTAGCTATCTATTAACTTGAAATTGTTGTGACTATTTGCTTATAGTACTTTGAGGACGTCTATTGTGTTTGTTATATGGCTATACATGTAGAAGAGGTCTTTGAAGAGGTGGCCCAATGTGTTTTCAATATGTGGGTAGCAACAGTAGTTAGGCTGGTAAAATAGTTAGTTACATTTATATACACATTTTTAGGCCAATCTTTATAGGATAGGCCACTTAGTTTTGGAACATTAGTTTGTAAATAAGTTGAGCATAGAATTTTTAGCTTTTAAAGTTAAATGTATAGGAATTTTTATATTAATTAGATAGGAGATATTATTAGAAACATTCATTATATTGCATAATTTTTGTTGCTGGCTAGCTGTTTTTCATCTTTATCTGTATCTTTATGCAAGAGGGCTGCTTTAAAAGCAGCCACCATATTTAAAAAAATTATACCATAAATACTTGCTGATTATTTCAAAAAAATCGTTAAGTATCAATAAAGTTGACGCTTGTTTCAAAACAAGTGTCAAGTATTTTTTCAAGAAAAGTGCATATTTAGTTTATATACTTGACAGTTTTTTTTAAATAACCATCAAGTATTAGATTAATACTTGATGATTTTTAATCGTCAAGTATTATTTCTTTAATATATGTCGCACATTTACTTAACGGTTAAAAACAGTTAAGTATTGTGAAAAATAAGCGTTAAATATGGGTATTTTTTATGGTAGTATTAATTTGAGAGATTTCAGATCTGGTTCCAAGTCATAGAACGATCTCTATTGCTATGTTTGCTCAAATACTTCATCTTCTTCTTTAGTTTGCTCAGATCCATGGCACATGTCTGATCTCACAACTTCGTTTCCACCTTTGTCATTAATGCGTTCTCCTTCTTCTTCAATCTCACAGCCACTGGCCTCTGGTTCTCGCAAATGCTGCCGCCTTCTCCTCCTTCGATCTTGCAGCCACTGGCCTCTAGGTTTCACAAATGCCTTCACCTTCTCCTTCTCCAATCTCACAACTACTGACTTCTGGATCTTGTAGTAAGGGGGTGGTGTAGCATGGAGTGTGGTCAAGGAAGATGAACTTCTATTCTACCATGGTTGCTTGTTGGAGAAGGTGAAAGTGAAGAAGAGTGATCAGTTACAATTTTTTATTTTAAAGTGTATTATAGCATTTTCATTATTCATGTTTAATTGTAAAATAAAATAAAAATAAGTATTTTCTATAAATATTACCTTATATTAAATATAATTTTAAAGTCTTATTTTTACTACCACTTCCACTTTCGCTCTCAATACCAATTACAATCTCAATATCAATCATTTTAAATTAAGGCCCACATACTAGATAGGGCGTAAGGGTATAAAAAGGTAAAATTTCTAGCTGTGGGTGCAGCTAGAACCTTCCTCACCCACTGATTATGGGAATCGGTTTCAGTGCTCATCCTAAGATGAGCACCATGGTGCTCAACACCAAAACACTGCCGTTTGGCAGTTTTTTTTTGTTTTTTTAAACCACAAATTTATAATAACAATAATATATAAATATTATAAAATTATTATTTTAATATTTAATAAACAAATAAATATTAAGATGTTAAAATTAAATATGAACAGATTAACTCATTAAAATTTAACTTGAACAGTTTCTATATAAATTTTGATCTAAACAGTTTAGAATTGTATTGAAAAATTAAAATTGTAAATATAAATATTTTTTTATTTTATTAATTTTGCACAATTGTTTATCTATGAGAGATGATATCATTCAAAGCATAATCAGATATTAAATATAGGTACTTTTCTTAATAGAAATTCAAATATTAATTTACTACAGTGTAAGAAATTGGCTCATTTTGCCAGACTCGACTTCTATTTTAAATTGTTCAGATCATTTTTTATTTTTTTAATATAATTTTTAATGTTTAAACCAAAATTTTTATTTAAACTATTCAGGTTGAATTTTAACATTTTAATATTTATTAATTTATTAAATATTAAAATAATAATTTTATAATAATTATTTATTATTATAATAAATTTGTGGTTTAAAAAAAGTGAAAGAAAAAAAAAAAACACTGCCAAACAGCAGTGTTTAGGTGCTGAGCACCAAAACTGAGTCCCCGATTATGAGGGTAATCTAAAGCCAGTCTTCTCAATTGCATGCTTGTGTCTGAACTTCAACGGTAGTATACGTCAAATCGTGAATTATTGTCCTTCATTAATCTTGCATTATCATAGTCTCAGCATGTACCACGTCTCATAAACATGTCTGTGCTGTAATAATTTACTCCTTAAAATTAAAAATATATATAAATTCATTTTCCAGGGAAGAACCAAGCTAGATGCTCTAATTTCCTTTAGTTCGCATTAATACAGCGGAAAGTAACTTCTGTGGTATTGTTAGAATTAATTAATTGTGAAGGCATTATTCTGATGCAAGAAAATAGTCATGTCATTTTGGGCTGGAAGTACGGCTCATGTCTCATGACGAGGCATGCTTCTATTTAGCACAATGAAATTGCAACAGTACACTCTCTTTGGTGCTCATGATTGGATAACGACGAGAACAAATTTTGAGCATGTCTAGGTTTATTAAGACGTTTAGAAAATAGTTTCCTTTAGCTGGCTTGGATCCATGTTTAGATTAGTCTAAACCAATATATTACACTACAATGCAACTAAAATGAAATGTTTGGAAAATAGCTTTCTTTGGCAGAACCATTGGAATTATCACTAGCTAAAATTTGTAATGATAACCATCACCCTTACATTGATGTTGCTATCTAGATTATACCTTAGGAGAGATTGGCATATTTCTCTTAACTTTGTGTATCAGGAAGCTGACAGACTTGCTCATTTGTTAGCTCAGGAATAACCTTGCAGTCTCAACATTGATTTCTGTTCCTTAATCAACCCCTCCCTTTATGTTTATATGTGGTGAATGATGAAATGAGAACTTATTGTTGAAATTAGCCCATTGTTTATGTTTAGTTAATATAGATAAAAATTTATATTATAAAATAACAATTAGTTTTTGTTGAATTCTGATTATAGAGATATTGTTACACATCTTAATTTTCATGTAATAGGAAATGATTTTTTTAATTTTAATTTTTTTTTGAATGGGATGGTTGTGCTGCACTGCTACTAGTAGAGTTGAAAATTTGAGCGGGCTAAACTCGAATAAGCCTAAATTTGAATAGGCCTGACTTCCTAAAAAGCTCGAATGGCTAAACTAGACCTAAATTCTTTCGGGTTTCGAGAGACTCAAATATCCAAATTTTATTTTTAAAATTTTTTTAATTAAATTTTTTTACTTTATAATAATTATTTTATTTTATAAAAAATATAAAATATATTTTTTTGATACTTAAACAATGTATAGGATTCAAATATGTGTAGTATAAAATGATATAAAACTTAAAAAATTAATTAATATTTATTATATTATATGTATTTTGTAAAAATAAAAATTTTTTTATTTGAGTATTTGGGTTAAGCCTGAACCTTATCAGACTTGGCTCTGATTTTTTTTAACCTATTTAGGCTAGACCTGAATATATAAAAAATTATATTTTTTAAGGTTGACTTTAAATTTTTTTAAATTGACTTTACTTAAATTATTGGCTCTAGCTGCTAGCCTGCCACCAAAAGAAGCCTAAAACATTAAGTAGCAGATGGCGTCCCTGTATGCGAAATTACAAACTGTCTGTGAATTGGATACTTAGCAATGGGTCAAGACGGCCCATTTTGTGTTTTATTACTTTTTATTATATAAAAATTTACAAGGCCGGAAGAAAAGGAAGAACCTTCAACAGGGACAAACTTTTGAAAAAAGAGAGGCTTTATTTTTTGGACGATTGGAACAGATGTGATTTCCAAATTCCAATAAAAAGGGAAGTAACCCTCCCGTTAGGATTCCCGCGGGAGAATTTGCAGCCATGATAAGCGCATCAACCAGTGTTTCTGTTCCCGGAAACCCCACGGCCGTCCTGTTAGACAAATGCAGAGCTCCGTATCAAGTGCGTCAAATTCATTCCTACATGATCAAAACAAACCTCGTCAGTGACACATTCTCCGTCTCTAAGCTCATATCTGCTTGCTCTCACACTGGTGAACTCGATTACGCCTTGTCCATTCTTCTTCGAATTCAAAACCCCACTTCATCCCTCTTCTTTCGCCCTCTCATCAAGGGCTTCTCTGAAAGTTCAAATCCTTTTCAGGCTGTAATGCTTTATTCCCTCATGCTCTTTTGCTTAGAAGATTTGCGAGGAATCGAGTTCTCTGTTCCCTCTGTACTCAGAGCTTGTGGCAGATCCTCTGCGTTCAGGGAAGGCAACCAAATTTTCGGTCACGTATTGAAGATCCATCTATGGCTTGACCCGTTTGTGGCGAATTCTTTGGTGCGTATGTGGTTGGAGCTCGGTGAGACCGAACTTGCAAGATCGGTGTTTGATAGAATGCCTGTGAGAGACTTGATTTCTTGGAATTCCTTGATCACGGGTTATTTGAGGGCGGGCGAGATTGAGTTTGCACGTGAACTATTTGAGAGAATGCCCGAAAGGGACCTGGTTTCATGTAACGCTATGATTGATGGGTATGCAAAGCAAGGAATGTATAAACTTGCTGAGGATATTTTTACGACAATGAAGGTTAAGGATTTGGTGACTTGGACAACAATGATTTCAGCTCATGTTCTTAATCAATGCCCTAAGAAAGCCTTATATTTATTCAGAGAAATGTTGAGTGAAGGAATTCGACCTGATGCCCCTGCTATTATCAGTGTCCTTTCAGCCATTGCTGATCTGGGTTTTGTTGAGGAAGGCAAATGGATACATACTTACATATCTGCCAATAAGATAGAACGTTGTTCTAGGTTTATTGGATCAGCTCTCATAAACATGTATTCCAAATGCGGCCAAATCGAACATGCCTACCATGTATTTAGCAGCATATCTCATCAAAGGAACATTGGGGATTGGAATTCCATGATCTCTGGGTTTGCTATCCACGGGCTTGGTCATGAAGCCATCAAGCTTTTCTTGGATATGGAAAGGGCAGCGCTTGAGCCCGACGATATCACTTTCTTGGGACTCCTAAGTGCTTGCAACCATGGAGGCTTAATGAATGAGGGTCTATCCTATTTTGAAACCATGCAGGCGAAATACAAGATCATTCCGAAGATTCAGCACTATGGATGTATTGTTGACCTTCTTGGTAGATCAGGTCATTTAGAAGAATCACTTGAGATCATATATGATATGCCTATGGAGCCTGATGTTTTAATCTGGAAGGCCATTCTGAGTGCCAGCATTAAACATAACAACTTCAAAATAGGTCAAATCGCTGCATTGCGAGCTATGGATTTGGCTCCAGAGGATTCAAGTTGTTATGTTCTCCTCTCAAATCTGTATGCCAAATTGGGATGGTGGGATGACGTGGCTAGAGTTAGAACAGTGATGAAAAAGAGAGGAGTAAGAAAAATTCCTGGGTGCAGCTCCATTTTTGTGGGTGGTAAAGTTCATCAATTCCTAATTGGCAAAGCAATAGATGTGGAGAACAACCAAAACATTCTCTCCATGATAGAGGAAGTGATCTCCAAGTTGAAATTGGAAGGGTATGAGCCTGACTTTAATCAAGTTCTTCTGGATCTTGGAGATAATGAAAAGGAATGCCATTTAGCACTTCACAGTGAGAAGATGGCTCTTGCTTTTGGACTGCTGACTACGTCCCATGGGATTCCCATTCATATAGTGAAGAACTTGAGGATTTGCTGTGACTGTCACTCGTTCATGAGGCTGGTTTCCAAAATATACAACCGCAGAATTATTGTCAGAGACCAAAACCGTTTTCATCGGTTTGAAAATGGTTATTGTTCTTGCAAAGATCATTGGTAATTTCGATGTATAGTTGTGAAGAGAGCATGAATACGTGGCAAGGGGGTAGATTTGACTGAGTTCCGTTTGACTGATACAATTACAATAAATGAAGTTCCAGTGCCCCAATCGATCTTGATTCCATTCAACGATCTTGGCCCCTTGGGACCAGCTTTAATGATTGGATGGGCAGAATTGGAGAATTTAAGTGCTAATCTATCTTTCTTTGATGCTGTAAAATAGACGTCCTTTGAAAAGAATCAACAATCAGGTATTTATTTTCCTAATATTGAATAGAATCGCATAGAATATTATAAAAGGAGAATTTTTATGGAATGATTACAGTGATTTTCTTCCTACTTGAGCTGTTAGATCTTTAAAAACCTTAAATTTTTGTTTCTTAAAAATGTGTTCAACTTCTCCATCAAAAAAAGTTTTTAAGTTACGTTCACCACATTATTTGTAATCTATTTAATTAAAATATTTTCAATTTATCTAAGCACTTTTTCTATGTAAGTTACAAAAATTTAATGATTAGATGGTCATAGTTTTGAAAATTATAGAAGACCACGGACTTCTTTTAATTCTAAATTCTCTGATCAATGAGCATCATTTATATCCTTATTTTTCGGGTCGGTCAATGGAAGGAACAAATTGGACCACACATTTTGTTGCAGTGACATAGTGCTGAAGGGTCACACCCATCCATCCTATTACTGTGTATCCATCTCTTTTTTTATAGCACTATACTTATGCAATAAAGAGATATAGTTGAACTAAGTGATACTTGGATTAACTGATTAAGGAAGTTGAATTACTTATCTTGAGTTCTCAAGTTCAAATTTTAAAATATGAAATCATGTAAAATAATTATGTTAAAAGTTTTTTTGAAATAACCATGAGACTGACAGTCCTACAAAATGTGGGTTTAGATTAATTGGACGGGATGTGATAATACTTTTAAATTTTTTAGGATAACATGTGATGAAATAAAAAAGAGAAAGAGTTATAATTGAAGGATTGACAAAAAAAAAAAAAACATCCATTCATCCTTTTGGTATTTTGTTCAAGTGGGTATTGGAAATTCTTGGAAGTTATGCAATGGTTGGATCGCAGTGTTTTAAACTTAAATATGCAAGTAATTTTATATAAAAAAAAATGCTAGTGAAAACGTACAAAGTTGGATTAAATAAATTGGTTGGCCCAAAAAAGGTGAGTTCAGTCTCTTTAAATAATGTTAAAAATTCTAACCTTATAGATAAATTTTTTTAAAAAAATCCACTTTTCTTTTTTCCTTTAATATATATCTTTTATCAGGATTTAAAATATATTTTGTGCATTACATTTTAAAGTGAGACACGCTATTAACCATTTTAGATAGCAGTGCTTGATTATCATGTGTTATATTGATATTTTTAATATGTCTATATTGATTGGTTTGACCCTCCTACTTTTTTAATTTAAAAACAGAAAATCCATTACACATGTGCTTTACCTTCCCTATCTTGACATGCAAAATAAAAAATGATCGCAAATGTTTAATATTGACAGCAATTTAATGAAACCGATATCATAGCTAACTCTTCCTTCATTTGTTAGGTCAGATTTAAACACCTACAATAGTTGTCAGCCAGGTGGACGAGCGAGGTTTTTTTTAAAAAAAAAAGAAAGAAAAAAAAAAAGCCAGGTAGAGAATACTTCATCAAATTAAGTAAGGGAAAGTGAGGAGGAGGAGGCGGAGGTGAGTCGTACATTAACAACATATTGGGAATTTGGAATCTACAGGGGTAAGTTCCCCTCCTCTGGGTCCTTCTCTTTTTTCAGCTTAGCTGAAAATCAAAAGAAAAAATAACGATTTTTACAGGGATAATATTTTTTAGTTGTTATTTAAATCCCTATTCCAATCATTCCATACTGCATTAGTTAGTACTTGATAGTTTCCATCACCCCATGAGATTCTTGAGATATTATTAAAATGATTTTTCTTTTTTTAATTTTCTAGATAAAAGTTAAAATTAGAGTTAAAGTGTATTTTTATGTTTGAACTATTCTCCTCTAGCCTATTTGCCGTGACAATTTCACTTCTAAACTGATTAAAACATAATATATTTGCCCATGATGTTAAATACTCAAACATTAACCATTAAAAATGCTAACTGAAATTTAAGTTTGACTGAAAAATACCATCTTTTATGTCAAGTGAATTTGGATTGATGTACATTTTTGCTCTTGAATTATTCTTCTCTCAATGTTCCATCGTTTTTAATTATTGCTTGTTTATATATTCTACTATCAATTAGCCCCACCTATCCATTCCCCTATTGTTAGTTCACAACTTTTCTCATGGTTAAAATGTTATCCTCCCTCCCTAATTTAAAGCTTACAATTTGGATTAAGGCTGCATAAAGAACTGGATGGGATTGGACTTTGGCTTAACCCAAAGTTTGATCTCTTTCATAAAAAAATTAGGTTAGACAACCTGTAATCCGGTATGGTCTCGTGATAACTCAAAAATTAACAAAACTAAACTTGGTCCATAGGACTGGGAGACTAGTCCTGTTAGTTCAGTATTCACTTAGTTTTTTTTCTCTATGAGAGGCAATAATCTATTTTAACCTAATAAATTTAATTAAGATAATAAAAATACTTATAATTATAATAAATTCATAATATATAATTTTCAACAACAAGAAAAAATATTTCAATTATAGTTCAAGTGGTCAAAATTATTAAATTATTAGTTTAAACGTACAATCGTGTGAGGAACTAAATTTATTAAATTATTAATAGTCTTAACTTATTATTATAAATAATTAGTAAATTAATTATAATCGTATTGAAAATTTAATAAGACTTGGACCAAGTGGTCCAGATGCTCAGTTCCCTGTTCAATCTAGCCTGAAGAAATAGTCTAATCTTTTTAGTTCTAAAGGATCAGTTTTTAACAAAACTGGACTTTCTCAAGTCAAACTGGGTTGAACAGGACCGAGAGACTTTTGCATGGCCCTAGTTTGGACAGGCCAAACTTATTTTTATTTTAATTAAATTTAAAGAAGAAAGGTAGAAAAGGAGTTTGCCTAAATTATTTATAGATATTTAGAAATACACTACTTTTTTGTTATTTTAAGGGCAAAATTATTACAATAAATAATTTAGAATATTAGGTGCTCATTGGATAATAGTTTAAAGGTAAAAATGCACCTTAACTAAAATTCACCTAATACGACATATGTCATTTTCGATCAGACTTAAGTCCCAATTAGTATTTTTAAAGGTCAACATTAGCATATTTAACGTCAGGGGCAAATATGCTACTCTCTCTGTTAAAAATGTAAGGCATTTTTTGAAGGATTAAATATTTAAAAATGTAAAGTGTTTTTAATATTTTAAGGTGTAATTATTATATTTTTTTTCCAACAGTATCATAATGAATAAATTACTTTATATTTATTTTATAGTGAAATACCTTATTAAATATAAATAAATATAAAAAATTATGTTGGTTCATAAATAAATAATTATTTTATTGAGAAATAAGTAAGGGACGTACAATTCAAGTTTCTTGTTACATTCAATGGATATTGATATTACAAGTCTTGCTCTACAAGATGCTCTACTTATCCCTTTCTCACAGAGAATAATCAAGGGAGAATGACAAATAAGAACTCTTAAAAAATATCAAAGACTT
This sequence comes from Prosopis cineraria, assembly GCF_029017545.1. Classification (NCBI taxonomy): domain Eukaryota; kingdom Viridiplantae; phylum Streptophyta; class Magnoliopsida; order Fabales; family Fabaceae; genus Prosopis; species Prosopis cineraria. Next base: position 36,632,052 of record NW_026555338.1, on the reverse strand, counting down.
TTTATAATTAAAATATCAATAATTTACAATCGAAACATTATAATTTGCAACTCAAAGATCTTTATTTTGTATTAATTTCCTGACAAGGTCTTCAATTATCATTCTCCATGGAATCAATTCCAACAATACATCAACAAACGTGCATTGAGACTTTTGCAGCAATATACTCAGAGAATAGGTTCTGCGGTTGAAATTATAATCTAAGTGAGGTAAAAAGTTTCCCAAACAAAATTACTTTTAATAACAGGAGAATTGTATGTAATAAAAAAAGAAAATTATAGAAAAAAATATAATTTTAAATTATTATATTTTATTCATATTTTATTACAAATTTTTATATTTTTTTTAATATTTTAAGTTCCTACAGTTTTTTTTAATATTTTAAATTTCTTTACAAACAAAATGAAAAAATATAAAATATCGAAAAATAAAAATGTAGGAAACTATTTAACTTATATTTTTTTAAAGCTTCAAAGGATACTTTTTTTAGAAAGTTAATAATTTATTATTAATTTAAAATTTTAAAGTTAAACATATTTAATGAATCAAACCACAATAACTTAATTAAAATAAAATAAATTATAAAGACCTAATTTACATTTAAAAAATTACAAAAACTGGCACAGTAATTTTCTCTTAATAAAAAAAGTTAAAATGAGGAGGGCGTTTTGCTTTTTCACTGCTTGCGTCTGTGAAAACGAGTATTGGGTGGTTAGTACCCACTGCGCTGGCTAACACTTACATCAAAGGTACTGGCGTCTCAGGTTCGCTCTCTGCCCCTCCACGTGTCCATAAAACATGCCCTTGCACATGTTTTTAGTTCTTCTATTTCATTCAAATTTAAAATCACAAGTCCGTCTCTTAATTCAAATATGGACTCTTAGGCATTTCTCTAAAAGATAAAAGTTTTATAAGATATATCTTCAGATTTAAAAAAATTTATAAATTATTCATTAATAAAGTTCTTATATTAATAATAAAATTTAATCTTATATACTAAATTTTTATCAACTCAACTAAATTTTTGTTAGCATATACTCTTTCTTTTAAAAAATATAAAATATTTTTTAAGTTTAAAATTAAATTTTAAAAAAATGTAAGACAGTTTTAATTTTTTAAAATATAATTATTATATTTTTTAAAAAATTATTCCTATTGAATAGATTATTTTATATTTTTTTAAAGTATAAATATAAATAGAATATAAAAATATAAAATTACTTTAAAGATAAATAATTATTTTATTAAAATAAAATTTAATTAAAAATATTTTGTATTTTTTTACGGGGGAAAGTAAACTCTTTTGTATTTTCAACTGCTTTGACTTTAATCTGTCCTCGACTTGTTTATCTCAACACTTCAATTCGAATTGAAGTTGTAGCTTTCAAGCCAAGAAATTATCAAACACGGGGTCAAATTTTCGAATAATTGAAAACTCAACCCAAGGATAGAATTGGAGGACTACTTGAAATATTTAACAAATGGAAGGGCAAAATGTGGAAGAGGGAAAATCATTTCCTGAAAAAGACTAAAATGGGAAAAAACGCGATTCCCATCATAAACCTCCCTCACCTCCAAACAAAACTTTTATTTAAGATGGTGCCGATGGCAGTTAAAGTCACAGTGCATTGTATCTTTCTCCCCCCCCCCCCCCTCTCTTCTAATACCTTTCTAGTTTCGTCCTTCTCGCATTCAGATTCTCTCGCCGTTCAATTTCAGGTATTTTTGTCTGGCTTTAATTTCTTCTTCTTTCATCATCGATCGGATGACGATTCAAATCTCTTTCTACATATTTAATCTTAATCTCTTCCACCATTTTACTTTTCTTTCTTCCATTTTTCTGAATTTTCCATGCCGATCCTATTCATATACATGGATGCATGTGACATGCAACTATCCTAGTTACTTTCCTGCTAACTCCAATTGCATCAGCTTACCAGATCAGTGATTATAATTCTCTGTCATACTGTCAATAATGATTTCGTTTTTTTCCCCAATCAATTACATACAATTTCCGTTAGAATGGCTTCTAATTGCGTTGTTGATGCAATTTGATAGAAACTGAGAATTGATCTCCAGTTGCCGAAGTTCAATTTGTGCTTCATAATCAACAATGCTAGTTTCCGAGACGGAAACGGTTGCGTCCGACAAGAACCATTCCCAACAGTTGGCGCCTTCGTCTCTATCCCTGCCTCTTCCGCAATTGCAGCAAGAATTGCCGTCGAAAGAAACCTCAATTTATTCACCGACCAGTCATCAAAATTCAATACCCTCTCTTACCCTTGACGAAATCCAAAGCAAGAGCGTAAGGATGGTTGGGTCAATGAGCATGGACGAATTCCTGGCCAACATATGGAATTCCGACGATAACCAGATCGATTCACCACCACCACCACCACCACCGCCCACCCGTGACGAGTTGCCAGTTCAAAACAAAAACGCAGGTGCAGAAACAGAAACCGTTATCTCCCAACAGGCCTCACTGTCTGTTCCTCCTCCGATTTGCAAGAAAACTGTGGATGAGGTTTGGTCTGAGATCCGCAAAGATCACCGATCACAGCAAAATGCAGAAGCTACTAATGACGAAATTAGCGCTAGTAAGAGCCTCAGAAGGCAACAAACACTTGGGGAAATGACTCTGGAGGATTTCCTGATAAAAGCTGGGATAGTACAAGAATCACCTTTACCTTCATTACCCTTGAAATTTTCTTGGCCTCAACAATCATCATCATCGTTGCCATTTCAGAACCAAACTGGAAATATAACAAATAATAGACCATTTGATGCTTCTTATAAAATGGGGCCCGCAACGAGGATGGGATTTTCTACCCAACAAAATGTCGGAGTCTGTTTGTCAGGAGATGGAGCATCAACGTACCGAGTGTTGTCCCAGAGTCATAGCCTAGCAGCAAAAGAACCCGCTACTAGCAGTGCTGCTGAGAAATGTCAAACCTCGGGAGAGCCAACCAGGAATAGTAGCAAGAAGAGGATAATTGATGGCCCTCCTGAAGTGGTAGTGGAGAGAAGGCAGCGGAGGATGTTGAAGAATCGAGAATCAGCAGCACGTTCACGAGCAAGAAGACAGGTTTTGTGCTCATCCTAATCTACTCTTTGCGCGCGCGGGCGTGGGGGTTTTTTTGTTTTTTGTGGGGGAGGGGAAGGGGGAGGGGGTTGGGGTGGGGTTGCGTGAGAGAGAGAGAAATGGGGGGATAGAAAGTTCTTGAGTTTAGTTGAGTAGACTCTTCTTAGATACCAAAATTAGAATTCAAGCATCACGTCACAGCTATTCGTGCATTATTGACTTGATAACTTGTTATCTTTGTTAGACTGATTACTATCTAACAAATTCTGCTTTTAACTAGGACAGACATTTTCTTCCATTAGCAAAATTCGTTTTCTTGATCAGTGTTTTTTATTTTTTCGGCCTTCTGGCGTCCTTCTCATTATGATGTCTGATTCTTGTAGGCATATACGGTGGAGTTAGAAGCAGGTCTGAATCAACTTAGACAAGAAAACGAACAGCTGAAAGAAATTCTGGTACAAGAGATTTTTAACTTCTACAGTATATTCATGATAATTAATGTTGCATTGCGTTTTAACAAGTTTTTCTATTTTTTTAATAAATAATCCGGAACAGGCTGAAGCTGAGAGGAAGAGGAAACAAGAGGTAAAAGCCAGTGATGAAACCTTCATTGTTTGTCCTTAATCTGAATATATAGGCCATCGTGAGCCAGAATGTGACATATATTTTGATCCTGTGTTGCGATGTACAGATGGCGCGGAAGAAGCGTATTGCAACGAAAGCTCAGAAAATGACAGAGAAGTTTAGGGCTATAAGGAGGACGGTGAGCGCGGCCTGGTGAATGATGGGCCTTTAATTCCAAGGGACTAGACATTTAGTACATACATAATACCCTGCGCTGATAGTGATGCTTCTGCGACTTATACAGTTACGAGCGTTCATATTGCTGCAGCCCGTTGCCAAAGGCAAGTTCCTTGGCTACTGGTTCCATGCATTCTAAGTTATGCTCAGAGGAGACACAGACAATGATACAAATCGGATCAAATGTGGAAGTGTGGTGTATAAAAAAACCGTTAACCTTTTTTAGTTATTGTTTTTTTTTATTACTTGACCGTATGTATCCTTATGCTATATGTATAGGGTATTGAAGCAATTTTACGGCCTTGTAGTCTTTTTTTATATACTTTAATGCCGCGCATTATTAAATTTTCATGGATGGTTGTCTAGTTATACTCAATGAGGGTAAAGTTGGGTCGGGTTAAGGTAAAATATTGTCATTTTTATATGGAATTGAATCTTCTATGTACCTTCTCTTAATACATTCATTCATACTTAATCATAGCCATCTATTTAATTATTCATTTAGTTTAATAGCGTCAGATTGCTAATTATGTCGTTAAAATAAATATACTATTCATTTAGTGATTATCATAAACAAGTATTATAAACTTATTTTCAAAGGAGCATCTGAGTGATAATAGTGAATAATTTATTTATTTTAATGTTATAACTAACAATTTCATATCATTAGATTACATGAATAATTAAATAGATGTACATGATTGGGTATAGAGAGATATGAAAATGATAAATTTTAAAATTATAAGTTCAAAAATAGGATGTTCAAGGCTCTTATATGACAGCGTGTAATTAAATTACAGAGAAATGATATATTGTTTAAATCACTTTCATGTCACACAGGACAATTTAAATATAGAAAAAGCTCATAAAATTATAAAATCATTCTAAAGTCACGTTGATTAGGGACTTCTTATATGCAGTAATAATTTCTTTTTTAATAACTTTGAAGTACAGTTGTTATATGAAAATTATGCAACAAAATAATAGAGTTTATAATCCATCATCTGGTCACTGTCTGAAATTACATATAATTAAGGAACAAATCTATTTTCAGAGTTTCTACACAAGCAAATTTGGTATTTTTAAATTTTTTTTTCTTACATAATTTTATCCCAATATCTTTTAAATCAATATAATTTTGTTCTGAGCTAACAGTTTCATCTTATGGACTGTTGACTTCTTAATTTTGACTTTTAATTACTTTGTTGACTACCATGTGGCAGTGGGACCCTTTTTTTATTTTTTATTATTTTAAAAAAGGTCCCTATCTTCCTCTTCGTCCCTTCCCCTTCCTCCTCGCGACGCCCCAGCTTGCTTCCATCGATTCCGAGGAAGTTGTTCACGCTGTCAATAGCAGTTCATCTTCTTCATTCCTGCCTCTCCCTCATTCTTCAATCTTCTTCTGCAAAACCTAGAAAAGGGTTTAATCAAAATCAAAATCTCATGCCCTTGAGTTTGTTGATGACCTTGCACGATGAAAGAGCTTGGGCACAGCCTTGAGTTTAGGAGGGGAATGGAATTCGAAGCCTTGATTTTTGCTTGTAGAGCGGCATGGGCGTGGAGGGGAAGAAAGAGCTCGAGCACAATCTGGCTTCGCCGACTTGGGTTTGTCGAATTCGAAGCCTTGATTTTCTATTCCGAGATCCATGGTTTGTATTGTATTGTAGATATGAGATTATGGTTTTCTGATTTGTCTTTTGGATTGAGATTACTTTGTAAATCTGGTTCTGATCGCAAATGTTCATATCAATTTATTCTATTGATTTCCTAATTTTGTTGTTCTGTTTTCCCGATTCTGTTCCAGATATGGTTTGCATTTGTATTGTAAATATAAGATTGTTAATAATGATTTTTCTTAGATGAGATTTCTGGTTTTAATTTGATTTTGGGGCTGGGGATTCCATTGGGGGTCTTCTACAGGCAATGAAAAATGCTTTGATTTAGGAATTGAAATATTAACATTCATTTTTGATATAAAGGAGAGAATATGGGTGCTGAATATCTAACTAAGTTGACATATAATATTTTTTGTAATTTTAATTTGTATCAGGCACCTCCTCTTGGGTTTGTTATGATTCCCTGTAGGGGTCCTTTCTGTTTTATCTTTCTTTGATATTTTTTTGGTTTGTATATGATTATTCCTTTATGAATGAAGTTTCCTTATTCTACTAAAAAAAAAAAAATGCTTTGATTTTGTTTCAATTCTTTAGTCGTCTTCAAGACATGCAGAAGAACTCAGATTTGATGGAGAAGAAGACTGAAGAAAAATGGTGAATCTGGGTCTAAGACTTGGGTCTAAATATGGATTTTTCAGATTTTGCAGAAGAAGATGGAAGAAGAACGGTCGATAACAGTGGTGGGGGGATGATGTGGCAATGGTTAATATATATATATATATATATATATATCATACGTAGATGTCAATGTGGCAATTTAGCGAGGCACAAAATAATTAAATTTTCAAAGTTAACGGCAGTCAAATGTTGATGACAGGATAAAATTATACAATTTTAAAAAATATTGAGTGAAATTGCATCAAAAAAATTTAAAGATATCAAATATGCCAGCGTAAAAATTTTGATAATAGATTTCTTGCTTAACCCAATTACTTATGAAGATTGTATGAATATATTTGAAATACAATTAAAATCATTAAGCATGCAATAGAAAACAAATTAAGAAATAAATTTCAGAATCATTACCAGGATCAATATATCTATACAGCTGCGGGAAGTTATACTGTACGTATGTTGGGAAAAAAAAAAGAGCAGTTTATTTTAAGCGCTGTATAAATGACACTTATATATTGTTCAAGGGTTTTACAGGATGAAATTGAATGGAGTAGCATGCATCGAAATAAAGGAGAAAATATGGCAGTTTAAATTTTGATTGAATTAGTCCAAGCTTAAGATTAGCATATATGTTAGCCTCCACGAAGGCCAATTTTTTTTCCCCCTTCGAACTTGGGTTTGAATCTGTTAAAACCCAATTTAAATTTTTGAACAGCCAAAATTGGGTTTTGAGAAATCATTTGAAGTCAAGCCCAATCTCGTGCATGCAAGCTGCCAACCATTTTCTTCCTTTTTCTGGACTAATCCCCCTCCTCTAGCCCTCTTATAGTTGGGTGTAAAATATTCTACTTAGAACAATATATATATATATATATATGTTATATAAATTAAAAAACAAAAATAAAACTTGTATCCACGTATAAAGAAATAATTTCGAAAAATCATCAAAAATAAAAAGCGGGGGGAGTAGGACTCCGGAACAAGTTTTGCATTGTTGGGGATGCGGAGTCTACGAGAGGTAGGGAGTGATGGTAATTAAATGTAACATGTAATAATTTCTTTAAATAACTTAATGAAATTAATTTAAGGTGTGTGTGTCTGTGTGTGTTGTGTATAAAAGTTTGTCTAATAGGCCTATTGGAACAAGCTTAATGGGAAGTTTTAGCTTAGCTCATCTGCTCAAATACGCCAAACCAGAACAAGATCAAAGAGGGATGCCAACTCTTGATAAGTTTCATGGCCCATTCTCATTTTTAAATAGGAAAGTTTGAGCCATCATTTTTTCTTTAAAAAAAAAAAGGTGGAAATGACTTGAATTAATGGTCAAGGAATCAACCCTTAGATATCCTAAATTCAGCACTTCTTTGCAATTTAAAGCTTTATTAACTACTACTACTAATTATCTTTGCAATTTTCTATTTGAAAATAAAAGGTCATGTATAATATTAAAAATATGAATAATTTTTATGCAATGTAGATTATCATAATTATTTTTAGAGAACGTTCTAACCAAATTATGGGATAGGATAAAAACGAAAAAAAAAAATGTTATTAGGTTATCATCTAATTCAACCCATAAATTTAATATTTAAAAAATAACTATAATACATTTCATTCCATTAATTTTATAATAATTCTAAAAAGATAAACTACTATTTTCTTCCATAAATCTCTTGAACGTTAGAATTATGAAATAATCAATTCCATTATACTCCCTCCATGTGAAATTACAAAACACATTTTGAGGTCATTTGGTGTTCTAAAATATGAGACATTTTAGTAAAAACAAGGTTTAATTAGTTGTAGTGTTTTAATATTACCCTTCCTTATTTATTATATTGTCTATTTCTATTTAATGTTTTACAAATGAGGTTATATTTTGGCAAAAAAAATTAGGTTATATTAAAGGGAAAATTGGCCAAAAACCAATTTTGGTCCCAAGGATCAAATGTTTTTGAAGAAGCAAGTCTCTTATTATATTCATAAAACAATTTTCAGTGTTAACTGAAATGCCTCTTTGTGAAATTCTCTCTTCGTATGCCTTAATCGGAGAACCATTGGAATGTCTTTGAAGTTGCTGAGCTTGAAGATGATTGGCAATGGTGACTCCTCCTACTGTCGCTGCCTCTATCTCTGCCTACTAAAGGTGATTGGCAACTCCTCCCTCCATCGCCTCCTCATCTGTCACCTAAGATCTCGTTTCAAATCATGCCACGTCATATATAAAACCATAAAATTTGTTATTGTCTCAATCAGTGCAAAACTATCAAAGAAAAATATCTCCACAAAGAGAAGCTTGAAATTTTAAACCAAAAGAATAAAGCCGCTGAGGAGCGTTTCTTCTACTTATTCTCTCTGCTGACATTTGTATTATGAATTTTTATAGGGCAATCTTGCACTCATACTCAATTTATTTTGGCCTTTTAGCTATTATTTCTTAGTCTACACAAAACATCAACTAATATTGACTATAGGAAGAAGGAGTTCTTCGTCTATGCTAATATTTCACATTTAGGTGCGCTAGCAAAACTAGCCATATAATAAAGGTATCCACATTAGAGAGTTTGACATTCAATTGGGTTTGACTCACCTAGGTATAACAGAGACACCAATTTTGAGCAAGATTTTATAATAGAATGTCTTTGATTCTGTTTCACCAAAACTCCAATAATAATTCAAAGGGCACTCGTGAGATGAGTTTGATTAAAAATAAAAATAAAGCAAATCATGTTTATTTGAATCACTAATGCTGTCATCTTTTGACTGTATATTAGTTAAACATGAGAGCTCATTTGAATGTTATTGAAGCTTATGGGCAAAATCTGTTATGATGTCCTGATATATATTCTGTACGTTTGAGCCACTAGGCCAAAAACATGATTACAAAGATTAATTCATATATTTTCAATGATGGAAAAAGTTTACTCCTCGTTTCTTTTAAATCAAAGTCCTAAATAGTTCGGTTTACAGCTTGATTTTAGTTTTCAATCCAATCGCCAACCCAACTTTGCTCAACCCCCAAAGCAAATTTACATGTTGATCTAGCTGAATTCGGATCAGTTGACGATCAGACTAGTCTGATCGTTAGGTCCGATTCAGTTTTTTAATCATTGCTTTCTGCTGTAACAGGATTCAAGGTATCTTAATCTATATATGTGCTTGTACTAATTTGTATTTTGAAATTTAGTCAATCCATACTGTGATTGTGATAAAAACTATACTTCGCTTTGTTTTTCATTTGCATAACGGTTATCTAGCCCTAGAATATGCATTAGGCAATCAGTTAACCTTGAAGGCTGATGTCTATAGCTTTGGAGTTCTTATACTAGAAATAATTAGTGACAAAAGTAGTTCAAGGGCAACTTGGAGAGGAGTTGAGAAAGTCTTCTTGGAATGGGTAAGTTTTATTTCCTGCTTTTGCAAGGTACCATGCAACATAATATAAATACATATAATGATGCCTTGATGTTTTTTCATTTCACAAATTCCCACATCTTCTTTCATTAGTTCAGTCATGACCACAGTTTCTCACTTGCTACTTAGTACCCTAAAGAAAAAGCATATGACTAATTGATTGAAAGAGAAAATTTTTATAATCATTTCATTTTGGATAAACATCTTATACTTAAATATAGCATGGCATGAATGACTCACTTGTGATAGTTGCTAATTTTCATTTTGGGCATAATGTTTTAAACACACTAAAGTGGAAGGTTTTGTTTGAAGATGAGAAAAAATAAATTCAAGTCAAGAAGCTCTTGCAAATTTAACTCATGCATATCATCAAGGTACTGAAAATCGATCAAAACAATAGGTTAAAGGTTAGTGGTTCAACCAAAGGTCAAACTGGTCTTCATTAAAATAATATAATTTAATTTATATGCATAAAAATATTTATATTTTTTAATATGAAAAAATGAATATTTAAATAAATTAGAATATTCAGTTAAAGACAAAAAATTATAATTTTTACTTTTAATTTTTTTAAAGTTATTAATTCAGTGTTTGTTAAAAGAATAATTTAATATATTTTATTTACTTTTCTCATTTTCTACCACCATGGACAACGTTTAGCAATAAATAATGGAAATGAGAATTACAATTTTTATAATAGTATATGATTTTTTTGCATTATCTAATTACTACAAAATGATAATATAATAATGTTTGTGATTTTGCCTCCCTCAAATTCCAAATCAGGTCCCGCCCATTTTGCATTTTTCAATATAATAATATGAAAATTGTACTAAATTTGATGCTAGCACGTGGAGAGAGAAAAAAGACCCTTGTTACTCTAAGACCGTCTAATACCCATTGACAAGCAGAGCTCTAGTATCATTAAATTGTCTTCTTTCCTCCTCTTTTCTCCGCTCACATCTCCCTGGCCTGAACTGTAATGTTTTGCTCGATTCTTAGCTCCTCTCATAACTTCATCGCATATCTGATAATTTTGTGGCTGAAAAATTATATCCAAGGTAGTGGTTTCACATAAAATGTCTTCTTTTCTTAATTTATTTTTAGATATTTTCCATCTTCCTCATAGTCATTCTCTCTTTCTCTACTAGTATGTGCTTTTGTCTTTTTTTTTTTTAAATATAACCTAGCTAACCTAGTAGGTTACACCTAGGTTGACCGGGTTAATCATACCCTAGCTTAACTTATGAACCAAACCGGCTAACTAGCTGGTTCACCTGGTCAAATTAACCGGTCTGATCCAGTTTTCTATTCAAAGCATATTACAAATCAAGTGAGCTATAAGGAAATGCTGATTAAATGATTTCTTTAGAAGAGTGAATGAAATTATGATTGTACTTTAAAATATTCCTATGATCATCCCCCTTATTCATTTTTTTTATATAGGGTAGCATGTAGTTTTTAACATGAGCACGATGTTATTCTTAACCCCCCATGGTATATTTGTTTAATATGGGGTGCCTCATAATCTTTATTTATCATGTTGACTACTTGACAACAAGATAAACCAAACCTAATGAAATTAATGCTCTTTTATTGAAATTATTGTTGTTCATTTTCGCTCTTCACATTTACTTTTTTTTTCAGGACAATTCAATTGTCCTCCATGTTATATTATTAAATTTGCATTTTTTATAAGTTAACATGGCTTGATATATAATATATAATACTTAAGAGAGAGAGAGAGAACTTATTGTGAGTGTTTCTTTAAAATGTAATTTAACATTGATAAGATGTTGTTCTTAATCCCATGATATATTTTTTTGATTTAAGATGCTTTATGATCTTTGTTTATCATTTAGTTTGTACTTGAGACAATGACAGATCTAAACTAACAAAATTATTGTTGTTTCTTTGATATTTTTATTGTTCATAGTCCCTTTAAATGTCAACTTATTTTCCATTAAAAATTCAGTTATCATTTATGTAAAGTTGTTGAATTCTCACTTGTCAATGCGACAATTATATGTAATATCTTGTGCATTATATATAAATCTAATATATAAAGAGCATGCCACTGTTAGTTTCCCTTAGCTGTCAATTACATGTCATTCTCACCTGTCAATATTTAATCATAAGGTGTCATCCTCCTCTCTCCCTCTCCTACCTTAGTTGTGTAATTAGAGCTTTACTTCATCGACAACATCTTTACTGATATACAAGAGATTGGTTAGTGTCAGTTCCTTTGATTTTTTTCTCTCGAATTTTGATTTATCTGATCCTGCATGTATAGTTTCTAGTACTCCTGAGAAATTTAATTCCCACACAGATGATAATGTAGACAATGGACTACCAGATTCTTTACAAGGTTCAATTCACTTGTCTGAGCAATTATCATCGAGGAGCATGCCCCGGTTTATGAAGGAGAAGAAAAGAGAAAAGCTGGTTACTGGTGGTGGTACTTCTTCCCCCAAAACAATAAACCTCAATGGTCTTTTTAACATTTGAGTTAAGGGAAAGAGAAGTCGGAGAGACAAAAATCATAGCAGGGATCGGTCAAGAAATAATGCCATTTCCAGAGCTGGCTGGCATTCACTGGAAAGTCACTAAAATGAGCACAAAATAGATGCAAAGCCCAAGCATAAGTGTTATTCCTGGTCTTGGGGACGTCAGTATGTGTTCTCAAAAGTAAAGGAACCAGTGAGTTTATCAATTCGTGAATCTAGTCAATCTGGGGATAATGTTGGCAATATTGTTAGAGACGGATTAACATTATGTGATGGCCATGATACATCTAAAGGGAAGCATTCCATTGAATCTAGGAGCTTGCAACCTCCTAAGTAATAAGGTTTATCTGGTGATCTTGTGGGCATCGAAGTATAGGTACATAGTTGAACATAGATGAGGATGATTTATCAGACCATGATCTCATTAGCCATAAAATACCAATAGATGACTTATTCGAGATTATGTGAATGGATATAACACTCTACTGGCTTCTGCTAATAAAATTATACTTGGTCGAAGATAAAACTTTTTTCAGCATAGTAATGGCAATTGTACATATGTGATCTTAAAACAAACGAGAGGACACTAGGTCTAAAGCAAAAACAATACTAATTCAAAATGTTGAGGTTCTTGAACATAGCTAGTCCTGTCGATGTGAAATTATTGTCGTTTAGCTCTCCTAATGTGGTCTTATCAGTTTAGCGGGCAGATCGAGGATTGAAGAATTAAAGTTATCTCATTCATTATGAGGGGAGCCAAAACGATGGAAGGCTTTCCTTACTAACCATCTGCCATTGTTAGTTCGTTTCTTAGACTAAGAAAGCTACATATATATATATATATATATATTCCTGGCTAACTATCTTTGGGCCGATAAACAGTTTGTCACTTACTAAACATTTATAATCTCAGGTTTGTTTGACCTGTCTTTCAATATTTTTGAAAAAAATTTGTCACTCTTGGTCAAATAGGCCCTACAAAATATTGATTCCATGTTGGCTTGCTATTCCTGTCCATGTACGGGCTTTTATTGGGCAGCGTATTGAGGCAATTTAGTGGGATTCATTAGGTTAAAAAAATTGTGTCTAAAAAATATGAATTAAATTTTTAAAAATTTAAAATTGTGGTCACATTTACATTAATATACAAGGGATTTATTATTGATATAGAATGTGTGTGTGGAGTTTATCATTAAAAATTTAGAAATTTATAATAAATTTATCATTGATATGCAACGATATATTATTAATAGCTATAATAAATCAACCATACTACAAAATATACTAAACGTTAGGTTATTTGTTTGGTTTGGTCAAATAAAATAGGCTATATCTGCAAAAACCTTGAAAGGGCAAAACAAAATAAATTGACCATTGCTGATGCCAAAAGAAGTGACCTTCCAGGCAGACCTATTATTGCTCATGCATATTTGAGTAGAACTCAAGCTTTATTCTCCTTTCTATATGCCTCCGGCTTTTCACAAAGGTCCAAATTTGAGTATGGCTTTTATATTTTTTCTATTAATTAGTAATATGTAGAGTTCTTTAGAGGATTTAATTATACATTGTTACGTTTAAGCAAGTACTAGTTGTCTGCAAATTTTCTAGTAGGTGCTATCATAGAATTCTTTTGATCTCCTGTCCATTCTACCTCCTGAGAATTGAAAGTGGTCGTCAATGTAATTGCTTACTCATACTCACAAGATGGCCTAAGCCAAGATTAAAGAAGACAATAATCTTCCTGCACCAAGGTCCTTTTTGGTATTCTTTAACTTGCTTATATTCACACATGAGGGAGGGAAAAAGCTAGCTAGTCTTCCATTGCTTCTTTGGGATCATTTTCAGCCTTCCTATTTGTTTCACTCCTATGATATGACCTTACATATACATGTCGCTTTTTATTAAAACTGATGACGCTCAATAAGCAATCATTAATGCTTGCTCCTCATAACTTCATATTAATTACTATAATAATATATGGCATATGATGCTCTTTGCATTACATTGGCGTAACAATTCCGATCTAACATACTCCTTAATCATCATCATCATCATCGTCTTACCGTAAATATTCTTGTAATTAGTTCTAATTATCACGGCCTAATTAACACGGCAGACGACAGCACTCAAACGGAAAAGTACTTAGATCTGCTCCTGTTTGACTGGCTCTCACATGCACGTCTCACTAACAAGCTGCTGCAAAAGTTCAATGCCAGAGAGACACAAGCCAAAGTTTTTTTTTTTATTATTATAAGGCCACGGCAAAACCGTGCAGGAGACTATAATCTAGTCATATCTAAAACCATGAGTATGGTAGGCCAAAGTTAAATTCTTGATTTTGTCAGATAAACAGAAGGCTATCTAGGTAAGAAAAGCATAAACAAAAGAATTGGCTAATTTTCTGTTTTCACAAACAACAACAACAATAAGCCTTTATTCCGTTAAATGGGATTGGCTATATGAATTACAAGATACCATTTTATTCTATTATTTATCAAGCTTTTAGAATTTTATTTTCACAAATGATAGGGAAAATTATGCCCACGAATTTATATATGTTTATCTGAAAGCGATCCAGCATTCAATGGGTTTGAGAAGATCTCAACCACATGCATACGTCCCTTTATATTATATTAATCTGATTAAAGGGACGAATGCACTAAACTAATATTAAAGAAAGATAAAGTCATGTTGCATTGTCGTTGTACGTATCCTCCATTATTCTATATTCTCATAACAGGAGAATGGTTATATAACACCCGGATCATGACTTATATCCCTATCCTTCCCAGTTATCTAAATTCCTATACATTATTCATAAATCATAATGGATCCAAATGTAATACACAAAAACATAAACCCAGCATTTGCAAACAAATAATTAGATCGTAACTAATCATCTTGAAGAATCGTGCCTTGCTTAACCCCGATGTGACTGAATTATGCATTAATTTGGTAGTGTTTATGGATAGAAACAATACTGTACATTTGTTAATAGTGTAGTGACCACCAAGACCAGACAGCGTTTATGCCCTCATAATTCCAATTTGACTTTTCTGAGTAATTATATTATCTTTCACTCAACTTGCAACGACCATGTATAATGCAATGTGCAACTTGCAGCCACCTCTCTCTCTCTCTCTCTCTCTCTCTCTCTCTCTCTCACTCTCTCCCCTCAATTTTGGGTATACACACACTGTGTGTGTGTGCATGAAAATTAAAGAAAGCGTAAAGGTTGAAGAAAAAGAAGGCAATATATATAAGGGATGGCACCAATTTATATACCTAAAAGGCATCTACATGATTAACTCACCTCCTCAATATGGACTGTTTAAATTGTACTTCTTTTTAGCAAAAGTAGAAGCTTCCTCATCAATCACATGAAACTCGCGATCAACATATATATATTTATATAGTTATCAAAAGGGTGAATTTAATTTAATGCTGAAAAAGAAGAAAAATATAGAAACACGCCGTGTTCTTCTTGATATCCATGTTCACTCGCACCAAAAACGACTTTCAGGGTAATGGTTTCATGTATTATCAGAAACTCGAGAAATGGTTCTGGGACGACTGAACTATTGCCATGTTTGTTGCTACTTGTTGGCATGTCTCATCGTTGATCAATGCCCTGTTAGAATAATGCAATGTAAAATAATATTATCCTCCATATTCTTCAAAACTGATATATGGTATCATCTAAAGGACAATCATAAAACATGAAAATAAAAGTAGTATATTTTTGTTTGATAAAATACGCTATTTTTTGACCGAACCCTAATTTAGAATGAAATAACTTAAATATTATAGTAAGGATATAATCAGATCTTACTCTCGTGGTCGTGATGCCCAAAGAGAACTAAGAGCTCGAAGACGAACATAGTACTCTCCGATCACAAGAAAACATCTTGCTGCTTGACGAACTGTCAGCAGTCGACACAACTGGTGAAGTGTTTGCTGTCTCAAATTATCGGCCTTCAATTCATTTACATGCATGAATAATTGAGTCAGTTCAAATTTCATCATATTAATTAATTTATATGTAACTTGTCAGCTATTAGACACTATATATAAGATTATTCATCTAGTTATCGTTATTTTTCTCGTTTCTTTATATATATAATTAAAACCGAAGTCCAACTACCTTGCACATGGACTCCTCAAGCGCCGTGGATTGTCTTGTGTAAATATAAATTTGGACTATTTCTCATGCATAATAGACTCAAAATAATTTTTTTCAAAAAATGTTTTGAATGATCCTAGAAATAATTAATTAGCAATCATTCTGAGGAAATTGACCTTTAACACCTTGATATAAAGTCCAAGTTGAGCATATCACTTTCAATACCAACTTCTGATTAATACATTTATTTAAGATTGAGAAACGAAAGCAACTTCCAAACTTTGAGCGACACCTTAGCCGCCAGGCAATATCAATTCATCCCCAATAAACTACAATTCTTGCCAATCTAAATGAGGATTCTGAAGAGAGACATGCTACGGAGCAGAAAAACTTTTTTTTGCACGGTTATCCGTGGCCAGTATTAAAAAAAAAATCATATTTATATACAGCTACATGTGTCGATATCCATACTTCTTTGTAAGAGACGTGTCAGACAAAACTCGCAAAATTATATGGAGTAATATATTCGTTATATTTGCTATTATATACATCATGTTATAGGGATAGGTAAATACGCGATGGCTTGAAGGAATAGATATTAATTATTATATTACATGCACGGAATCTTCGACCAAGCCATGATGATTACCAAAGACCTAAATTGATAATAAAGGCAGATACTCATACTATACATACATATATATATATATATATACTGGGATAGATGTGTATTAAATTTGTGTCTGTGGGTGGCTGCTATTCAGGCGAGTAGTTTGCAGACTAAGCAAAATGAATATTTATATAGTGCACAATAACACAGAAATGCGGCTCAAAAAATAAGGAATGAGCAAATTAGAAGAGCTGTAGATTGAAACAGAAACCAGAAAGCAACGTTTCAATTACATTATATATATACATATATATATATATATATATGTTTGTGTGTGTCTTAATATATGACATATGAGCTATACTTGCAAGAGTCGGAGTCAAAGAAAGAAAGAACGATCGGCACGTAATAATGGGGGATTCAAATCATGCCCATTTAAGTCAAACACAGTGTATAGAAAAATGAAGCCCTAGCTATAGGCAGGTAGGTATTATAGCGTACCTGGCGGATAAAGGCTTCGAGGTTGGAAAGCTTGGTCATAGCGAGAAACATCTGGTGAACGCCATCGACAGTGAGGCCTCCGACGACGGTGTGAAGGAGAGAGTGCTGAAGCTGGTCGAGCCCCTGAGTCAGAGCCTCCTCCGCTTGCAGCGTCGACTGTCTCAGCTCATACATCCCCATTCTTTGCTGCTCCGCCACCGGCTCTAACTGCAGCATCAACATCTGTCCGGCCACAACACCCCAGTAGCTGTAATATCTATATATCTACTCGCACGCACGCACGCACACGTACATATGCATTTAGATGTAACGAACCCCGATGAGATCGGAGGGTCTGAACCCGGCAATCCAGAGGAAGCATCGCTCGGCCGGGGTGGTCCACATTCCGTTCATGACGTGAAACACGTCTGATTTTGCTGCGACTTCCTTCAGTTCAAATATCTCGTCGTAGTGCCTCAAATAACTCTCCACCATTACTCTCAGTTCATTGTCCGACACCGCCACCTCCAAGCTCCGTCGCAGCTCCTCCATGTGCCGCTGGTCTTCTTCCAACCATCTTCCATATTCCATGTCAAATATTGCAGCACCTGTATGTCCATATATCGCCCACAATCTTCTTATTACTAATTACTGTGAGTTATGAATCCTTTGCTTTGTGCGTTATTATTATGCTTTATTCGTATTATTCACGGGGATTAATCGATATCAAATGATTTAATTGTATGAAAATAATATTCTAAAATTAATAAGATTTTGATTATTGATGTACTTTCACAGATGTTGATTTGGCAAGCAATGCCACGCGGCCCCGATGAAATTGATGCATTACCATACTCCATAAAATTGTCGTATTCATTGTTTTTAATTGGTCCCCTATCCGAGAAATTAGAGTGCATTATTCTCTGAGCGCATATAAGTATTTTATTTATTTCTTCTTGTGAACTTTTTTGTTGGTGAGAATGATGAAGCTTTTTCGCTTCCTTTAAAGAGTGTTGTTTTACCAAAAGGGGAATGCAGCAGTATCGTATGAAATCAATAATTCGCTGAAAAGTTGAAGTAAACAAAGCTTACTTTATGTTTTGATTTTGAAAAGCCTGCACACTAAATTCTCATCTCATTGATATCCATCACAGTAGGATCTTCCTTAAAAATATCTCTCCCTTTTTTACCAATATAGGGCAGGAACTTGTTCATTTCTTGAAATTATGGGCTTTGAGATTTTTCCCCTTTTGGTAATTATAAAAGATTATTATTACTTTAAGTTTTCTAAGTATAATCCTAAATTGCTCTTCCACTTAATGATGACCTGTCCCACAGTCATGTATTGATATATTTCTTCCAGACGAGTACACAATTTTAGGATTGAGAAAACGATATTGCATTTCGATAATATATCTTAGAGGAACAGTTAAACTCACCAGAACTTATGTTGGCACTAGCAGTACCACCAGAGCCCATCAACAGTCCCTATTAAACAAACAAGATCAAATAAAAATGGTTAAAATAATAAAATATTTTTTAAAAAAACTTATTACACAATTTCTACAATTATTATCCGACGCAAGGATTAATAGATTATGATTTCTTCAAAACCTCAGAGCGTGCTCTTTGAAGCTCTTGCTCGAGCTGGGAAAGCTTTATTCTACTTGACTCTAGCTGCTGCACGTAAGCCTGTTTGGATAGAACGAAACATAATTACTCACACATATATACTATCTTTCACATTCCATTTGTTAGTTTTCACTTTTCACCGGCTATCAATCTACAAAACTGTGATTTCTGCGATACCTTTTTTCTGAGACGGCTTTTCCTCGCAGCCTCTCTGTTCTGAGCTAGACGCCTAAGTGTCTGCAACCAATCATGGGAACATTAGCTCTTTCATCTTTTTAAAATTAAGAAAAGGAATAATACTTAGTTTTGTATATCTATTGTCATTTTCAAAATACCTTTGGATCAAGTTGTTTCTCTGATGCAGGACCGCCTCCCTTCCTCTGCATCGTAAACAACCCATCTTCTTTAGAGAAGTTAAAAAGACGAGGAATATTTATTCATTGGAAAAAATGTGAGAAAATGAAGAGACTGGCTCAAATCTCGCTGGAGTGTTCAGCTCAGTTTCTGTCATATAAGGAGGAAATGAAGAGATCTGTTCAACTTAGCGAAGTTCCCACAAGGTTAGAACTTAGCAGAGGCAAGGCTAAGAGAGACACTAGACTGTAAAATTTCAAGTAAGAATATTGGAAGACGTACGGGATTATTAAGGGTGCTCTGGGAATTTGCGTTGAGGCATTTCTCTTGAGGCATGCAATTTGCCATTGTTTTGGTGTATGTTTAAGGCGGTTGAGGATTCTAACTCCAAAACAACACAAGTTTTCTCCGAGTTTACCCGGACTGATGAAAAGGATAACTTTTATTAATGACAAAAGTTGACATGTACTGGCAAGATTCTCTCTGATTATTTCTTTTTTTTTTTTTAAAAATCCAATTCTAATTTTGTCTGCTGACTCTGTACACATCTCTCTCTCTCCCCCTCACATATCAAATCACACATTAATCAGAAGTCAGAAAACCTCTGTTTTCCTTTGATTTTCTGAGAGAGATTGGGATCTGCGCCGCTCTTTCATGAAGATATACAGAGAGATCAAAGCAGTATTAATAACAACATTAATGAGGCTAACTTTTTTCTGGATTCCGGGGTATATAGAAGCAGAGAAGTGAGAGATTAATTATGAGAAAAAACTGGTCCATGAATTACAAGTACCTTTCCCTTCAACGGTCTAGCAGCTGATTGATTCTGATTCTGTGTTTGGCATCTTGAGGCATCGATTGCCATCTCCTGTTCTAGTTGCTGTAGCTGCTGTTTCTGCTGCTGCTCAAGAGCCTGATAATCAGTACAAGATGCTTTTTTACTCAAGGGAGATTCTGATTCAAACTGTGCTTCTGTTTTGCTTGAAATAGTATTCAGTCCTGATCCTGAATCAGTGCTCTCCCCTCCCGACTTTGAACCACTCTGTATCAGGACAAATTTTTTCAAGTTACCTCCACCTGTTAACTTGTGAAAAATAAAAGAAAAAATTAACCTTTTATTTTTTAGACTATCGGTGTTCAAAGAAAGCAATTACTTCTCTTGGGATGTGCTGGAATCTCATGGGCCATGAAGGGAACATCTCCAGTGTAGCTGCAGGCTTGCCTGTGAATAAAGCTGCAAGAATCACAAAAGCAGAAAAATATAAAAAAGGACTCGATGATTTTCAACTATATCAAAAAGGTGGATGAACCCAATCCTCTTATCAGCAGTTACAGGGCCAGAAAATCAAGTCATGGGTTTTGCTTTAACGTCAGTGAAATGAACGATGGAAAGGGAGGGAGACCATACATGCTTTGGCTTCTTCATTCCTAATCTTCACTCCTTGCAGAATTGCTTCTTCCAATCCTCCAAAGTAAAAACCAGATCCTTGATTGCTAAGAAAACCAAACAAAAAGATGGAGTGAAAAAGAGAAAGGATTAAACCCAAGTCATGCGTAAGGAAAAACTATGATTGTCAATAGAATCAAAAGGAGAAACTATCGAAAAATACATTAAGCTGGATGGAGGAGAATTAATCCCGTGAAGAACCCCATAAGGAGCATGGTGACTTGAAGTTGAAGGTCCTGACTCAGATAAACCAGTTTCTCCTATTCTGTGGGTCGCCATGCAAAGCTCTTCAGACCATTCTCTTGCTCTGTCCTGAAACCGAAGCTAAAGAGTTGGCATTTTTGCAGAATTAAATTCACAACAGAAACAGAAGAACTAGAAAAACTGCATACCCAGAAAGAAGTCATGGGGGTGGCTTACCTTTGTTTTCTTTTGTATTCTAATTATAAGGATATATAGCAATAGAATCGTGGATAGGTAAGGTCACAGAGCTGCGAAAGATCGAAACTTTCTTGTCAAAGTAGTATCTTTACAAGTTGCCACAAAGAGGGTCGAGTCCTTTTCTCATATTTCTTTTTTATCCTTCATGGGTTGTCTCTATCCCTTTCTTTTCTCCTTCTCAGCTAAGAAAGCTGATTGATGGCTTCCTTTTTATTTCACTATTTCAGATAGATAACTCATTCAGTGCTGCCCAAACTCTTCTCCCAGCAGCCTTGTCTCTGCCTCTCTGGGCTTGTGGGGTTTCTGAGCAGCAGAAATAAACTCAGGAGGCGTCTTTCAGCTATTTCATGATAGAATAACAATACAGGAGAGAAATATGCATGAAATCTCATTTGCCATTTCTCTTTATCTTTCCTTTCAATTTTTTTGGTTTGATATGAAAAGTTCTTGGTCACTCAAAGATGGAGTAAAATTAAGACAGATATAAACATTCTAAATCAAAAAATTTTGATAATTGAATAATATTTTAAAAGACAAATTAAAAAGTAAATAAAATATTAAAATTTGAATTGAGGGGTGTTGTGAAGGAACCCACTAGAATCACTGACTCCTACTCCACTCTCTCTCTCCTCTAACCGTCTGAGTTTTCTTATTGGTTCTTTCATTGGGATGAGGGGCCAAAGGACTGCATGTCTGCATGTACTTCACTGACAAAAGTCACATATATTTGTTTATATTGTCTGAGAAGAATAAGACAAATTTTTTCACCCCCCATTATAACCCTGATAATTAAAGATGGCAATAGATGACGAGAAGTTAAAGGGGGGAAAAATCAATCTAAAGATCTCTTTTTCATCTCTTTATAGCCAAGGGTTAATACATTTCACTCCACCTGTCATGTTACAACTAGGAGCCTATTTATTTAAGAGCAAAGTATTTTACACACTATTATGTATGTGTGTGTATTAAAGTTATATAATATGTGCTTAGTACGTGGTGATCCCATTTGATGAACCAAAATATTAGAATAATAATCCACAAGCACACCCACTTCGTGTATTTATAAGTTAATCCCTTTGAGATGGATCAGTTTGGTATTATCTCCTTTGTTGATGAGTCCACATCTGTTCCTTGTCATTACCTAAAACTCCGCCACGTTAAGATTCTTTTAATTTTCTGTATATGGTACACAGTGTCATCACGAAGATGTGGTTTATTTGTCGCATGGAGTCAGAAGAGAGCCAAAATAGCAGGTATTATATTTTCACACAACTTGAGGTTTTAAATTCTGCATCATTATTGAGGATATAGATGTTTGTTTAATATGTTTGTGGTCTCTATATGTGCAGATTCAAGGAAGGGAGGAAGACAAAGAGAGAAAATATTATACATGGGCAATGATACGCATGTGCCTCCTACCATAATGATTAATCTTGTATGGTTCTAAAAGGTCAATGATTAAACTTTTAAAAAGGTGATTTGGTTCAGATAGATTAACATAAGAGGCTAGCCTTCATAGGCTGTTGTGTGGATGTTGATAATATATATACCTTGTATACAGAATTAACATGCAATATGTTCGAGATAAAGGGATTGTTGTTTGGAAGGTTTCTAAGGAACGGACTCCATAAATACGGCATTCCCTTAAGCCGTAATTCACTGATGAGTTCAGCCTGCATTGCGGGAGATCAGGTGATTGGTCGGAATCAAAAACCTAGAATTAATAATAATTCGTTTGAATATTATGTCCAACTGTATGTTAAGTTCATTACTTGCCGTCTAAGCAACAGTATCTGAAATTAAAGTAAGTGAATTTTCCAAGTTTGCATCATTAATGGTGAGGTTGAACAATGCGAGGGATCGTATAGCGTCTCTCATACTACTATTATTCATACAGGTGAAAAGGTCTGGTATTATATGATCAGATACTTGTGACACCATCAACTTCCTTTGGGAAAAATCATGGTCCACGATATTGGTTTTAGAAATGTTAAAAAGAGCAAGACGACAGTAGCAGTAAGATAAATCTGATGAAGCCCAAATATAAAAGCCGAATTACTGCAGGAAGCTATAAAATATGAAAATTTTCCAATATTAGAATGGAATTAATCAATAGCACCTACCTACTTGCTTTATATTACTATAAAAAACTCTTTACTTGACTATTATTTTTTATTTTATTTGATAACTTTTAACTGTCAAATAAAATGATATCATACATTAAAAGCTCTTTACTTAACGATTAATAATCATCAAATAAAAATAACTTTATTTAATGATTATTTTAAAGTAACCATCAAGTATTGCCTTCCTAATCTAAATATTTGGTCAATTTTAAAAGATAATATTTGATAATTATTTTAATTATCAAGTATTGCCAAATAAAATAGTCTTAACCTTTGTTTAAAATAATCATAAAATAAAGTAACTTTATTTCACACTTGTTTAAATAAAGTAGCCTCATTTGACATTTGTTTAAAATAACTGTTAAATAAAATAATCTTATTATTTTTTATTAATTTCTTATTTTCAATATTGAAAATGCAAAAACTCAAATTAAAAATTGTTTTATCATAATATAGCAACAAACTATTATTAATCATGAAAAAAATTACAATCATTAATATATAATTTGAATTTACTCTCCAACTCCACCAAATGCAATACTTAATTAGTTTTAAAACAAATCTATAAGAATATAACTCTTCAAGTTCTTCACCCCTATAGGTGTTTGAAGTAATAATCCCATATTCCAATAATTAATTCTTCATTTGACCTCAACTTTGATCAATGTTTGGCACCTTCTTATCACAGACTTCTTCCTAGGTTGTTTGACATGATATTTCTCAATGAACTCCTTATTTTATTCTGGATCAAGGCTGGAAAAAAATGTTGTGGGTAAAAGTACTCCCAGTCTAACAGCCTGTTTCTGAGTTTGATTCTTCTGTCTTTGATGAATTTTTTTTCATTGCTGGAAGTTTAAGCCCTACAAAATTCATACACAGGATATTAGGGATCTTATGTCATTCATTATTTGAAATTATTTCAAGGAACTTAATTAATTGCATAATTGAAAAAATTTACAGGTTAAAATTTCTAGTGATGCATTTTTAATCCATATTTACAAGCTCCTTCTCAAAGCAGTAAAAATTAAGAAAAAACTAGAATTAACATACCAAGATAATTGTCCTCTACATCAGAATGTTATTGTCAGAAATGTGATTTGTGATCAATTATCTTTGACATTGTAAATAGCAATTATCTTTGAATTGTCAGAAACATTACATACTAAGGTTCTCACAATACAAAGCCCAACACCCGCGGGAACTACCTTTGAGCATAATATATATTGAAAGACATGGAAGTAGACACATCCCACCTTGAGATCCATTGAGAATTTTAATGATGTTATTTGTGTACAATAGTTTTTGTATTATTTTAATGTTCCACTAGCACATTATCTTCTTCTAGGGAACCGTATTCAATTGTCTAGGCCTTCTAAGGTAGATTGCCTATAATGAACCACAACCACACACACAGACACAAACATATATTTAGATTATCTCCATAATTTATAGCTTGGTGCAATGAATAAGCATCTCTTTTAGCATATCAATATTAATTATATTCACTATGCTAAAAACAAAACTAGTATGTTTACTTCTGCATTGAAAACCACAAAGCATGGTTTTTGTGGAAGCAGCATTTTCACTGAAAAAGCAAAAAGCAAATACATGCACTAAAAGGTGTATGTCGAGAGGGGGAAATTAGAAGCAAGACACCACCTCAATAAATTCCCCTTAGTAACACTTGGTATGGTAGAAGAGAAGCTGAGGCATAGATGCTCATCATGTTCACTTGTTGTATCAACACCATCGATCAAGTCACAACAACTATGCTGTGCCAGATACTTCCTTTCAAGTCCACAGAGTAACCTGAAGTCAAGAGGAATAGATTAATTCTAGAACAATCTCAATTGTTTCATCTCCTGAAACAAAATCTAGAACTTCCCTGCTTCCAGAATTATAGAAACAGAAAAAAGAGGTGCATAGTGAACTTGCAAACCAATATTATATCCCAAAAATTCAAGTAATGGTTCGTTCTCATGCCTTTTCAAACCTATTTAAGCAACATATATAATATAACATTAAGTAAATATATAACATTAAGTAAATTAATGTAGCTTTTCCTTCTTTCTTTCTTTCTTTTTAATACAAGGCAAGGCAAAGCTTGAAAAGGAAAAGCTTAGATAGACAGACTTCTATTAGCCAGAACCATGTTGGTGCATCTCAATGGACATGACCGAAGCAACGTAGCTTATCTTTCAATCACCTATCTGGTCATGTGTATGGTTAGGAGCAGAAGAGCCAACTCAGATAATGCAGACGATGAGGCAGAGATCTACCTTGCGCTAGAATGGAAAAGGTTGACACCTTTAACAACGACTTGAGTGCTTGCCTTTGAAGAAACAGCAAGTGGTTTAATATTGAAATCCTATAATGTTGTGGGCTTATCAGGTTTTCATGCACAATCATGATAAGTGCAAAAACATAGAATGTGAGTAAGTCTAATAACAACAAGTCCAAGAATATAGAATGGCAAAAACATGTATGGAAACAGGCCCTGATCAAATGATTGTCAACTAAGGAGATGGTTATTCCATTAAAATTTGTCCAACCAAACTACAATTTTGTGGGTTCTTCACAGAAAATATACATATTTAATCTCATCCGATCTTAAGAACTGTACTAAAAAACATTACTTTAAATGTCAGCAATTTTCAACTTCTCATGCAAAAAGAGCCTTGCCATAATAGTTGTTAAATTTAATACAATAGCTTGAGAGAAAGGCAACCTCAGAACACTGTAAAGAACAGAGTTCTTATTATTACAATAGTTTGCAAGTAATTAAACTCTAAAGGAGCATGAAGATAGAATTACATCCTGCACTCACACCTTTACCACTGCATATAAATCTTTTAATTGTCTAAGCCTCAATGTATGCATGAAACAGTGACTAGTCCAAACCAAGTGGGAAGCAAGTGACGAAGAGCAAAATTAGTTCATTTCTCTACTTTGCAAAATGGAGAAAGGACTACAATTTTGGTGCCATCAAAGCCCTTACTAAGAACACCCACTTGTTTTATTTTCCTTCTTCATTCTTGTTCTAATAAAATCTAGCAAAATTGCAAATAAAGTAAAGTTAATTAATTGTTCTTTATTTCTTATATCATCATCAATGCCCTGAGTGGAGTAATTTCATCATGACCGAAAAGTAGCAACAAGAAGCCAGAGATACCTACTGGATATGCTGAGCATGATGGGCTTTCCAATCTATGCTTCCTCCAAACTTGGAAACAGATTCTTTGACAGACTCAATAGGCAAAGTCATTCTTGCAATACACCTTAGACGACTCGGACTCAACCTTGGATCTATAGTTCTTGACAAGAGGAATCGTTCCTGTGAGCCTGCTCCTCCTTTTACGTGATGGTGTGGACGACTAGCTAGGAGGCTGAAATTCAGACAAAAACAATAAACACATAGCATGAAAGAAAAGCATTGAAAGAGGTGGGAAAGCAAGGAACTTACCATAATACCAGCCCAAACCTCCAACTTTGACTCAAAAGTCACCACCTTGAAAACAGGAGAGAAATCTGTGTGGGGTCATTAACGAGTTTCTTGTTGGATAAATCAAAGATCACTGAAGGTGAAGCATTCCAAAGCGCATAAAAAGAGAGAAAGGCCGGGAGAGAATGGGAAACCTACATATTGCCAGTAGCAAAGAAATTGTGGAGCGAGAGAAGAAAATAATCGAAGCAGCTAGGGTTTAGGCTTAAAGCTGACGAAGTGAGTGAGGAGTACAACAATATCTCTCTCAGAGGTGGTGGCGCCATAGTGGCAAGGTGACGAAACAAGGAGGATAGGGTTTAAGAAGGAGAGCTTCGATGAAAAGAATTGAAGGGGGACAAATTTGACGGTTAAATATAAATTAAAACATCAAGTAATATTCATTCAACACTTGTTTACAAATACTTCTCTCATTTAAAAATATAAATTAATTTTAATTAAATTTCATTCTCAATAAAATAAATTTATTTTAAAATTAATATTATCTTTTCATATTTATTTCTATTAAATACTCTACAATAAATATAAAATTAATATTATTTGAAGCACTTTTAAAAAAAATAATAATTATATCTTAAAAGATTAAAATGTATTATATTTTTTAACATCTAATTCTTCAAAAAATATCTTATATTTTTTAACATAGGGAGTAAGTATTAAAATAAATATTTCTCACACTTCACGGTTATTTAGTAATAGGAGTTGAATAAATATATATATATATATATTTTATTTGACACTTATATAAAATAATTATTAAATATTTATTTATATATTTGATGCTTATTTAAAATGATCATCAAATATTTTCCTCATATTTTTATTTACCACTTTTTTAAAATAAATGACAAGTTTGAGGTGTCATATTTAATTAATTTTGTAGTAGTGTTAATTAAGATGGTGGCGGAGACTGTTAATCTGGAGTTCATCATGTTTTAATGTTGGGAGACGGTGGTGGAGTCAAACTCAATTGTTAAACATGAAAATGGGGCACACAAGTTGCCCCCTTGTGGAAATCCATTTCTGTCCATCTTTTTCTTTCAAACTCTCAATAGATAACATACCAGACTAACCCAAATAACTTGTTTGTGGCTCAAATCTGCACTGCAACACTAATTCAATTAATTCTCGTAACGTGCGGGCAAAAGTGGACTGAGTAAGAAAATTATTGTGTATCAGATTATTTAATATAATAACATGATGGGATCAATCCATACGTTTTAGTTCTGAAAGAAATACTTAATTTATTGTATAACATATCACAGTATAGTTAAATTAAAACACTTGATCCATCTCTGGGCAGATTGGAACTCGCCTGAGGTCCCGCGGAAATGGTGAGCTGCTCAAGCTTTTCCTCTGGCAGCTACTCTTTGCACAGAGCTCACAAAGTTCACTTCAACGTTTGGATTTTTCTCAGGAGTCAGTCTCCCTCTACACTGCACTACCGCCATACAGGAGTAATTAGTTGTCATGTTAATGCATCTGGCAACGAAATGCTTCGTGTTCTTATAATTTTAGTTAGTTCATGATCAGTTTCTTGTGTCGTACTACTTGCATATTATTATAATTATCATTATATAAATTCAACATACGTCAACTGTCACTGTTATCCACTTAGCTTTTATAAAAAGTACTGGTCTGTTTCACACCCCCAAAATTTTAGTTTGACAGCGCGCGTTCTCACGTGTCGTTTCCTTTCTCAAGTTGTCGTATGTCGTTTTAGCGGCGAGAAGAAATGCTATCTGTCTCATCCCACGGCTGATTGCACTGTGCGGTTTGAGTTTGACTTCGACAGCACTGAATCTGGGATTCGTTAGTCCTCAGTGTGTTTCACCGTCTCCAGCTTCAGCACCTATGACTCGAGTGCCTCAGGCCCTTCTCCTTCTTCTGCTCTGTACCAGTCTCGCTTTATCGGCTCCTCCAGTGGCAGCTTCTCCGGCGGATCACCGGTACAATGTTCTCGATCCCATCCCTTTGTTTGTCAATAAAGTGGGTCCCCTTAACAATCCCAGGTACCCTCCTCATTACTTTGTGTGGAAATCCATTTTACATCATCTTAATTTTATGTCCCAATGTTTTTCTTCGAGTTTCGGTTCCCCATGATTTTTTATTGCATTGCAACTGCTCTCCTGCAGCGAGACATACGATTACTATGATTTACCATTCTGCCACCCAGGTCAGTACGTAATTTGATCGGTCAATTCTCAATGCACTTGGCTGATATATCATCAAGATTCGGTGTTTAGCGTAGCATCTCTCTGTGTTTTTCGTTTTCCCTCTGAAAATTTTGAGTATTATCTCTGTTTCTATACAGCATGGCTATAAAAAGCAGAGAAGCCAGGATTTAACATCAAATCAGTCCGAATCTGTCATCTCTATAACTTACCTTCTTTATTGATAATGAGAGAATCTATTTGGATGGATGATCTTGTCAATAAAAAAGGACTTAGTCGGAAGCATGAGATGAGATTTTTCATTTATAAGCATTATGCACCTTATTAGATAAAGTCACTGCCAGAGGCAAATAGGCCATGACTTTTATAATACATATTCAGTTTCACGGCATTAAAGCTTAAAACATATTAGTCATCGTGGTCGAGCAACATGGAGCTAGGCAATTGATATTAACATTTGTGATTCACAGACCCAATAATTAGAAAGAAAGAATCCCTCGGGGAAGTTTTGAATGGTGATCGCTTGAGCAATACTTTATACCAGTTGAAATTCCGGGAGCACAAAATTGGTGAGACCTTGTGTCAAAAGAAGCTTACGATTGATGAAGTTGCAAAATTCAAGCAGGCAATAATCGATGAATTTTACTTCCAGATGTACCTTGATGATCTTCCATTCTGGGGTTTCATGGGTAGAGTTGAAGAGGAAAGCTGGACTGTTGGTGGCAAGGGCCCAAAGTATTACCTTTTTAAACATGTTCAGTTTGATGTCCTTTACAATGGAAATAAAGTCGTGGAAATAAATGCATTTGGCGATCCAAGTCTTGCTGTAGATATAACTGAAAATGTTGGTGTTGATGTTAAGTTCACTTATTCAGTTATCTGGAACGCCACTTCTATACATTTCGAGAACAGGATGGACAGATACTCTAGAACTTCACTGCTGCCTATTTATCAAAAGGTTCATTGGTTCTCATTTGTCAACTCAATTGTTATCATTTTTCTACTGATGGGTTTGCTTACAGTGCTTTATATGCGGCACCTGAAGAGTGCTTTGAAAAGGTAGTTTTCTTTGTTCATGATTGTATGGAAGCAAATTTTTAGTCTTGTTGCTTTCATTGGTTACCCTGACAATTTTGTTGACAATGTAGATCCTCTACTGTAAATCATGAAGACGATATAGAGGTTGGTTGGAAGTATATTCATGGAGATGCATTTCAACAACCTCCAAACTCACCCTTATTTTTTGCTGTCCTGGGCACGGGTACCCAATTGCTAATCTTGTAAGCTACTTTGGTGTTCAAATCACTTATTCCTCATTGCATTATCATGAATACAATGTGTGAAGGTGCATGACAAGCTGGCAACTGGTTTTATTTATACTGCTGTCAATAAATCCGTTAGCAATCCAAACCTAAAACTCCAAGTGATACTGAAAGCCAATAGCAGTTTTCTTTGATCCGAATTATGTTTTCCTGGCTGGAATAATCAATAATCTCTTGCATGCTTATGTTTGTGGTGCAGCCATGCCTTATTCTGATTCTCTGCCTACATTTTGCTGTCAGACTTGGCTAAATCAACGACTAGCTCTTTCTACCATAATTTGTAAACTAACTGGAGGCAGACTTTGAATCCTTATGTTGTTAGCCTTTGTTAGATGGTGTCTATCTTCAAACCCAACCTGGCAGAATAGGTTCTAATTTATCATGTCTTCCTCGTGCTCTCCAATTTATAAAGTTATGCATAAAGGTTCTATTGAAGTGAAACAGATCATGAATGTTGATTGTTTTGACAGAAGCTTCATTTTAAAATTGATTTTTGTGTAATGCGTTCAGGGTGGTGGATTTTTCTGTCTTAATAAACGAACGAGTCATTTTTACTGTACATTTATGTTATGTGATATAAAAAACTTCCAGCTGAAAATGTTCACGGTCCTTTGTTCCCTCATTTTAATATAATTATTTTCCCTCTTTCCCTCAGGGTTTGTGTATTACTATTTCTAGCATGTATTGGTACCCTCTATCCCTACAATCGTGGAAGACTACTAAACTATCTTGTCCTGCTGTATGTTCTTTCTTCTATTCTTGCTGGCTACTCAGCATCATATTTCTACGCCCAGTTTGCTCAGAATGGATGGGTAATTCTACATGAATTTCCGCAAGATGGTTCTTTATGTTTAATTTTATTCTTTACTTTTCAATAAATATTCACGGACTTGGCTACAATTCCAGGAGAAAAGTGTTTTTCTATCGGGAATACTGTACACTGGACCAGTGTTTGTTACAGCCTCTATCCTGAACATCATTGCATTATCTTATGGGGCCACCAATGCACTCCCATTTGGCGCTATTGTTGTGATCCTTATCTCATTTATATTTCTTGTGATCCCCTTGCTTGCACTTGGTGGAGTGATTGGATATCGGTTTAGATCTGAATTTAAAGTCCCCTATACTACAAAGAGGCATCCTAGGGAGATTCAGTGGCGTGCTTGGTATAGGAGAACACCCTGTCAAATGTTTATTGGGGGTCTTATACCTTTTTGTGCTGTTGTCCTTCAATTACACCAGTTGTATGCAAGTATGTGGGGCTACAAAATATACACTCTTCCTGGCATGTTGTTTGTCACCTTCATTACTGTCATTGTGATCACTGCACTCGTCAGTATTGGTTTGACATACATTCAAATATCTGTTGAAGACCACGGTTGGTGGTGGAGGTATGTTGTTCTACAACACCAGCGCTAGCTTCTATTAAATGCTCTTCTTCCCCCTGCTCTCCTCCCTTTTTCTATGCCGTGAAGATATCGTTGTCTCAAATTGATTGGAGTTCATATTTATTTATTTTAAACTGCAGTAGTGTATTTCTCAAAAACAATTGATGAGACGAGGTTGTCACTGCAAATAATTAATCCTCGATCTTTAGATTGCAGACAGGGACATATGGCTGTAAGAAAGTTTTTATGAACATCTAGATTCAGGTGCTTTAACATTGATACTATTACTAGGTGACAGGGTTAGATTGGATGCAAGCATGTTATTAGACAGTATCTCGTTCAGAAAAATAAAATAAAAAAATTCAATGTGTCACTGTAATCGTCATATTAAATTGTGACACATAAGTTTGTTATTTATTTACAAATCTAATTTTCTTTTTCTGGAATAATTAAAAATTCAAGAAAGTAAAATCGATAAACATCAATAGGCACCTTTCTGAATGAGGCAGAGGGCATGTCATTAATACTATTGCTGGTTCAAGGTGTATGTTATTTCTTCTGCTGCTGCATTTTTTTTTTTTTTAAAACATTTTTCTCTCTTTTCTGGTGGATGCAGATCTGTGCTGTGTGGGGGCTCAACGGCCATTTTCATGTTCTTGTATAGCATCTACTTCTGTATGAGATCTAGTATGAGTGGCTTAATGCAGCTATCTTTCTTTATTGGCTATAATGCATGCATGTGTTACGCGTTCTTCTTAATACTGGGTGTAATCAGTTTCCGAGCTTCGTTACTGTTTGTTTGCCATATAGATCATGCTGTTAAAAGGGAGTGAATATACTCGTAGCCTCTAGGACACTGTCCTGGAAAGAAGCAGAAAATGAAATCTACCTGGATATGATAGTGTGTTTCAGCCATGAATTTTCATACAATGGCACATCGATACAGGTTTGTAGAGTGCACTACAACGTACTTTCTTGGCCACATAACTCAAAGCATCAGCAGAGAAAGAGACTGCATATTTTAAAAGGTTCTGTAATGACCTCAAATTTAAGATGGTCTTTCTCATGGCCTGAGCTTCTTCGGTTTTTTTTTTTTTTTTTAACCGTGAGGAGGTTTTGATTGTTAAATGCTAGATTGATATTTAAATTAGGTTTCCAGGCTTCTGTTTCCAAAGATTGTTTATTTACCTGGCTAACAGGTAGTGCGTTGCAAGATTCTACCACCGAGAAGACACACACACACACACACTCTCTCTCTCTCTCTCTCTCTCTCTCTCTCACTATTAGATGCATTTTTTCACCTTTTCATTGTACTGATAACTGAATGTTAAGTCAAAGTGTGAATCTTTATCCATTTGAAGGGAAAAAGAAAATTTATCCTTTGAAGAGGTAGGACTCCATAAAATAATCCCATAACGAAAGTTAATATTGCAAATTCCAATTTCCATGAATTTAATAGATTATGGACTTTGGCATGTGCCAAAAACAAAAATATATGAACAGGTCATCAAAATGATTGGTTAATCTGCTTAATACCCCAGAGAAGAACACAGTACGTAAAATCATTCAGATTGACAGCACAGTGCACATGGTTGCCAAAAAAATAATTTCTCATTAATTAACAATGTGCCATTAGAAAAAGGTAAGAAAGGTTGATAAAATTTCAGCACAATTGACAGTGGAATGTGAAAGTGTAGCATCAATATAATATATCAATATAAATCACCATACACTATAGTAAAATTTACAAGATGTCATTAAAAAACAATTGAAAGTCGTAGTATTCCCATGTTATGAAAAATATGAGCTATTTTTAGCCTTCCAGGTATATGACAAGACATTCCAATTTACACCCAAAAAATAGAAAAACCTGTGGGGAACTACCCGCTGAAGAGTAACATTTACCACAAGAAAGTCAAAGATCACAATAAATGAAATGTGTGGTAAGAGGTAGAAAGTGCTGTTTACTTATTCTTCCACATCTTTGATTTCAAATTTCTGCAATAAAATAGCCAAAAAAAATCTTGTTTTTCTCCCTTTTATACCAAATCCATTATTTTTCCTTTTTGTTGTTGATATAGCTTAACTTATATACTCATAGTCTTTTTAAAAAAAAAATCAAAATATTGACCATGTTGTTGGGAGAATCAAGATTAGAAGCAATATTACGCTACGCTTACAAAATATTGGGAACAAAATTACGTCATAAATCGAAGGGAGGAAGGGAGACGAAGGTGGTGATTCAGATTTCAGATAATAAATTCTCAAGTCAGAAAAAAAATATCAAGCTGGCAAACTTAAACTATTTCAAGTAATACATATATTCTTCAAAATTTTCATGTTAATATTTTTTTCAATTATAACATAATCATAGAAGGAATGCGCCTCTTTCCCTCAACTTTTTAACGAACACCTTCCAAATAGAAAATCTTAATTTCTTAACCATTCCATGTTAGACATGCAAAACCTTTGGGTGGGGGGAAGAAGAAACCCAGCAAAACCTACAAGTATATCTACATGGAATCACATTCTTCTCTTGCATGTGTCTGCATGAACTGAGAGTTTTAGAACAATCAATACAACTTGGTCATATCCACCTGGTTATTATAAGGGGAAAAAACAAGTTTCAAATATAACAATGGAATAAGATGATCATCCTATGTACTGTTTCTCATAAAACTGATTGTATAGTGAAAACTTAACAGTTTTATAAAAAATGTATAAGTAATTGGCAGGAAAATGAAGCTTGAGTCGTGTCGAAAGACATTGCCTTTAAAACTATCCCGGCATTCTAGTACATTTGATCGGTAGCTCCCCAAGATTAAATAAGTTCATCCTACAAGTAAGCAAGGCAACAAAATAGAGGAGACTAACAAGAATAACTACTTAGGCAACACAGCACGCACGGAGGAGGAAAGAAAGGCTCAAAAGCTCAAGAGCTAGGTGAAATGGTTCTGTCCGCATGCATGCCTATGACGTGCTTAAAACCCAAAAATGCTCAGCTAATTTAAATTAATAATTACTTATTTTTTGCAAAAGAAATCTAGTGCCTCTTTAACTCACGAGCAAGGAAGCAAATCAATTGTTTTCAATTGCGATTGCCTTAACTTGATCTGTTTTTTGTGTGCAAGCTCACTTTTCCTTCAAACCTATTTTAGTAGCCCATTTTATTCTTTGGTATATATGCATTAAGAGTTCTTTTTATGTTGACAATGTAGGACTTCTTTTGACGCACACACAAAAACAACAACAAAATGAACTGTTGATAACTCATGACAAAAGTTTCAATCTTTCAAGACTAAGGTGAGCTTGCTGTACTGATTCCACCATATCCCCCATGCCTTACACTACTCTCCTTCCATAGATCTTAGAACACCCAATGAAAAAGCAGGGTAAGAATAAGAACAAGTGGAAAAGATACTGGAATTGTCCGACTTAGGGGACAGCTAAAAAAACCAATCAACTAGGAGACCAGTATACTTGTCAACCAGGTCACTTCCCAGATGAATGACAGGGGAAAAGGTTGAAGACAACCCTATATCATAAACAATCTATAAACAACGAAATTCCCAGAAATGATAGCAGTCCCGTTAAGGATATGACAGTAATATTGAATGCTGAAAGGCATCTGATTGCATTAAGTAAAAAGTTGAGTGGGGAATTAGGTATCCATTTTTTGTGGCTTCCGGAGAAGAAGAATAACCAAATTCGTTGCTTAAGAATATGACCTGTGGACTTTAGTTTTGAGTTAAGATTCTCATATTCACATTCCACAGAACCTTTGAAACTTTCAGCTTCTCTGCTTTATTTTTGTTTTTTTTTTTTTTTGTTTTTCCTTTTCCCCTTAAGAATATCATTCCGTGGTCATTTCTTGCTTTGAATTTGAGCCAATGCCATCATGTGTGCTGCGTGATCAACAAAATCACAACCAATAGCATTGCTAGCAAATGGCTTCGCTCATGATTGACCACCAGGCTGTAAGTTGATTCTCGTATTTTGTCCTGTGTTTCTCATTTAAAGTTTCTTCTTCCACTCAAAAGTGAATCTATCCATGTTAAGATAACATCTGTAAAAAAGGAGATTTAAGTACAACGAAGAACAAAAGTTTATGTTCCAAGTCCTAAGTGGGACATCTGCCATATTAATAGTAAAGGCAATTGGATATTACTCGCAAAAGTTACCCATTGTTCTGTACAAAGACCAACTTAAATAGAAGGACAAAAGACAGGAAGCTAGCAAGCTCAATTTGACAGTACCAAGTGGACTACTCAGCAAATGAGGGTGAAAAGGGAAGAGATGAAATTCTTTGAAACTTTAGTATGCTAAAATTCAAAACAAATAGAATGAGTCTTCCCACGCAATAAAAAAGAGGTAGTAGGTTTCATTCAGCTTCATGGATTGTCAAGACTTCTATTATTATTTTGTTTATCTCCAAGGTTCTTAACTGCGGGTATGAGGTCTTGGTGTATAGGTATTAGAGTCCCAGTTGATAGTTTGTGATATTTTTCCTTTGTTTCGTTAGTTCGTGTCCTCAATGTAACCATGGTATTTATCCGCTAAGAATGAGGGTGTATTAATAAAATTTAGAAACGCTATCCTCTTTCCTAGAAAAAGGTGAGGACTGCCATTATGGGAAAGATGGTCCCTGAAAAACATACATGAGACTCTCGGACAAATTAATTCTGCAAGGTTTTGCTTATGACGGCTTTATATTGTTCGGTGATCATGTACATGAACAAACAGCACCAAAGCATGCGTTGAGCCAAAAATAGAACGTGATATGGTTAAGGAAATTGTAGCAACATAATTTTCTATGTATGGTTAATTATGAGTACTTTAAAAACATTCAGACAACATTGATTCCAACAGACAGAACCATTAACAGTAGGATCAATAATGATACAAGTTAAAAGAGACATAAAGTTTATTCTCCTTATTCTCTTCTAATTTCACTCCCTGTTCTCTGTCTTCTCTTTTTATTTGTTGCCGAAGGGCCTGTAGAAAATTTTACTCCTCTGAAGCTTACATGCAGAGTTGTAAGGTCATTATTTGCGTCTTTTATTACCTCAAAGATTTCTAGTCGTTACGAAATAGCAGCTTCAAAAACCAGATATCCGATTGCAGGAATAGGTGTTTATATTTTATAAAATTTACTCTTCTAGCTGTCATGATAAGTTTCTCATATCATGATATAGACTAGAGGATCTGCCAAGTGGTATAATTAAGTCCATCTAAGGGAGCACATTCGATATCAAGACTGAAAAGTACCAGATCAATCCTCGTGCTCAAATTATTCCAATCCACATGCCAGATCACTATTCAGGAGCTCAGCTTTAAAGCCTTTAACTTTACCAAAAGGCTCCCACAGATTCTCCTGGCCGCATTAAATATTCCTGCAAATCAGAATCAAGAACAAGAAAAGGAAGAAGTGATATGAAGATACTGTTCAAGGAATCTTTGTTCCATTTATTTTCACTGTGCCTAAGTTGTCGATGTAATGCTTGTCTTAGCACCTCATGAATGGATATCAACATATTAGATAAGATTTATTGTCAAGCCTCTATTCCTGTTTCTCTCCAATGAAAAGTTCTTTAATTACTAATGTATAATTAAATTACCCCGCATTAACTTAGCTGTTGATCATTTCAGCTAGTGTTCTACCGCTCACCCCTGGTGTACAAACTGCATCTTTCAGATTGAATAACGCAGTTCTGCATGCGGTTGACACATGCATTGTCTTAACACTGAATCGGATTCGGATGAATGATTTGATATTTTTTTCCCACTTTGGTTTAGACAGGTATATGCACGAATTCTCAACAATCTCAGGCCGTGAAATATATGAACAACTAAACATCATGATTGTATAATATATTATTTAGGTCTAGATTCATGCTTATATGCTTAAGAACATCATGCATTTAGTGAAGGTACCACATGCATGGATAAGAAGAACCAGAGAAAGCTGGTCATGGAAATTAAATGTATTGACTGATTCTTACGTGGGAATCTGCTACATAAGCAAAGAGGCAAGTCAAGTGGTCTTCTGCTGTTGTCCTGTATTGAGCTACGAGTACTATTCTGGCTTCCCCCTTTTGATCAGGTCCCTCCCGCTCAAAGATACCACAGGATGGGCCTCGAGTTTTTGGGCCGAAGAATGAAAATTTAGGGCCCATCTCCCTTCTATTTTATAAGGTGGGGGCTGAATAAGTACCAAGCTTATTGAAGGAGACATAAAAGAACGTATTCGTATTCTATTCCTTACCTCCATACTGGAAGCATCTTCTTTCATTTTCTTTTTCCTTTTAATTTCCCCCTATTCCTTGTATGGATTACTGCAGACTTTAAAGATGCCCTGGTCAATTGGAATATTCCCTTCGAGTTCTCCATAATATGCAACCAATCAAGACTTTCTTTGATGCATGTCTCTTCTATCATGCCGCTTAGTGAAATATTTAACTCGAGGGTTGATAAAATGACAGTGATATCAAGCTGAGGAACAGAATATCAGGGTTCTAACCTCTCGATCAGAAATTTTCATGTAAGAAAAAAAGAAAAAGATATATGATGGGCTTTGGCGTTTCCAAGTCGAGAGGAATATCATATTCCTTAGAACTAATTGAGGGGAAAAAACAAAGAAACTCTCTTTCAAAATTTGGAATATGATTCCTACTTTTACCAGGCAAGCAAACTAAAATTTTAAAGGATAGGTGTTTAAGAAAGGTGTATTGCATAAGAGCTCCGAAGGAACCACTGTCCAATAATGGAAAATTGAACTAGAAAATATTGGGCCCACGCTATTGAGCAAAAGTAGGAAGGAACAAAATCCATTTTCCAAGTTACCGCAAAACAAAGCATTAATTTGGGCCTTCCATTGATTCTATCCAAGATTCTATGCGCTATAAACTCCCCTCCAGCTCTCAATATAAATACCAGGTTGAGCACGCTTTCTGCAGAAAAATGTACGTGTAGAGAAGAAACTAGACAAGCATCAGAAGTTGTCAGCAGAAGTTTAGGTCATCATTATTAGGGCGAGTAATAATACCTGAAACTAGAGCATTAATTACCAAGTTCCACCTTTCAGAGGTACCAAGGAGCTCCGGACAATAGAGGCCAGCAGGTAATTAACAGAACAAATTGGTCTCCAGCACAAGGGATATATTAAGTAGGTATGTTTCTAATACCAGAACGCTTATTCGTGGCTTTTGTAGGTGGGATGTATCATAATCACCCGAATCACGCAAAGAACATCCATTCTTCTTCTTCCAGAATGCCAATCCCTTCCGAGAGGCATTTGTTCCTTCAAAGTGGAAATGGGTCTGGAGATTCTGGACTTGTACTTTCAACTGATCCTAAACCCAGGTTGAAATGGACGCCAGATCTCCATGCCCGATTTATTGAAGCAGTCAACCAGCTTGGCGGAGCTGAAAGTGAGTATACATTACCACACTGGCGGATCATCCCATCGTAATTAAAATAAAGAACTTTAGATTTACTGATGCGAAGTGTAACGTTTCTACTGCAGAAGCAACTCCAAAAACAGTAATGAAACTCATGGGGATTCCGGGGCTTACTTTATATCATCTTAAGAGCCATCTTCAGGTAAGTTACATTAGTCACTATATTAATATCTCCATCACTTAATTATTTGACAGTTATTGCGAGCTTTTATATCCCACTCTAGTTCTCTCTACACAGTTGTACGCTTCTCTTCATAAGTGATCTCAATCTCGACCAAATGAAAAACTAGTATTTGATCATATCATCTTGTTTTTGAAGTTTAACTCGAAAACTTTCAATTCTAATGAATTTAAGAGAAACAAAACACGGATTCTAAATTTCTCTTTGTTTCCTACGTTTTTAGATGAAATTTTGCATCTGCTGTAAACATCTTCCTAATAACATTATTTATGTATAAACTCAACACCTTTTCTTCACCTTTAACATGTATGGCACGAGTAAGTACTCGGAAATTATTGATCCGTTCCTTTTTGTCCCCAGAAGTACAGACTGAGCAAGAATCTTCATGGTCAAAGTAGCAATGTAACACACAAAATCGGTAAGAGAACAATATTTTCCAATGTCATCTCATGTTGTGAGCCATTTAAAATCAACTTAACTTTTTGCTTATAAACAACATGCTTATCTTATTCATCCCAGCACCTAGTGCAAGTGCCGTCAGCGGAGAAAGACTTTCTGAAGCAAATGGAACACACGATCATATGAGCAATCTAACGCTAGGGCCGCAGGCAAACAAGTAAGAAGTTAAATTGCTGTGTTCATATGCTTCCTCTTCTATTTACAGAACCAATCACTGGAAATACATACTAAAAATCAATGCTCTTTTGCCAGAGATTTACATATAAGCGAAGCGTTGCAGATGCAGATTGAGGTGCAGAGAAGGCTAAATGAACAACTTGAGGTGTGTGTCAACATCTAAACGTGTGCATAAAAACCATTTATATATGCTAATATATAAACTAGACCTTATTTGTCAACTCCAGAAATTTTTTAAAATGAGTGAATTGTGACAAAAACCATTACCCATTCAGGTACAGAGACACTTGCAGCTCCGAATAGAGGCTCAAGGGAAATACCTGCAGGCTGTGCTTGAAAAGGCTCAGGAGACGCTTGGCAGACAGAATTTAGGAATAGTGGGTCTTGAAGCTGCGAAAGTTCAACTCTCAGAACTGGTGTCCAAAGTATCATCTCGATGTCTGAGTTCTGCTTTCTCAGAGCTGAAGGAATTAAATGCATTTTGCCCCCAGATAAACACGCGAACCAACCAACCCACTGCCTGCTCAATGGACAGCAGCCTCACATCCTGCGAGGGGTCTCAAAGGGAGCAAGAGATGCCAAATGTTGGTATGTGCTTGACGAGACCTTTTAAGGGCCACACCTTCATGGAACCAAAAGACGCCGCTGAGGCGAAAAGGAATAATAATTTTCTTAACCCTTTGGGCAAGAATGTATCAGAAAGAAGTACTGGCAACTTAACAATGAGCATTAGGGTTGAAGGAGAAACAAGGAATGGCAGCAGCATCTATGATGAGAGAATCATAATGGGGAGAGAACCAGATAGTGAGCTCCAGCACCGAAGCACCAATAATAGAACAGAAGGGATGAAATTAGCAGTGGACGAAAAAGTTTCCGGAGATTATAGATTGCCGTACTTTGCTGCGCCAAGACTAGACCTTAACACCCACCAAGAAAACGATGGTGCAGCGAGCAGTAAGCAACTGGACCTGAATGGATTTAGTTGGAACTGATCAGCCTTGCGATTCGACATGCATGGAGCATGCAGCAGAAGAAGCGTATGCAGAAAACAATTGTGCAGAAAATTTTGGATTGTGTGTATTATTACAATATCAGTTTCTGTCTCTCTCTCTCAGCACAATTGGCTATAGATGAGTAAATTATTTAAGAAAAATGAAATAAGTTGAAACAACCGCTCCAGCGAAATTGCAGATGTGACCAAGCCTGGTCGAAGTTCAAGACGTAGACAAGTATGAATATTTGATATCCATGTAACATGCATTTGCTCTTGAATCGGAATGACATCAATAAAACAATAATATTCAAGAATTGCCACAAATTTTTACTTTGTTACGATCTTTGAAAACATATTGATTGAGAATGAAAAGGAAAAACGATGCGTTCAATTAGGGCTGCGCAGCACTTGAGAACAAGGTGCGCCTACGTCAAGCCTCGCAAGGTGGCATGTTATTTTGGGTTTCAATTTTCAGAAGATGGGCTCAATGATTGCTCTCCGAAAAAAAAAAGGAGAGAGAAAAGAAAAAACGAAAACGAAAACGGAAAGGAAAAAAAGAAAGAGCGAAAGTGATGTGTGGAGCCCACGAACTGTAGCGTAAGAGCCCAAAGATCGCCAAGAACAGTTGACCATCAAATTAATAGTAGCTAAGTAGACTATCAAAAGCCTGAAATGCCGTTGCGATAGCTTTTCGGGAAAATTTCACTCAAGCCTCTGACCAGACTTAATAAAAAATAAGACCCCAAGAATATTGATTTTTACTGCATCAGAGGATGCTGATTTGAAATTAAACTTTACAGCCGAATGATATATTGTCCCTCGTTGAAAGAAAAAAGACAAACATAGATTAAGAAAACCAACGATGCACAGAAGATGACAGACACCTCCATCACTGAAGATTAATCTCTCTAAGACGTAAATTAGGGTGTCTAAAAATGAGTGAGACCTCCGTCTACTTTCAAAACTTTAACTAAATGATCAGCTCTTATATATAATTAATTATAAGAAATGATTGTTCATCATAATCACAAATCTTAAAATACAAAAAATATAAATAGAAATCCAAATCCATCTAGGACTTGAACTAGGGCATCTGAAGATTAGGAACACCTCCTATAACATTCCAAAAAAAAATTTTCATGATTTATTAATTTGATGAAAGATAATTATAAAAATTTAAGTATAATTAGATTTGAAGATAGTTAGATACGTTTATTGAGTTCAGCTTTAACTTTTGGATTGAGTTTGAAAGTGAATTAGGTCACTTGGACTCAAATTGTAGAAAGAAATTAAATTTTTTAGCCTACTATGTGTTATGCTGTCACATAAAGAATTATGCAGCAGCATAATTTCCTAAACCAATTTTTAAAACGTGAAAATTAATTTAAAAAATAGAGTATGGAATCTAAAACAAAGAGAGGGAGACCGAGAGAGTGTTTTCTCTGCTAGGTCATAGATTCTTGGGCATTTTGGAGGTGTTTGAAGCATGGTTTTACCTTGGTATGCTTTCTTTATCTCTTTTTCGTCCCTCTATGCATTTTAGAAGTGAGATTTAAGGTTGAAAGATGATGATTTTCAGATTTAAGACTATGGGTCCGAACCCATTAGTCTAAATGGGATTAATGAGAGTTGTTTGAGTATTCTACAAATAGTTTAAAATTTTTTATAAGGTTGTAAACTTAGGTCATTCATTTTGGATGAACCCTAGACCTTTAAAGTGTGATTTTGGATTGTTGGGTGTTATATTAGTTATTATTTAAGTTAATGAAAACTAAATGGAGCTAATGAAAATTAATAAACCTAATGGTTATGCTTAACTAAAAGAGATTGAAATTTTGGGTAATTAAAGTGTTGATTTATGAAAGTTAGAAGAGTGTTTATAATGATTTTAATGATGATTGGTATAATTAATTGTAGATCAATTATCTTGTGCACCATTCAAGCTTTGGTATAGGTTGTGAAGAACTTTTATTAAAGGGTAAACTTTTACCCTCTCAAAAGTTTAAAGTAACCGAGACAAACCTAGTTTACATAGTTGAATGTTATTTGATTACTTGTTAAAATGGTTCATTTGAAACATGTTTAATATTTTTAAAATCATGATACAAATTTTGGCAATGGTTGGTGATATATTATTGTTGCAAATTATATGTATGTTCATATACATGTTAATAGTAATGATAAATGAGAAATTATGATTATGTACTAGTTGATGTGTGAAGTAAGTTGGGTGTGAATATGGATATGTGGATTCATAATATGAATGGTTGATTAAAATGCATATACATACATATGTGACGTACATGCATAGCATGATCATTGGCGAGATTTCGCCTAGGAAGAGGAGTAGTTGACTAAACCCACATGGTATTGATAGTAACCGTTGGAATCGAGAGTTTATCTCGGCACCAACAGTTAGAATCAAAAGGTAGCACTTGTCTTATGATTGATTTGGAACTATCTCACTTGTTCTATAAAGAACTCAAACCTACATAGTCTCCACCGGTTTGTAAAGAGGTTAGATTAAGGGTACGACACCCCATAGTTATTAACATTAGGGAAAACTACATGGTAGCTCCTTGCAAGTAAAAAGCCGGGTTAGTCCATAAAGGGCATAGCCATCGGTTTCATGTCGGAGGTAATCAGGAGGATATAAAGTTGGTATATGATCATGCATTTCGTCACGACCACATGATTATTGGTATTGTGGTTTGATATGGTTTAAGGGTGCATAGTTGGTATTATTGCGACCCCAGATTTTGCATTATTAAATATATATATATATATATATATGATTATGTGTTTAAAGCCCAGTCTCATGGTTGTTATTGTTGTGGTCAAGGTTATACATTGTCATACATACTTTATATGTGTGTGTTTATTGCTAATTACATTCATTTTTTATTGATATATAACTGCATAGATTAGGTAAAACTTAATTACTGAATGATTGTACTCATCCTTTAAATCTCAACATTTTTAAGGCCTAGCTCATCGGGTCAAAATCAGGAAAAATGAGCCAAGACATAGGATT
Organism: Prosopis cineraria; assembly: GCF_029017545.1. Taxonomy (NCBI): domain Eukaryota; kingdom Viridiplantae; phylum Streptophyta; class Magnoliopsida; order Fabales; family Fabaceae; genus Prosopis; species Prosopis cineraria. Next base: position 36,588,053 of record NW_026555338.1, on the reverse strand, counting down.
GTAGAGTAATCCTTTGTATGCCTCTTTATATTATTTTATGTGTATTAAGATTGTTAACTTGCAAACTAGGATTCATATGAATATGTTTAGATCAGTCGGCTTATTATTGTATCACATTTATGTATTTTGTGTCCTGAATTAGTGAGTTTTGGTTGTAAACTTAGTATAGGGCTAAAATACTTGTACAAGTAAAAATATGTGTATTTTGACTAATTTGGAATGAAATAATTATTTTGTGCAAAAAATTCCTCCCCTTTGTGTTTTATGTGTTATGGGGTTGAGTGGTGACTTTGTGATATATGTGTTTTTAGTTAAGTGTAATGTGTTGCATAACTCCTATAGAATCTATTGGGTGTGGTCTAGGGATGGTTATGAGTTTATGGCACTTAATTGTAATTTTGGACACCCTTATTATGTTTTGAAAGCATAAATGGGCAAGTTTACATTTTAGTTTTAAACTTTTGATTAAGAAATTATTTAAATGTAAAACTAGTGCGATTAGCTAGAGCTTGGAGAAAGCTTTTTGTAGACACCTAAATGAACTCAATCGGCATTGGATGGAGATTTGGTGTGCGTCGGAAGTTCGGGCAGGAAATCTGTCATAACAGTTTTTTGCTGTCATGAATTTTGCAGTTTATGCTACAGCATAAAACTTTATGTTGCAGCATAATTGTCCCAGAATCTTTTTTATTTTGCTATTTTAACCCCAATTTGATGTTATCTTACCTTATAAGATATCCATGCTTCTGTATACATGTTTTGATCTGATTTTATTTTTTAAAAAAATAATTTTATAACATTTTAAGTTTTGAAAACTTGGAATCCCATTTATATAAATTTTACGAACTTGGTAATTTACTTTAGTTAGTCTCGTAATTACCTTGATTATGGATTTAATTGTGGTTTAGTAAGGGAGACCTTACACCTCCATCACCAAAGTTCCTACACAAGGATCATTTTATGAAAGAAGAATTATAGGTAATGTGCAAAAAAATGGATAGAGAAAACGTACATGTCATATCGATATGTCTCTAATATGCCAATATGATTTCATGTTTGAATGACTTGTTTGTTACCTTAATGCATGTATTTAATTACCCTACAACAATTGTTAATTTCATTACTATACTTGTTTGTTACAGCATGAAAGAATTCTAAGTGAAACATACTAGTAAGTCTATAATATACCAGTATGTCTCTGATATATCGATATGTGTTCAAAAAAATTTTAAGTAAAACATACCGATAAAACATGCTCATACCAGTATGAATCCATGTTTGAATGACTTGTTTGTTTTCTTAGTGTGTGTGGTTAATTACCTTACGACAATTGTTAATTTTCTTACCACACTTATTTGTTACAACATAAGAAAATTCTAAGTAAAACATACCGATAAGTCTATGATATACCAGCATGCTTATGATATACCTATATGTCTCTAATATATTGGTATATACTAGAAAAAATTTTAAGTAAAACATACCGGTAGAACATGATCATACTAATAGGATTTCATGTTTAAATGACTTGTTCATTGCCTTAATATGAGTGGTTAATTACCTTATGATAGTTGTTAATTTTCTTACTGTACTTGTTTGTTACAATATTGATCATTTTTCAAGTGTTGGTTTAATGTTTAATTGAGGGAAGAACAGTGCTGACTAAAAGAAGCTATAAGGTCAAAGGTAGCACCGGACCAAATGGTGACTCAGTCAAGGGAAATTCTTGAGTAAGAATTCCAATGATAGAAGTGTCACTAATCTTCAAACTTGAGAGTTTAGAAAGCTTAAATGCATTATCTATGCTTATCAAAGATGCGTGCAATAATAGGTAATATGAGAATTTCCCTGAGTAAAATTTTCTCACTTGCTCACAGGAGATTCTATTGATTTGGCTTTAAAATGTAGGTGTTACTAACCTTCTATGTGTTCACAGGATGTGTGCTTTATGGTTGAGCTAATGAAATTTTTTTTCTTTATTCTTACGGTGAGGTGGAATATTGTCGTTTGTCTATGAATTTAATCTCAAATCAGTGCCCATATTTTGCAGTGATATATCAATATTCTTAAGGTCTTCTTTTTATTAAGTCTGGTCAGAGGATCTTTAATGAAATTTGCCCTAGCCTTTCCCTATTCAAGGCCTAATCTGATTTGTATTAGAATGGGATTAGTTATTAACAAATAATAATAGCATTTTTTTTGCCAACAATGAAATTTCTTCCTCCATTTCAAATTATGAAATGATTTATGACAAGATTATGTGTAATGACCTTATCATTATTCATTACCTACACATAAACCTAGCCATTAAAGCCAATTAATTAAAATAAATGGCCAAGCAAGGAGAAGTAGAATTAAACTTGGCAATTAACACTTTTATATAATACCTTTAAGTAAATAGGTGCCAAAATAAATTTCAAGTTGAAAACCATAAGTTGAGAACCGTATAATTAAACCTAATTATAGTAAGGAAGATTGCAAAAATAGGAAAAATAGCTTGAGCATTGAAAAGCATCCTTTTTACAAAATTAGACTAGTCTGTCACAGCCAAAATGGATGTTCGTAGCAATTTGTAGCATAGAGGCCACTTATCACAGCCAACACATTTGACATGTTTGCTGTAATACATGCTCAATGACAGTATATATATGACAACAAGTAAAATTCTAACTTATGAATTACCTAATTTTTAGCTCAAACCTCTAATCAAGGTGATTTAAGCATTCGCACATAGATAATTAAATACTCTAACTAATAGCTCTAGTTTCATCATAATTCGATACCAAACAAGGATCCTAGACAATTAAGATTACATTAACAACTAACACATTTACCATCCTCATTAGCCAAGTATTTTCCCTAACTAGCCATTAGCATTTGCATTCTACTTGCATAATCCTTATCTATGCATAAACATGCACAAACAAATCATGCCATTTCAATAAATAATCAATCTCATAAATCACACATTTGCATGCTAGGTCCCATTTACAAAAATCATATGAAGGCTAATATTAAAAGTTGTTCAAGTTAACACTGGACACATGCAAATGAAATATAGTCAACTTATATAATTAATCCTAATGTTGGTATGGTAAGTATTCAATTACACAAATTTAAACAACCAAAGACTTTACAAGATAGAAGTCTAGTCTCTAGCCTCTGCAACTTCCGCGCTTCTCTTACTATTATCATCTGTTAAAAATAGTTCGCAAATGGGAGTGAGATTATACAATTTTGATAATTAAACAATATAATTTAAGCATATCAAAGTGCGTTAAACAATAATCTCACCTATGAATTTCACATATTAACAACAATACATAATTATGAGACATTTTGCATGATCAAATGCAACCATCTTATTTCTCTCTATATATTTTGACTAAATCCATAGGCTATTAACTTATAAAAAACCAACCTATGAGACTGGGTTAGCCCTGATCTCCAATTATAAAAGGCAACTTGGCCAAATATTTCCATACTTACTCTCGGATTATAGATTCTCACTTCTCAAATTATAAGGTGTTATAAGTGTCTAACCCATACTATCCCTTCCAAAAATCGATGATATTGAGCATCGCGCCTAACCCATACCATACCTGTAAGAGGATGACAATACTAAGCATATATAATCAATAATAATGCCAACTATTATGCGAAAACTTAATAGAGGCTATATTACGTGGATTTCCAATAACGCCCTTTTGCTAACTCTCACATGAACTACCACCTATTCGTAATCATGCAAGTTCATACATGGATAATGGCATAACTATGTTCATATTCAATTCCATTAATAAAAATTTAAATTTACACAAATCATTTATCACATGCTCGTATTCAAATCCAATCCTATCAATCCATACTAATGATAATTAAGCAACATGTACATTACACTGGCCACAACTTCAATTCAATATGAACAAGTATCGCCACTCAAGTTATTAATTCATCAAGATAATTAATCATGCTCATATTAACACATGCCTCATGCGATAATATACAAGACGTAATTTGCTAACACAATCATACACAAAAATTAAATCCCTAGTTCCCTCAACTCTTAAGTTTACTACCTCCAAGAGTATAATTTGGATTTCTTTCTCAAGGGAGCTTCCTATCTTGCAAGCTCCATAAACAATCAATTTGCAGATTAAGATTAACAAGCGTCATTAATATCTAACCATCATTAATTAATCCTTGATCATGATCATGGCCTATTACTCTCATTAAGCGTGATTAACTGAATCAACCTCATTTCTCATTTTCATTAACTTATTTAACTTTCATTAATTTAAATAAACACGGCTAATAAGTTTCATTAACTTGGTCTAGCTTACTTAGCATTAGGGTTAGCTTAAACCCATAATCAGTAGTACTAATAACTACCATTAGCTTAAACCCAAGATTAGAAAGGTAGAAAACTGTCATTAAACTTCAAATGAGCCATATGAATAGCTAGAACTTAACAAGAATTCTTACCCAAGCTTCCTGTCTTAAAAAAATTAAGAAAGATGCCTAGAAGGAGAAGAAAAGAGAGAATGAAAGCCTACCCAAGAGATTAGAAGGCCAAAAATACTTCAAATGGACGCTAATTAAAACAGAACCCTAGTAGAGCCTCCCTCATCTCCTTTCATCCACCCTCTTAAACTCTCTCTCTCTCTCTATTGTTTCGAATTGGAGACTCAACATTTAAAATCTCATTGCGTCTGCCACAACATAAAGCATCATTCATCATAATGGATGACAAAACACAAACAATCTTACTTAAGCCTAATATCCAAGACTCAAGGTGGCCCATAAACTTCCCAACTCCTACTTTAAATCCAATATAAAGCTTAATAGACCCAAATGGCCATCCAAACTATCCAATTAACTTCCAATCATCTCAATTAACTAATTAAACTTCTCATTCAATGAAACTAACCTTTAGATTAAATTTTTGGATGTTACATTATGCACACCATTACAGCTCAATGATGATACTTTAGACATTTACCTTTTCAAAACAAAACTATACACTTTAAAAAATGCTCATACACACTTAATAATTACACTATAATATCATTTTAATTATCTCTTTGCTGAAAGAATAATATTAGAAAAGTATTATTAATGAAACCTTATTGTTTTCAAGTTATCTTATATTTTGAGACATCAAAATACTTTTAAAGTTCTCTTATAATTTGAGATGGAAAGAGTATATTATTTTACCTATTGCTAATTTTTCCTCCACTTTTTTTTATCCTTTAAACTTCATTTTTATGGAGATTTTCTATTAAAGCTCTTAGAATGAAGAAATCTACAAACTTAAATTTTAGGGAGAATTTTAGTTAAAGCTCTTAAAATGAAGAAATCTACAAAGTAATCTCAAAGGAGTCTAAATTTACTTCGCAAGCCTAAAGACTTAATTGTAATTAAATTGTTTGTTAAAATGATGCACATGTCCTTTCATATATATATATATATATATATATTTTAAAAAGTGTCACTGTTGCTAGCCACTGGAACCACAAGATCGCAGTAAAGCTCCCTAGCAATGATAGGGGACTTTTTTTGGAAAAAAAGAAAGAGAGAGACAAAAGCAGTGTTTTTAAAATCAAATCGGACTGGATGGTTGGACCGATTCAATCGTCGATTGATCTGATTTTTGGTCTGATTCATATGAAAAAATTATTTTAGGGTTTAAACCGTTTCGAACCTGCGATCAGATCGAGAATCGAAATCAAGCTGAGAAACGGATCCGGTTTTCAAAAATCAGATTGTTCAAAATTTTTTTATTTTTATCAAATTTTTTTAAAAAAATGACTAATTTTTTTAATCATTTGATATTATGTTGTATCATGTGGCTTATTAAATCATGATAAACTTAAAATATTTGATTTTTTTAAGTTAAATAATAATTTCATATGTATTTCTTATATTTAGATTATAATATATATAATTTTTTTAATTTAATTATTACATCATCGGTTTAACTATTGGTCCAATTCGATTGAACCATACGAACCGTGAACCTCTGACTTTTTCGGTTCAATATCCGGTCTAGTTCTGAAAATATTGGACAAAAGTATTTGCATTATTTCAACAAAAAATTCACTTACAATTAGAGCCTTTGAACTTGGAGAGAAATTTTAAATTGTTTTTCATCTTCTTTGCAGATTTTTTCATTCCGAGAGCCTGATTGAAATTCTTCCTTAAGTTTTACTCCATTTCTCTTCCCATTTAAAAAGCTTTTCTCTTTTAAAAATCATTTTATTTTATATTAAAAAATGTTAAATTATCTTGATTTTGATTTTAGAATAAACTTTCTTCATTGATACTTAGTGCTATAAAAATACTAAATCTGCTTTTTATATATTAATAACTTCACTATTATGAAGGTATTTTTAATTCTAAATATTCGCGCCATATTCATGTTCATTACCCCTGTTGAAAAATTATAAGAAAATGAGTTTTACTTTATATCTGCATTTACTGTAAATGTTCTAAAACTATTTTAGCCTATTCTAGTTCTTAATGTCAATCCAATTTTAAAAGTCAAAGCTCTTTTTTATAAAATTAATATACGTCTGACATGACATTAAGGGGAAAAAAAAAAAAGTTGCTTGTAACTCATGTATAATGGGGATTGGAGGTGAATTTTTTTTTTAGTAAATTTAAATTATATATATAACCTTCACCATTTGTTAGAGGATGGTTTAGGCTTCAGTTAAAAGAAGTTAAAATTTTATTTAAATTTCACTTAAGTATTATTAATTATAATTAATTATATTACGATGTAATCTATTTGAATACTGAAATTAATTTTATCTGCATAAATTATTATAAAGAATATTATTTTTTAAAATTAAATTATTAATAAAATTATATTTAATATTATTAAATTCATTAAACTTTATTTAAAAAGTAATATATATTATTTAATAGTAAAATTAAATTTATAAACAATCTCTCATAATTTATTTTAAAATGTGATTCTAATTCAATAATTAATTATTAAATAAATTTACTGTTTAAATAATTTTTTTTATAATAAATTATTTTGGTTTAAATAATTCATTATTATGCTATCCAAACATGTACTAAGTTAGCAGGGTTGCCTAGGTTTAGAATAGAAGGACCTTTGGCCCCCCTGGCCTTCCAGTAGATGCGGAAGGTGGCAACTGGCAAGGCATCCTTTTAGCGGCTTTGGTTTCCCTCCAATCTCCGTAGTCCATATCAGGGTTTTAAGCTGTTCACCTCACTCGTCTTCTATGCCACTTCGTTTTCTCCGCTCTACTACTTTCCCGTTTTTACTGTGATCACTGGCTGCTTCCATTCTTCCCAGCTCTGTCAGCCTCTCTGTTCTGCTGACTGTAATGAATGCCTGCGTTCGTTGGATCTTCTTTTCTTTTACTGTTCCGAGCTCTGCAACGCTGCCTTTTTGTTTATAGTTGTTCCGGCTTGCGATAGGGTTAGTATTGTATGTCTGAAATTGTGTTCTTTTGTAACTGATTTTTGTGCTAAGTGAGCATTGTTCGGGTGCTTTTTAGCACATTACAACTTATGCTAGGGATAATTTTTTGTGGGAACTTTCGCTGGCCTATAAATCTTATGCTTATGTTGATTTTGCTCCCTTACCTTACTACTGAAAGGCCAGAGTGTCATCTTCTAGAAAGATTTCAATAGAAAGAACCAGACATTATAGTCAGTCCATTCTGAATTAATCTCTTTATTCATTTGGTGTTGTGATGCAGTGCTGCTGCTAGAGTTGCCCGGGTCTGTCTTTGATTATTCATGCAATATGCCTAGGAAATATCAAATCCGATAGATTATTGATTTTGACGAACTTCAAGCAAATGAAGTTCCTTACTACAGTGGGACGGACAAGGCCGTCCATACATGGCCCATTTGGTATGATATAATTGAGAGGGTGGAAATGGAATTGAAAAACTCAGTTCTGCAATACCAAGATGCTTTTTCATTTTTTACTCCTAATCCTTTCAACCACTCAACCTTCCCGTCGAACTAGGCTTCGTGAGGACCGACCTCCGACCTCTGGCGTTCGATCTCCGACCTCCGTTGCTCAGCCACCGTCTCTCACGCTGTTCGTCTAGATTCGTCCAAGTCCAGATTCGTCGTTTGCCCAATCATCCTTGCAGAAGGCGTGATAGAGGCTTCCAGTGGCATCTTCATGCAATCTCGAAGTCATTATTCGGCGAACCAGACAGCGGCGTACCCGCACAGGCACCGCGATCATCGGATCCCTCTATCGCCAGGCACCTCTCACTCTCTCTCTCTCTCTCTCTCTCTCTCTCTCTCTCTCTCTCTCTCTCTCTCTCACCGTGTATTGGATGATGAACGGAGAAGAGTAATTGGGCCAAACCCCAATCTTCTTAGATCTCAAACCATCTGATTTCTGATCGATCTGAGTCGCCATTTTTGTATATGGCATTTGATTTCTGGTTCGATTAGGTTACAGGGGTGGTCCCTTTTTTTATCATTTGGGTTGGGGAAAATTTTTTTTGGGATGAAGGCATTTTAGTCTTTTTATATTTTTAACATTAATATTGAATAAAAATAATCAGTCACTTCCATGAGCATATCAAACACATTTTTAAACACCATGTTCATCTCTACATCCATATCTATCTCTATTTTCATATCCATCTCCGCATAGTTATAAATTTGGAGCCTCGAGTGAAGAGTAGAGAGCCATTAGCTTACTCTTCTCATAGTGCTTCATAAATCAATTGCCTTATTGAACAGGAATGGAAATGGTTCCATTCAATGTTAATAATGAAAGGCATAAATTTTTTTGTATCAAAAGTGCTTGAAATCAAAGTGCCTACTATTCTCATCTGCACGCATGTTAGGTTTTATTGAACCTTCTTGTCTAAGGGCCTGTTTGGTACTTAGTGGTAATAAGAATGGGAGTAGGAATAGGAAAGCTCTCTTGCATAAATATAAGAAGTTTGTGGATCCAAGAGAGTTGATTTGCCATCTGCTAGACACAACTAAAAATACTTTCTCTCACCTTTTCTCTTTACTCAAATCTTTTTTCCATGTACCAAACTCAGCTTAAATGCCTCTCATTTGCACTGTTATAGGGCTTTAACGGGGGGAGATAATAGGTGGTAGTTTTAATGGATTTGGACCCTTCAAAAACAGGAAATGTGTCATTAGACATGCACATCTCTTCAGATTGCATACGGATTTCTGTTCTTGTTGTGTTAGTGGAGAAACTTTAAAGTTGCTGTTTATTTAACCTGTTCCTGTGTAATAATATACTGGCTACCATGTTGTAAGACATCATAGAATAAATTATATGAAATATTTGACACTCACCAAATGCATGCTTCGCTACGCATATATGATACTATCAGTAATTTTTTCTCTCTCTCATGGTTAAAGAAGGAGAATGTTGAATTGTTGGCTGAACTTCTGTGTCTTGCAAAATTATTCTGAAAGTACTTCACCCTCACCCTAATCTTAACTTCACTTTCCAGGATTGAGTCTGAACTCATGCTCATTGTATACCAATTAGTATTCTTAGTTAGACTTTCTTTTGCCCCCCTTTCTGGTGATGTATTGTTAGATATTGGTTGGTTCTTATAATTGATCAAATTAGTGCTATTGATTCAATTTCCGATCCCCCATATCACTTGTTAAGGTTTTCTCTCACTGCTTGCTTCAAACTAGTCAGGAGCCACGATCAATTGACAGGTGTACGTCCTGGTGAAATACCTTGCTATCTTGGATATGTGTAGCGTGTTTTTAGTACTTTTTGTTTGAAATCAACCTCCTTTATTTAGAGCATCTGCAATGGCCTCATACAAGATTAAGCTGATTGGTCCAGATGGGAAAGAGAATGAGCTTCCTCGACGTCGACGATAGTTGCGTCCTCGATTCTGCAGAGTGCTGGAATTGAAATCCCCTATTCATGCTTTACCCGTGCTGGCAAAATATTGTCTTTCTAGTTCAGTGGATCGATCGGATGGCTCATTCCTCCACGGTATGAGACGGGAAGCATCTGAGTTTGCCAGGAAGTGAGATGTTTCTTTTTGATGACTTGTGTCATTACTCATGTAGCCAACTTCACTTATTGAGATAAAGGTTTGTTGTTGTTGTTGTTGTTGTTGTTTTCTGTGTCATTACTCTTGTGTCATTACAAACTAAATTATTACATTTGTACTGAGATCGCTTGGCTTCAATTTGATTTGGATTTATGCCTTGTAAAGGTTATTTTGAGGTAGATGTCACGGCTTGTCAAAGGGTGCAGTGTGCTTGATGGTATGTTTATTTATTGGCCAAGCGCCCAAGATGGTATGTTTAATTCAACCAATAAAGAATGAATCCTTCAACTGTTTAGATACTAATGTCATAAGTAAGACCTGGCCAGACTATAATAAAAACCAAATCGTAGAACTGCCCCTAGAAACCCGAATTTGTGATTCTTTCCACTCCAGAGTGAAGAGAGTGAATTTGAATAAATTTTAGGAAAATTGACAATTAGGGATCTTATAAAAATATTAATCGTAATTATAAATTCTTAATTATTGAAATTTTAATAAAGATTACGGTTTTTAATTGCAATTGAAAAAATGTGAATATTTATTTAAAAGATTTACTAAATATACTTGAAATTATAATGTTAGTTAGGAATTTACAAGAGTTGATTGTGAATTTTATTTTTTTATCGTCAATATATGAATAAATTACTTAAAAAATTAAGTAAATTTATGATTATCATTTGTGAATTGTAAGACAATCATTTACAATTTTTTTACTATCAATATATAAATAAATCATTTATAAATTTTACTAAATATAATTGAAATTATTTGTAATACTTTTTCTATCTTAAATTATAAGACACTTTTAAATAAAATTTTACACACTAATAAACTTAATTAAATACAACTAACAACCTTTCTTTTCAAAATAAAAATATAAATTTTTAAAAATATCCATCATTTAATATATTAAAAAGAGAAGGGACGAAAATTAATTATAGAGAGAGAAAAGATAATATTAAAATTGACATATTTAATGAAACTTTAATTTACCTAAAGTGTCTTATATTTCAAGACAGAGAAACTCTTTTAAAAGTATCTTATAATTTAGGATGGAGGTAGTATCAATTAAGAATTCATGAAAGTTAGTTATGAATTATAAATCAATCACTTGTAATTTTTTGTTATTGCCTGAAAAATCAACAAAAATTAGTTGAGAATCTTTGTAGCATTAGTTGGGAATTTACTAAAATTTATTGTGAATCTCAAGCCAATCAATAAAAAATAATTCATTACAAAGACCATGGCTTGTTATTGAAATTTTAATAATTTAAGGTTTGTAATTGTCATCAATATTTTTATAGGGACCCTAATTGTTATTTTTCCTAAATTTTATTATTCCCTTGGTATTATTTATAAAACTAGTTTTTTTATTTTACTTATAAGTTACATCACTGAATTTTTATAATAAGTTTTTCTTTTTTATACTCTTCATTAAATGTTGATGAAAAATATTACTAAAATATAGATATTTAATTAGGATAAAGTTAATAATTTATTAAATTTTTAAATAGAGTTAATAAATTTTAAAATTGATTATAATAAAATATGTTAAAACTAATTTATAAATAAGATGTATATGGGTAAATTTGAATATATATATATATATATATATAGAGAGAGAGAGAGAGAGAGAGAGAGAATTCTTTTTTTAATTAAATGAAAGTAAGATGATAAAAAAATGGAACTAAATTTTTGTTGGGGGGCGACTAGCTTTCCTCAATTTTATGTATCCAATCCAACCGGTTACCAAATCAGTTGCAGGCTCCGTCAAAAGGCTACAACCATGCAGGGGAGGATGGTCTCATCGTTTCGCGCGACTTGGGTTCTCGTGACTGTATAAACAAGGTGCAGAACAGGCAGTGATAAAAATAATAATCTCTTGTATCAATAATAATAATAATAGTAATAATAATAATCTCAACATGATATAAAACTTGATATCAAGTATGAACTTCATAACAAATCATATTATTTGTAAATGACAAAATGGTAAAATTCATTTCTCAGATTCGATGCCCATCCCGGCGTAGTTGAATCATAACCGTCATTTGCTAAAGCCAGAGTGGGAGTTTGGCAGGGTTATTCTTAATTTCTTATTAGTCATTAACTTAATATACCACTCTTCAGAAGCAGCAAGTGGACGTTGATAGCAGTACTTGCCTTTTATTATAGCCTAAGCAAGATCTTTGAAAAGATCTTACTTCTACAAAAGACTCCACTATGGTTACTTTTACCAATAGTTTGACTACGTGCCCAGGTTCACGTTGAAATGGGGAGTGTGTTATAATTTTTATCCAAATTATAAATAGAAATTAAAAATTAGAAAAATCAATTGTGAATTTTATATCAAACTCTTGCAAGTGTCAAAAGGCAGTGATGAGGTGTGAAATATGAATGGTAGGCTAAGGAATAGTGTCGAAAATAAAGGTCCAACTTAAAGGACTAAATTTGAAGATCATATTTAAATAAAAATTTAAATTTTAAAAATAATTTTTTTAAATAATTGGGTTTGAGGGCCTAATCCTGATAAATTTTATAAAAAATAATCTGAGCTCGGCAACCCTTCAAGTCTTATTATATTATTATTAATTTTTTTTTGTTTGGTGAGACATGCGTTCAAAACTAAAGACTTGCTCGCCTGAAGCCTTAATCTTACACACATTATATTATTATTATTTTTAATTTATTTTAAAATTAATTTAATATAATTTAATAAATATCAGTATACAGTATAAATTTTTTGATATTTTTTATTTTTTATAATAATTATTTTTTTGTATTTATAAAAAATAAAATTTTGTAACTAAGATTTAAATTTTATTACCAGACTTCTAATATGTGTTATTTAATTTCTAAAAGATTATAAAGATTTTAATTTTTTTAAATTTTAAAATATTTTAATTAATTTATAGTGCTTAATTTTATTTTATTTTTTTAAATTTTTTCAGAAGAGGACTTGCGGGGTCAACCCTAAGCCTTTCAAATAAATAAGGACCAAATCTCATAAAAAGGGCAAAAAATGAAAGACTAGATTTAAAGGCATAGGCCTTTACGAGTCGAGCCTATAAGGGCTAGATTCATAAGAGCCGATCCTGCTCCTTTCACAACTCTATGAGTAAGGAATGCATTGTTATTGTTAATATGCCTAAATAAAAATATTACAAAATGAAAGGAAGAAAGTGGGCTAATCTAAGGGCCTATTTGGTTTTCTTACGTATTATATTCAAAAAGCAAAATTTCACTTTCATAATATTAAAAGTTATTTGGGTAGAATATTTTATAAAAAAGTACATCTTAAAAACACATTTAAATAGTGACTAAAAGTAAATTTTTGAAATGTAACTATTTGAGCTTTTGAAAAGTGACTTTAAAAAGTAGGATGTTATTTGATCATACTACTCCAAGTTTAATATCTTATTCTTTTATTTAAAAAATAATTAATTCATTAAAAATATAATTATCATTTCAATAATAATAATTAGGTATCAAATTTTTATCCTTATAAATTAAATAATTAATCATATTAACTTTTAACATTAAGGTATAATAAAAACTACAAATATTTATTACATTTTCTAAAATTACAAATTAAAAAAGTACAAATAACTAAAGATTAAATTTTTAACATTATAAATCAAATTTTGCGTTGTTTAAAATTTTTATCACATTTTTTAAATAATTTAAATATATTATATTTGTATAATAAAAATTATAAATTATTATAAATTAATGTCTTTTTTGATAATTGTATATTTAAAAGCACATTTCACTATCACAAATTAAATAAATTTTAATATATCAAATTCATTTTTAAAAAATATATTTAAATATAAATTTTATTATAATAACTTATTTTTATTAAACTAAATTTTATTAAATAAATTTTTATCAAATTAAAAATCAAACACACTAAATCTGTCTAGGATTTCAAGGTTGTCCTCCTAGACGAGACCTGTTTATCAATGCGATCAAGATTGCATGTTGTCAGGTTCGACAATGACAGCGCTCGGAGCTTAACTGGAAAGCGGATTGCTTGCTTTCAGCTGAAGCCACGTTTCAATTAGACTAGTGATTCTCGTTGGCAGCCGCAGGTAAAGTGGCAGTATGTGTCTAAAGATATTGTTTTTAGAAACTATTTCATCGTATAAAAGTTAAACAGACTTCTTACAAAATAAATAAGGATCCGAGACAACAACAATTTATAAAATAAATTCAAGCAACAATATAAATAAAATAATATTTTTTTATTTTAAATTATAACATATTTTTAAATAAAATTTTATATATTAATAAATCTCATTAAATATATTTGACAATTTTATCTTTTTTAAAAAATATAAACTTCTAAAAATACTTCTTATTTAATATATTAAAAAGAGAAGGGATAAAAATTAATTATAAAATAAAAAAATAAAATTAAAATTAATACATTTAATAAAACCTTCATTTATTTAAAATATTTTATTTTTTAAAATAAAAAAATTTTAAAAATACTATATAATTTGAGACAGGGGTAACAATATAGTAATATAAGAGAAGAGTGAACTTAAAAGTACAAAAGCTGGGGCACAACCCATGACAACCACCGTTTTTTATAGACAAAAATTTTAAAATACTAGGCAATAAACACATCTTAACCATTGTCAGAAATGGTTTCAAATAATGGTGGTGTTTAAATTATATGTTATAAAACAAATTTAAATAATAATTAATATTATTAATTTATAACAATTTTTTTTGAAATATCCCAAATATTTTATAATCTCCAACGACTCTCTTGTTATAATTCAATCATGTTAATTAATCACTCCCTTTTGTCCCATTATATGACATCTTTACAAACTAGGAAATAATGGTTAATTCATTAAATATGTTTTAAAATAATTTTTTTAATTTTATCCCTATTAAAATTAGAAAGATAAGTCACGGAATTAAATGTATAATAGGAATAAAATGAAAAAGTGATAATGAATAAGCCTCTATGTGTCTTATATTAAATGCAAATTCTTTTTAGAAAATGTTTTATAATAAAGACAGGTGCAAATATTTTATTTGATTCTCTCATTATAATTAAAAAAGAGTTACTATTAACGGGAATAATGCATAATAAAAATTTAATTCATCATGGCACCACCATTATCATTCATGGTGCATTATTAATTATATGGACCTCGCAATGATGCAAATTTGCAGCCAATGGAGGAGTGTAGCAGTCACCAAGCTGGTGCAATTTTGTCGTCCATGGGATATTATACGTATTACATTTTCTGCTATCAAAATGGAGAATGAAGATGTCAAGAAAACCCTTCGAAGGAAGTTTCTGATGTCTCTTTAATTCCCATGCATTCATCGAATCGAACTGTAGCGTAATAACTGGCGTTGATGGAATCGAAGACAGAACTAACTCAAAAATGATTTTTTTTTTTTTGCCAAAGACTAATTAAAAAATGATACTACTAGTATCCGTAGAATATTTTATTCCTCCCGTGACTTTTAATAATCTCATTAAAATTAATAAGAAATAGTTAAATTATTGATATTATTTTCTTAGAAAAATTTTATTGATATCTTTAACAACAAAATATTTCAGGTTACTCTACTTATAGAAAATTATAAAAAAATGGAAATATAATAATATTTTTTATACAAAATTACTTATAATAAGAGTATCAAATGATATTCCTTTCATTTTCATTAATAAAAGAAATTATCACTTTTAATTTTTTTATAAAAATAAAATTATAGGCATTTATTGTAAAGTTTTTAAATTATCCTTTATAATTTTATCATTCATAATTATCAAAAAAATTAATAAAAGATTGATTAATACAATTAATAAAGAGCATTATAGGTAATTTTTTTTATTTTTAAATATAATTAATATAATTAAATAATTTTTTTAAAGTATGTGATATAATTTTTTTAACAAATAAAAATGGAGGGAGTGTATATTAAGAGCTGATTGCTTGCATCCGAATAACTGATGAAGAGGTCCTCATTCCGTAAACTGATAATTCCAAGACACGTGCCATCACTCCGGTGTCAGCCGACCTTCAGAAAGGGCGGTGCTCAACACGTGGGCTCTACTCAGATCCGCCTCCATGCCCTTTTATTTTATTACAATCAAAATTATATTTGCACACTTTTTGGGGGCAACTGTAATGAAAATATTTGCGATAATATATCTCCACTCCCTCTTTAATTGCATATGGAAAATTAAATTAAAACGTTTAAGCAAGTGATATTTATTTTGAATAATTTTTCAATTTCTAAATAAAAAATTTAAAATTGAACTGGCTAAAATTTCAAATAAAAAACTTTTTCTTTCTGTTTTACCCTAAAGTTCAAATGGGACCATTTACCGGTTCGGGAGTTGGTTGTCTCCAGCCTGGCATGTATTCCTCAATTTTTTAAAACAAAATAAATAATATGAAGATATTTTGTTACAATTATTAAAAATAAAAATCACAACAATTTGAATTAATATCAAAAAATATAAAATATAAGATTTATACTAAGTAGTAAGTACCGTAGCAAAAGAAATGTTATACTGAGTAATACAATTTGCACGCATTTCTTAATCATATATATTATTGAAATAAGGGGTTATGTAATTTTTGAAATGCATAAATTTTTTGGAAATATATTAACGAATGTGAATGTCAAGCTCAAATAAAGTAGCATTATTTGTAAGTTACAAAGAATGTAGCTGATTTTTTAGATTTCGTGCCCATATCTCGTTAATATTTATTTTTTTGCTCGAGTTGTGACGTTTTAGAAGTTTTATTTTCCAGACATTTCCGCTCTGTCATTAAATTTTAATGATGCCCATAAATTTGGAAACTGTGAAATCTAACTTAAACCTTCAATATATATTGTATATTCCCTTCATTTAAAAATAAATAAGGCATTTTTTTAAAAGATTGGTTTTTTTAAAATTATAAGACATTGTTAACATTTTAAAGTGTAGCTAATATATTTTATTCAAAAATATTTTTATTAAATGATTTATTTTATATTTATTTTTAAGTAAAATATCTGATTAAATAAAAAATAAATATAAAATAATAATATTAATTTGAGTACATAAAACTAGTTTATCATAGATGAGTTGAACATTCCTTGATTTTTTGAGGGAGGGAGTGTAAACGTTTCAACGATCTCTCCAGTGGACATCTAGGTGTTCGAGGAGGTGAATTAAATATCTCCGGCTTTGCAGAGATACTAATTCGCAATTTAAGGTCTAAAAGGGACAGCTAACCTAAATGATAAATGAAGCCAAAAATAATCGTACATTAAATTAATCAACGAAAAGTGTGAAGCTCTGTAATGAATATTGAAAACGGAACTCTCTCTGGGTACATATATCAGTTTGTTTGCGGAGAAGCTCTGCTAGCGGACTGATCTCACATTGCCTCGGTTTCTCTGCTTGCAAGCGTGGCCCTTTTGATTGGCTGCCATGGCCAAGATCAGATCAGCGATCACCAGCCTTTCTCTCTTTCTCAGATTTCTATTACTGCTTCTCTCTGTTTCGGGTTCGTTATTCTTCGCTTGTCTCCTTCTGCATGATTCTGTTTGATTCCCGGAAAAGTGCAGGAAATAGACAACGCAGCCTTTATTCTATTCTTTGTTTCCTCATGATCGCACATTCGAGCCTTCAGCCTTGTTGAGTTAGTGATAAGAATGCAGTTCCATTCAAAGTGTTTGAAACGTGTGCTTTGAAGAATAAACAATCAAATTAGATTTTCTATTCTGTTCCTTATTATATGCTATATCTTGTTCGTATACTAGTCCGATCTAATAGCGGGATTTTCTGTTATCACATTTGTTTCCCAATGAACCTGTAATAATCACCTACTCACACCATTTTCCATTGGATATTTTTGTTATTGTGCTTTAGAATGCCTCATTTTAAGTAGAGTGAGTGTTGCAGCTGCAGTGATTTCTTTTACTGCAAATTCTGGATTTTCGGGGGTTAATTTTTAATCATTTGTCCAATGTATGCTCGTGTGTGTATGTATTTATTTAAAGAGGGCTGTTTCAAACGTCTTAGATGTTTCTCAACACTCAAACTCTGTTTTCAGACTCTCTGGTACAAATCCAAGGCGTTGGGTTTGGAATTAACTACGGACAGATAGCTAACAATCTACCTTCTCCCTCTCGCGTTGCCGTTCTTATAAAATCTATGAACGTAAGCAGAATCAAACTCTACGACGCTGATCCCAATGTTCTACTAGCCTTCGCCGATTCGAACGTAGAATTCGTCGTAGGGCTTGGAAACGAGTATCTCCAGAGCATGAGAGATCCAGTCAAAGCTCAAACATGGATTCAACAGCATCTTCAACCCTACCTCTCTCGCACCAAAATCACCTGCATTACTGTGGGAAACGAAGTCTTCAACAGCAACAACACCCAGTTAATCTCAAACCTTCTCCCAGCAATGCAAAGCGTTCATAATGCCCTATTAAATCTTGGCCTGGAGCGACAAGTCACTGTCACTAGTGCTCATTCTTTTAACATTTTATCCAATTCCTACCCTCCATCTTCTGGAGCTTTCAGGCAAGATCTGGTACAAAATATTCAACCCCTTCTAAGCTTTCTAGCTCAGATCAAATCACCCTTTCTCATCAACGCTTATCCTTTTTTTGCATACAAGGATAACCCGAATGAGGTTCCTTTAAATTTTGTGCTGTTTCAGCCAAATCAAGGGATGAATGATCCGAATACGAAATTGCATTATGATAATATGCTCTTTGCTCAAATTGATGCCGTGTACTCTGCGATTAAAGCTCTGGGTTATACTGATATTGAAGTCAGGATTTCAGAGACAGGTTGGCCTTCTAAGGGTGATCCTGAGGAATTAGGTGCTACCCCAGAGAATGCAGGAATATATAATGCTAATTTGGTGAAAATAATGGAGCAGAAGCAAGGCACTCCCGCCAATCCGTCAGTTCCGATTGATATCTACGTCTTTGCGCTTTTTAATGAGAATTTAAAACCTGGTCCCGCGTCAGAGAGAAACTACGGCCTCTACCATCCCGATGGTACTCCAGTTTATAACATAGGATTGCAGGGTTATCTCCCAGAAATGATTGTATCCAAGTCCAACGTAAGTAGAGAGACATGATTAGATTCACCAGCTTTGCTGTTCAATTTTTATTTATTTCATTTGCTAACTCCAATGCTTAATACTCCATCGCAGATTTTGTCCGCCAATTTTCTCGTCTATTTAATTTTAGGATTAGTTTATGTCGGAGATATTTCCAGATCATGACAAGAGGGGACTCTCAAGGTAGATCAAAGGAAAATGTGGGTTTTGGTATATCATTCTTTTGCACAAGGAAGATGGTGAAGGTGAGGGGAGTCGTCTCTGTATCATTATCTGAAAGGTGGTTGTTACTTTCTTCATTTAGATTTCGTTGATCCTAAATGCTAACTTGTCCCACCTCTATTCTTTGTGCTAGTTGATTCTGCCGTGGCATATCTAATAAACAATGATCATGGACAAAAAAGACATGAAGTATGTGAGAAAGTCCAGTATCAGGTGCAAAAGGGAAAGAATTTTTTAAAGCTGATGTGCTTTAGTTGAATTTCTGACACACAGAATTAGATGTATTTGATTCATTAAATATAGATAAAATCAAGTGATTTATACATAAATATCCATTCAAAATTAGCATCCAACTGAACAATGACAAATCAGATTCTTCGCCTAGAATGCTTTTTAGCTAATAGTATTATACAAATTAGAAGTCGTGTATCTGATGGGAAGATTTTTGGAACTATACTGTGGACTGTGGAGTCATTTTGATTGGTCTATCAATTTTCCGTCTAAATTTAATTTTATGAATGTGCCAATTAGATTTTGTGAGCTGTGACTCATAAGTCGTACTCATAATCACACCCAGAGTCTGCAAAAAAGCCTTGCTTTGCATTATTTATTAAAAAGTATGTGGTGGCAAACTGGCAATGATTCATTATCTCTGTCTTATATCTTCCCCTGGCAACATGAATACGAATGTGGGAATAAGTTCTACTTGTCTTCAGCTGTACGAAAAGGTTCAAAAGAATTAGGTTGAATTACAGAATTGCATATCAAACGCGACCTAGCTCGGAAATTGAACCCTGTTTTTTGGACTAAAAGTTACGTAGAAAACTCTATACAGAACACGAGTGACAAAAAGAGGTGCAGATGAGTCGATGGCTCCACATGGTGGACAATGGACCTTTTTGTGCCTGGTCCAAACAAGATTGCCGGATGGATTTCAACACGAAATGTGATAGCCAGCCAGCCAGCCTAGCTGCTTCTTTTTTCACTTTTTTTCTGAATCGGCCCTACTGCTGTACGACTCCAAAAACGTACTGTTATGCCATGTTTTGCACGAGCTCGTCCCTGTGATACAACTTGTTCTTCCCTTTTGCTTATATTTAGCGGATCCCAAAAGTTATTTTGATATTAGTTTGGGAAAAAAACTTCATGCCTAACTGTTTGAAGATTTATGACTTCATGATATTGCTGCATTATTGCAGGGTACAAAAGCAGCACAGATTTTACTTGTCGGCAAATTTTGCACTCCCATAACTAGACGCGGCCGCAATAAGGCTGGACATTGGAAGTGGAGTATAGTGATTTTATCAAAGGTTAATAATACCGTGTGAAGTACTACTGATCGGGTAGGTGGGCTCTGTTGTATGTGTAGAGCTGTGGAATATATTATAGTGGCTTGTAAGCCACACAATTTGTTTTATGCTTTCTCTTCCCAGAAAGATTTACTAGCTAGGTGCAATGATTTGTGCTGATTCAATTTATGGTTATTTATTAATAAATTGGCTTGAGCAAAATTTTTTAGGGAAAGCAATTTAAATATATAATTAAAGTAAAAAGTAAACATACTACGAAGTGGAAGACTTAAAAAAAAAATTAAACATTATTGAGCAACCATGGCAAGAAACTAAATATCGAAAAGAAAAAGTCTTTCTGTAGGATAGCAAAGTGAATACTCTTGAAGGTGACAATCAAAGCAGAAATATCCACGTAGACATCATTTGAATGACAACTGGAAAGAAATATTTTTGAGAGAAATTTCTTCCTAACAGTTAACCTCCAAATGAGTGGTAGAAAGACCATGTTTGGGTCTTAAATTGTAAATCCATCAAAGAACTGGTCGAAAACAAAGGAGATAGGGGGGAAAAAAGGGAGTCTCTCAAGCTTGCTTTTTCATGACAAAACTAGTGAAAATTTGAGACTTCCAACATATAAGAATCAAACAAAAAATTTGTCTGCCCTTCAAAACTTTCTTGAACTAGATATATCCCCATCATTGGATGATGTCCAAGAAATCTAAGATAAAGACTAGTTATTTTCCTGAGCATTTTTATTCCAATCACATATTTGATCCAAAAGGAAACATCGGCTTTTGAATTCCCTTAGAAGTTGAGTATATGGTTTAAAATGAATAAGAATGTTTTTCCTACCCTTTTTTTTTCCTACTTTTTAAAATAACTAGATATGGGTTTAATGGATTGCATGAAGTCAAATGGCCTGTATTGTCTGCGACCATGGATTTTGTGGCTAGTTATATTTATTTATTTATTTTGTTATATTGATTAGTTCTCCATAAAATGTATTTCGTGTAAAACCTAACATCCAATTTAGTAATTTACAAACTTAGACATTAATCATCAATACAGAATAAAATAATTCTACTAAATTACATTATTTATTAAACGTGAACAATGCAGGATTTTTTTTTTTAGATTTCATACAATGCATGAATTATGTATGATTTCAATTTATGAGAAGAGATATTCATATTTAGCATCTGATCATATCTCAAATAAGATTATTTTTAATAAGAAAATACTTATACATAATTAAACAAAAAACTCTCTCTTATGTAGATTTAATGTTTCAATCGACATAATCTTTAACATGACTTTAAATCGTACATATTGGCATAAATGTATATCAACATAGTTGCGTTACATTTATTTATTTATTAACAGGTGTCTAAATAAAACTCACATGCAAGCTCGTCGCTTTGACAGTGCTAAAGCCAGGTCACATCGAAAGCATAAGGATACAAACAACAGAAACTTGGTCCAAAGTTAGAGTATAAAACGGGGAGAGAAATCATGAAAGATCTTGTTACCGAAAGAAGTAAACTGGGCATTAGACATTAGGCCCAAAAGCTGGCCTTAAACACTTACGGATGAAAGCCCTAATTGAAGCCCAAAGGGTCAGTCTTGTCTTGTCTTGTCTTAGGGCTGATAATGGCGGGAAAGACAACTAGGAATTGGTAATCTAGGAATTGGTAATCCGGATTTCGGATATATATATATATATATATATATATAGAGCGTCGAGATAACTTCGCCAATTTTTTCGCAGAGGATGGGAGAGACAGAAAAGGTGGTGCCGGAGGCGGAGGAGCTACCCAAAGCTATTGTGCGCCGGGTGGTGAAAGACGAGCTCTCACGGTGCTCCAATGACGGAGATATTTCCATTCACAAAGATGCCCTTCTCGCTTTCTCGGAAAGCGCGCGGATCTTTATCCACTATCTCTCTGCAACGTCAGTACTATCTTCCAACTCTAATTTTTATCTTCTCTGAAGTCTGAACTCGGTTTACTTTCATCTATAGCGGGCCTATAGGGTTTTGGGTTGAAATTTTCTCTCGCGTTCATATCTTTCTGGAACTTATTAGCCCTTTGTCTTTTGTTCAGTCATTTTTTTGCAAAGAACGATTGTTTTATCGCAGTTAATCAATCTAGTGAACTTATAATTTAAGACTAGTTCAGCTATTTAAAATTGAACACTTTTTTCCGGGGAATTTGATTATTGATGGATAACTGCAAAGGGATTGATAATGGGAAGTGCCAATGTCGATTCGGTAATTCACTCATTTAACTGAGCAATATGTGACATGAGAATCAATATATGCTTTCGTTGATGGGGTTGTAAATATTCCATATTTTACCTTGCTTAGTGTTTTAAACAACTAATAATAATATGGTTCAATACAATGAGCAGGGCCAACGACATATGCAAGGAAGCAAAGAGGCAGATAATAAGCGCCGATGATGTATTTAAAGCTCTTGAAGAGACCGAGTATTCCGAGTTTGTCGGGCCACTAAAAGCTTCTCTTGAAGGTAAATCAACAAACTTGATTTCCTGTCCGCGGTTATGTTGATCAAGATATTTCATGCGACAATGGTGATGTCTTACTCTATTCCTTGCTGTGAGAATGTGTCTATACATGCATGTCGTGGACGAAGAAAATATAGTATTTTTCTATTTTCTTCAAGATTTGGTGTGATGTATTCTGGTCAATTATTTCAAGAAGATGATGGGTTTCCATTGAAATAAAGGAAGTAGTTTTATTTTCAGTTATTTGGCTCCAGTTGAGGTTGCTTTGCCTTGATGTGTGCTCTCAACCTGATCATGACTTGCTGTTGATGAAAATTGGGCTCAGGGCTTAATTGTAGTGGGATTGGAAAATGTATTATCTGCTGTAGGTAGTAGAAGGAGAGGGACTGGGGGATACACGAACATTGATGTTTCAAATTAGTGATCTTATTCGCAAATCGCAATGACTTGCTTTGTCAGCGGGGTATTTTTGGGGAAAATTCTTACTTCGGCCTACCTTACAATTTTTCTTCATTGCTTACCAGAGTTTAGGAAGAAGAGTGCTGGAAAGAAAGCGGGTGCATCAAAAGAAAAGGACGTGAAAAAGAAAAGGAAGTTAGAAGGTGAGTCATCTGATAAAGACGAGGAAGTTGACAACAAATAAGAAGTTGGGAGGGCAGGATCGAAGAGAAGTTGAAGTTTTCATGACTGCCTGTGTTATTTGTGGTTTAAAATTTGGATAACACGCACGAAATATTGTCGCATTTTATGCTGCGCACAACGTAAAAAATATGGCTTTCAGTAATGCTCGTGCCTCACCACTCCTCCCCCTCGGCTCTAGGCAGATTGAAGAAAATGACTGGCTTCCCTCTTGGCTCTACTCCAATTTTTACTAGCAAGTTTTTTATTAGCTCAAAATCTGCGGGGGATCGTATCCTTTCACAAAAGCATGTCGGTTAAATTTGTGTTTCAGTACTATTTATAAGCTCACCCTCTTTGGGTCAGTCATTCATAAGCTCACCTTTAATTTCATAAACTTCACACAAGTCCTAACATCTTAGGCACCAATTGGGAAAAACTACTTTTCACATCCCAAAAGTGTTTTTTTTTTTTTTAACTTTTGGGATGTGAAAGGTTATTTGGGATAATTTTATTAGATGAGATGTGCTTTCAAAAAAGACTTCTTGATTGGGTTCAAACGTAAAAAATTGGAAGTAGCATTTTATAGCGTTTCAAATGTAAATGTGGGCATGT
Source organism: Prosopis cineraria (assembly GCF_029017545.1). Taxonomy (NCBI): domain Eukaryota; kingdom Viridiplantae; phylum Streptophyta; class Magnoliopsida; order Fabales; family Fabaceae; genus Prosopis; species Prosopis cineraria. The sequence continues at coordinate 36,563,607 of NW_026555338.1, read as the reverse complement.
AATGGTTGGTACCTGATATTGTAATTGATCATGATATTCTCCTTTATTTTTTCCTTCTTCTCATGCAACTGAGGCTCTAGCTCCTCATCTGGTGATTCTTTACTCGCTCCTTTTTCGTTCCTCTTTCACTCCTTTACCATCTAGTCACAGATTGGAGTCCCTCCATTTCTTCCTTCCTTGCTATTCTAGTGCCCCATTTCTTCATTCCTACCTTGAATCTTTCATGAATCAAGTCATTTTTTAGATTTGAACAACATTTCAAAATTGAGAGAAGTCAAAACACTTGGGTTTAGAACTTGTAGAGTGCAACCACCAATGTTTAGACCAGCTCATCAAACTCTGACCTCCTCTTCCAATCTGCTCTTCAATCTGATAACCTCCAACCATTTTTTGTTAAATTTGAAAATGGTGGTCCTTTGTTTTCCATTAATATATGAAAAAGAAGCATATGTATGTTCGATTTGACCTCGCTGGTTCTCTGATTTGATCTCGCTGGTCCTTTGTTTAGTTTTGATTCTGCTTGTGTTGGCCTTTTGTTTCTTTTCTTTACCTTTTTCAATCGAGCTTTTGTCTTGATTCTGCATTCGTATCTATTATGTTTGAAAACTTTTATCTTTTTTATCATGTCTAGACTATAGTATAAATATTTGTAGTTCTTTACCAACATGGTCTCTAACCAAATTGCATGGCCATAATTGTGGGAGAACTTGGACAAAAGAAGATATCCAATAAGACAGGGAAAGCCTATGACTGGGTCTAGTTTGAAGTTGTTAGTGTGTTGAGTTGATTCAAAAGAGAAATTGAATATAAAATGACCATTGGAGTAGATTGATGTGTTCCTTTTGCTTTGACATCTTCCTATTATGTGGTGGCAGGTAGTCCTAGCATTGTTTTGTATCAACTTCCAAATCCTTTATTTCTCTCACTCTATGAAGCTTGCCTGTGTGAAATATTTAGATATGGTTATAAATTATTAACAAAATAAAACTTTCCATAATTTAAGTTATAGATCAAAGTGGGTTGGTTATGCGAATGGAGAAATCAATCATAATCTAAGTTATACTTGCACATGATTGACATCTCTTTTTGGCAAAAGGAGAGGTCTCAATGGAAAAAAGTGGGACGCGGTGTATATTATGTGCAAATATTTTAACTCTTTTAATTTGATTTTTGAAAATATGATATTTCGATAGTAAATATGAGTAAAGAGAAGGCACTGTAGACAACTAAAGAGATCGAACTGTTCATCAAATTAGCTCTCTAGCAAGTTAAAAAAAAAAGAAGCATAAAGATTTTACCTTATTAAAGGAGGGTTGGGGGTACTAATGTAACAGTTCAATGGATTTAGCTTTTAAAAGTTATGATAAAAAGCAATTGAAAAACAAATGGGACAATTTGAGAAAAGATTGAAATATATAGGACAAACTATTGTTCAAAGATTGGTTTAGAATGGGATAGTGAAAAGAATAATGTATTAACATTAGAGGAGTGGTGGAATTAAAAGATTAAGATGTACAATTATACATGTCATGTTGTATATTTGATTTTTTATTTTGTAAATATACTGGACTCAGTTCTTGTAAATGTGTAAGAGAATCTTAAGTACAAAAAATTTAGATATAGACCACTTCCATATGTACATGAATTGACAGAGTTATTCCAGCTAGTTGTAGCACAAGGCACTTATACGTGGACACTTATTGCTGATGATCCACAAGATGTATATAGGCCTAAATTGGATTTAACTAAAAGATCAAGAGACAGTGATACGTAAGAAATAATAGTGGAGTTCTCCCAAAAATTGGACAGGTTAACTTGAATAATGCATATAATGATGGTACTAATTCAGGAAGCAGGCAAACGAGAGGTGAAAATGGTCAAAACAAAAAGGGAAAATATCTTGCATCTATAATGATTGATTCAGTGAATTGTTTGCTTTCAACACAAGAGGATAGGGTTACAACACTAAAGTCAATTCTTAATTTAATGGAGAGTGGAACAAAACCAGTTGATCAACATGTAATAGATATTAAGAAGGAATTTTATGGAATCAAAGAGATTGTTAGTGATGAGGCACTTCCTGAACAATGTGTTGTGGCCTTGCTAGATAAGACTACAAGGGACATGTATATTAGGCTTAAAGACAATAGAAGAGCATCAGTGGCCCATTTAAAGTGCTTGGGTAAGAAAGCAGATTAGATCAATTCTTGCTTACTTTCTCAATGTTTTAAACATAGCTAGTGTCGTTTATATTGTTAACTTTGTTTTTAAATTGATTGTGTTATTTAGCTCTTGTTTTATGTGTTTTTATTTTAAGTTATGAATAATGGTATAATGGTTGTTAAATTATGTTTTGCAATTTTTATAGATGAAAGTACATAGTCTCGCTTATTACAATTACTTATACATAAGAAAGACAATGAGATTAAAGCTATTACTACAATAGTATCTAATTACTCAACATATGTATAAAAAGAGCCTTGTAGATTTAGTTTACAATCAGGTCATGCATGGGTGCAAAAAATTTTACAAGGGCATCCTTAACGTTGTTATGACATGTTTCACATGGAAAAGGATGTTTTTTTTTAACTTTGTGATGAACTGGTGCAACATGGTGTACGTCCAACCAGAAGAACAAGGATTCATGAAATGGTCAGTATGTTCTTAAATATTATTGAGCATTGGGTAGGGAATAAGATGGCACAAGAATGGTTTTAACATTCAGCAAAGACTACCCACAAACATTTTAAAAATGTATTGTATGCTTGTGAGAAGCTAGCAAAAAAAAATATTCAACCAAGAGATCGCACTTTTTAAGATATACATCCAAAAATTTTAGGTGACTCACAATATTGGCCATTATTTAAAGATGCCTTAAGAGCGATTGATGGAACACATATCTTATGCGTGGTTAGTGTTGAAGAGCAAGAGAAATATATTGGAAGGAAAGGTATTTCAACACAAAATATAATGACCGCATGTAATTGGGATATATACTTCACTTATATCATAACTAGATGGGAAGGGATTGCCCATGATGCTCGTTTATTTGACTATACACTTACAAGCTCGAGCATAAATTTTTCACATCCACCCCAAAATATATTTTATATTTATCTAATTTAAAATAATTTTTTTAATATTTTATGAGATCTTACAATTTTTATTTTTTATTGGTAGGTAAATATTATTTGTTGGATACTGACTATCCAACATCACGTGGATAATTGAGTCCTTATAAATTTCATAGGTATCACCTCTCAAATTTTAGGTGTTCATTCAAATTTGCAAACAATATTGAGGTTTTCAATTATTATCATTCAAATTCAAGGGCGACGATTGAAGGAATTTTTGAGGTTTGAAAAAACAGATTTATAATCTTACGACACATGCCTAGTTATCCACTTGTGACGTAATTTTGTATAGTTGGTGTAACAATGGCTATACATAATTTTATTAGAAGAAAATTTATAATTGATTCTGACTTTAGGCATTTTGAGGATAAAAATATGGTTAATACTAATGATGATTATGGTGAGCATGTATTTTCATCATCAATTCCAAGTGCAATTTCAAGCATGGCTTTTGATGGAAAGAAGAATAGGGTTCGAGATTCTTCTAGTGATCAGATTATATATTATAGATCGAATCATCAATCATATAACTATTTAATATTCATGAATGTTTAACTATTTATTACATAATTTTTTTCAATATTAAATTTTATTTTTTATTCTTATTATGTAACATTTTAAATTTTATGTTATTTTAAATTTGTTTGACATTTTTTAAACATTTCTAATATATTATATTTGTATAATAAAAATTATAAATTATTATAAATAAATATTCTTTTTTATCATTGCATATTTAAAAGTACATTTCAAAAGCATAATTTTTTATTAATCTAAACAACTTTTAATTTGCCAAACTAATCTTTAAAAAATATATCTAAACATAAATTTTATTACGACAACCGACTTTTTTCAAATGAATTTTCACCAAACTAACTTTTGACAAACTAAAATCCAAACATACACTTAATATTAACATAAATAATTAAGTATTAACAATATGCAATACTTTGAAAATCACATGGCATAACCCGTCATTTCGAATTGACTATTCCCTCCGTTAAAAAATGTAAGACATTTTTTTAAGAGTTAAATGTTTAAAAATATAAAGCATTTTTAATCTTTTATAGTGTAATCATTATTTTTTTTTTAAAATGCCTCTATCAATAATGACTTTATATTTATTGTAAGGCATTTAATAAAGATAAATATAAAAAAATAGAGTAAGTTGAAAAGTAATTAACTATTTTATTGAGAAAAAAATTTAATTAAAAATACTTTATATTTTTAAATGGAAGGAGCATATTTTTACTTGTAAGGGATCATCTAAATGAATATCAATCCCTTGAGGGGAAAAGAAATGCAGAATTAGACTTGCCTTTGGTTTCTATCTATGTAGATTTAATTTGTATCATTTATATTTAAAAAAAATCAAAATCTTCTAATTGGCACTTCGTAAGAAAAATGTTTCAAAGCAAAGAACTAAAAAAAAAAAGTGAAGTTTAAAATGTTCACATGGATCTAAACGAATCTCACCATATGAATAAGTATACCATCTACTCATTCTTGCGATTAACAAGAATCCGATAATTTAAACAGTTCTCTACTTCTGCTCTCTCCATCAAAACATCTGTACTAGTAGAGGGAACCCAAAGTATATTATTATCTAAATGAACATTCTATATAGAATTAAATAGCTGGTTCAGGCCTTCTAGGGAGAAAACAGAAGAGAAGTACGAATTTATGGGATTAACTATCAACATAGAAAGAGCAGAGCTCAAATAAAAGTAAATCCTTACATCCTATGTAATCAATACAGAGACTATCAAAATTGTATAGTTAATAAAAACAATGTTATAGCACACTTAGATAAATTTTGATGATGTCAAGACACCAAGCAAGCTTGAAATTCAGGGACCATCTAATATGGACGGTATCTGCGCCCTTGGCCACTAGCATTGTTGTGCCTTCCCTTGCTTGAACTGCCGAAGTTCCTGTTGCCACTCCCTCCATTCCTGCCGCCTCTCTGATGTGACGGTGGGGTCTGTGGCTGCATTCCTGGTTGTTGCCTACGTAAGATAAATGCTCAGAATGTCAGACAAACCAGTATTTTGCATGCAACTCCCCGTGCTGGATAATTCGATTTTACATTAGACTTTGAATTTGTGGTTTTTCTCTCTATTTGTTATTTAAAAAAGTGATAGAACAAGAAAGAGACTAAAAGTATCGGATAGAGCAAAACAATGTATAATCCACTTACAGGACATATCCAATTCGCCCGTCTGGCAAAAGCATGGGCATCATGGCCATTCCACTTGGAGCAGGACCCCTTCCATGTATCATGGGCTGCAAGGGATTCGACTATTTGGCTTCAGATTAAATCATTATAAATGTCACCTTAAAAATGGCTCATTACACATGCACCCTCTTGCATGTAATATTCAACTCAAGCAGATGCAAGATGTTTATTCAAATTTGAATGATACTGCACTTGTGGTCTAAAAGTAAAAGGAGGAATGAGACTTGCAGAGATTTAGATTTATAATCTCATCTTCACTGTTTAACATAAAAGGGATGGCTTTAAGTAAAACATCAAAATACAATTAAACGAATGTTCTCCAAGGTCCAAACAAGCAGAAAAAAGGATATCAAAAAGAAAGAAAAAGCAAACGCACATGTGCCACCTGTGCAAGACCTGCTGCACCATATCCAGCGCCTAGCCCACCATAGGCACCTCCAATCAAATTATAACCAACATGGGGAGGGTAGCCTGGAAGCAATCCTGACTTCTGTGTATTTGATCCTCCCGACTTGTCAACCTGTGGCTTTGCTAGAGAGCACTCCAAAACTTGACCTAAATTAGAGTAAACATAATCAACAATATTGAAGAATATGCTTCTAATTATAAACATGCATATAGAGATAAAAAGCAGTTCAAAATTTACCATTTAATTCGTATCTTTCAGTGTTTTTAAGTGCTTTCATAGCACTTGACTTCTCCACAAAATGTACAAAGCCAATTCTGTTCCTTTCCTGCCCAGACTTTGCTGGCGGCAGAACCACCTTTGAAATCTTTCCATGGTGTTCGAAAAGCTTCTTTAGTTGATCTCCAGTTACATCCTTAGGTAAGTTCTTAACATATACTGCCCTCACCTGCTAATACATGCTTCAGAACTCACAAAATTTATGCAGAGAGAAATCCCCACCAGGTATAAATTTTAATGAAGCAGTCAAGTGCCAAATGCCAAAATAAATCAACTAAAAACAAATGAGAACACACTGTACATAATCAACAAAGTCCCTTACCATGATAATGGCCAAATCAGATTCACGACTGTAGGAGGGATGACAGATTCAACAAGATTCATCTTTCAAAAAGATTAACATGGAGGGAAGAGACGATTCCCATAAAAAAAAAAAAAAATGTTCTTGGCAAAAAGTATGTTCATATTTCATACAAGAGCAGTGTCTAGTCAGCAATGTGCATATGAAGAAAGCTATCAAAATTCTGAGACAGGAAACAATATTGGCAAATAGCCAACCAATAAATACTAGCTACTCTAGCAGAAACTAGGTAGCAGGCAAAGGGAGGAATTAAAGAGTGATAATTTGGCAGCTAAAATACGTCAGAAGTAATATTTTACCTGAGAGGGGTTTAGTTTCCATTAATAATGGAAGTACTTGATATTGAAGAACGAACAATGTGAAAGGAAAACAAGAAACATCAAACAGTCATTTTCAAAGAACAAACAGAGCCTAAAAGGTGATAGTTTGAGGAGAACAAATTATAATCTGCTTCATCTTTTATTAAAATAAGCAGAGTTTTGAAAGGAGGCTTATAACATCTTAAAAAAAAAAATTACACTGATATCTGATATGGACAATATCAATGGCTCCATCAATGTTCCAACTTTTTATTATGTTGCTTAGTATCCCATTACATTAATCACAGTTAAAAATTATCAAATATGCTTAAAATAAATAATAAATATGAAGCGAGAGATTTAAAACCTGAGATGCAGCAGAGGAATCAGAATTTTTAGGGTCAGCCCAGCTCACTGTTGGAGCATTGTCACCTAGCTTGAATTTTGGATTCATCATCTTTTTCCTTGAATATTCAGCACATGCATGATTATAATAGTCGACAAAAGCAAAACCACGATTGTTTGTTGGGTGCTTCATATCCTGAAATGAAGAATTGGCATCTAAACAATAAAAACCAAATACTGCCACTGTCTGCCAGCATATGAGCATGTGCCTCTGGTAAATCAGTGAATGCTATTTTGGAATGATTTTAGCAAGGAAATTATTTTGATTCGTTGTGACTGTAACCTTAAATTCCTACATCTTCCTTGAAATATATAATAAAGAAGCAAAGCAGCAAGGTATGTTATACCTTAACTAGTTCCACAGTTGTAACTCCAGGCCCAATCTCAGCTACAACCTTCCTTAGATCCTCATCTCCCCAGCTTCTAGGAACATTACCAATGAAAAGTCGGTGTTTTGCTTGAGATGATGAACATTTTATCTTTTTACCCTGAGAAGATTGATAGTTGACAAAATCAGGAGACAAAGAAAAAGGATCATTTTACACATTATGAATCTGAAATGTTAGAAAGACTTAAGTTGCACCATGCTTTCCCTTTACAAGGAAGGATTAGCTTCGATGACATTGTATTACCATAAATTGTTTATTATTCAGTTCTTCAATGGCTTTAGAAGCCAATTCCACACTTTTGAAGGTCACAAAACCAAAACCCTTGTTTTCAGCAGAATCTTTTCCTTTCATAACCCTAACCTGTTTCCATCAAACTTTCATGTTAAAGGGTGTTTTTCATAGACGATATACCAAGGAAAATAACAATTAATAAGCTTACCTCCATAACTTCCCCAATAGACTCACAAAAAGCCTTCAAATCCTCACCTGAGGCATCATGAGGAATGCTACCAATGTAAACTTCAGACCCATGAGGAGGAAGAGAGAGAAGTTCTGCATGCTTTTTCTTCTCATCATCATCTTCCACCTTTGCCTCATCACCACTAATGTTTTGCATGGTGTCAGTGTCATCAACATGATCGGCATCATCATCATCATCTTCTTCTTCTTCTTCAACTTCTTCATCTTCCTCCTCTTCTTCCACCTCCTCTTCTATCTCTTCCACCTCCTCTTCCTCTTCTTCTACTTCTTCATATTCAATTTCTTCCATCGTTTCCTCAGGATCATTTTCTTCATCAAGATCAACCTTCTCATCAGACTCAGTTGGCTTTTCAGGTTCAGAAGGCTTAGCAACTGATGAAGAATTTGCCTTTCCTCGTGGCATCTTATAGAACTAAGTAAACAAGCTAGTGAGGCAACTGTGAAGAAGGCACAGAGGCCAGAAGAATTCCTGGGAAGAATTATACACATATCGAAAGGAGGAAACTAAAGAAAGGCCAAAAAAGGACTTGCAGCGAAATGAATTCAGTGGAACCCGTGCAATGAGATGAGACTTAAGGGTCACACTGTGAAAGAACTTTACTAAAGGGGCATTGATAACATAACTAGCTGCAGTGAAGGGCAAGTAAAAGAGATTTGCAGCACTAGATAATGAAGGTGGTGCAAAGACATGAATCTCTTGTAATCCAAAGCATGTTTTTGAGTACAAGTCTTAATTATCAGAAAGTCAAAGGGAGGCAAATGCTGGCCCTCAAGAAAATCTAGAATTGCAGGAGCATCATATGTAAATATGAAACTAGAGTTAACATTAGGAGATACATAATATGCAAGGTGAACAACCAAATTTATAAATAAGAGCCCCAGATTATTTTTAGAGTCAAGCCGAGTTTAGACATTAAGGGAATTTGATGGCAGAACAAAAAGGAGAATCATCAAGACACATAAGTGTCCAATCTCAAAAACAATAGCAGTTCCAAACTAAACGTACCAATCGGGGAACCTTCCTGCAATAAATTTACAGATGACTGAGATAAAAACTCTGGCTAGTTGCTAAGGCGCGCTTAAACAGTACATGGGAGTTTCAGAAAAGATAAGAACACAAAAGCAAGTCAGTTATTTCAACTTTTCCAAGAACAAGGCACCTAACAAACTGGCGGTTACGATACAGTATTTTTTGAGCATTTAAAGACGGGTGAGAGTTTAATTTATCGTTGTCTCCGTCAAAATAACATTAGATGGAAATTTGGTAGTTCCTAGACATAAGATATCCTCTCATCTACATAATCATGCACGATACACCATACGCACCAGAGCCGACTCGATAATACAGAGAAAGAAAAAATTGAACAACTCCAGCCCATTGATTCGGCCGACTAGATTTGGGATGTGGTAAATCCAAGAAATTACCACATTTGGGATGTGGCAAATCAATCTTAAAGCATGAAAATCGCAAATTTGCTCAACAAAACTAGTAACTCTATTTTTCACATAGGAATTTCCAGTCCTTCATCAATTTTACTCCAACATACTAGTTATCAAATATATGAGGATAGCAGCCTCGTGCGACGAAGTGAAAAATGCATATGTGCGTCAGCGTTAGGGGAGGGGGGAGATAGTACCTGAAGAAGTAGTACGCGATAGGAAGGAAATGTGGGTAGGGTGCGAAGAGCTGAACTGGAAGCAAAACCGAAAAAAGTCGGAGATAATCAGATGGGGAAAGGAACCAATCGAAAAAAATTCGTGAGATACGATTTTACATTGAACCTTGGAGAGCTCAAGGGAAGTAACGTGCGAATGAAACGAACCCTAGAAGCCCTCTTTCTTCGTCCTTTGAAGTTTTCTTTTACAAATTTTGATGCCGCGGAAGCTGATAATGGTAAAAACGGCGACTAACCGACTAACCAAGATTACGGTTAGATTTATTTTATGGATTTACAGCATGCCATCTGTACAATAATAAACTGAATAATAATATGTGGTATTTTTTTTTCCTTTTAGAAGATTTTTCTTTAATGTAAGATTTTTTTTTACAAAATTCAGTAAAATATTAATGCATGATTTTCTGTTTTTTTTTTTAAAAAAAAAACATTCATTCCATCAGCTCGTAGAAAGGGTTTTTTAAATCACATTACCTTGCCCAACTCTAAAAAAATATTCTCACTAATCTTATATATAAGTTCTGACAATTTCACATGAGTCAACAAGAGATATAAAATTTACTGATATTTTCTAAAAATAATACATTTTTAATTTATTTTATTAAATACTCCTTTCGTTAAAAATGTAAAGCATTTTTTGAGAAGTTAGATGTTAAAAAATGTAAGGCATTTTTAATCTTTTAATGTGTAATCATTTCTTTTTTTTTTAATACCCTTATTGATAGTGACTTTATATTTATTATAAAGTGTTTAATAGAAATAAATATAAAAAGATAAGGTTAGTTTGAAAGTAAGTAATCACTTTATTAAGAATAAAATTATATTAAAAATACCTTACATTTTTGAACGGAAAGAGTATATCATTTTAAAAAATATTTCATTCTTCATATACAACATTATTTTCTATTTATAAAAAAATATTATTTAAGAATTACTAAGAGGCAATTTAATATGAATAAAAATTAAAATATTTTAAAATATTATTACAAGATAAGGAACCTAGTTTTAAAATATTTTTAAACCCCTTACTAATTGTAATATGTGTTTGTTGGTTTTAGGACGTAATTTTTACATGTACGTAACATAACAGGAAGGAGTAAAAGTCGTGAGTCATGACTTTTCATTGGTGTTTTGAATAATTTTCTCTTCGACTTTTGTAAATGATCCTCCTAGCTCTCTTCTCTCTCTAACATTGACCAGCTATCGTTGATGAACAGAAGGATAGGTTTCAGAACATTAAATTAAGGTACAATGATAAATAAGGGCTTTATAAAAATATTAATATTAAATTAAAAATTTTAATATTAAAAAATAATAAAAGTAGTATTAAAATTTAAAAATATCAGTGTTGAAAAGTCTTAATATACTATTAATGTTCTTATGAGATTTTTATTTTTCATTCTTCCTTAAATTAATGATAATTAAATTCTTACTAGTTTTTTTCAAAAAATAAGTTAAAATGCCAATTAAGACAATTATAAATATCAAAATTTTAATTGTAAATAAATATTTAAATATTAAACATAACTATTAAATTATAACAATAATTTTTACTTGTAACTATTTAAATTAATATTTACAATTTATTTTTTAAAACTTTTTGTTAAGATCTAACTGTCATTAATTCAATCTTTTGAAACTTAGTTGTCATTTTCCCTTATTTATATGGTGCCTCACCTCTTGTACCTTCCTTAACTCGCTCATATTTCGATGCACCATTTTCTTGCACACGGTACAATTAATTCTCTCTTTCTAGCTTTTAGTGATAATACTTTTGAAATGTTACGATAACTCATGATGAAATACCAATCATTGACCATGTGTATGTTTGGATTACCCTCTGATTGAGGGTTGGAAAATCCAAAACCTTAGTTGAGGACAAAAACACTCATTATAAGATTTAAAATCTTATTTGAATAAAAGAAATTTCAAGCCAGCGTTGAAAACAAAATGAGCATTGATGTTAAAGCCAAATGGGAGAACTTTTTGAATTATGTTGGCAACTTTGGTTCAACATTTATTATCATATTCCTCTCTCCTTATGTTCTTACCTCACCCAATCTTCACTACAACAAGCACCAGTCATTGCTTTCAACATCGCCATTTCTGATTATACTTGTGCTCATCATCATAGCTATACGTGGAGGTTGATGGCCACCGTGTTTCCTTTTTCTTGGTTGCTTTTCTTCATTTGTTGAGGCAGAGAGAGAGAGAGAGAGGGAGGGAGGGAGGGATGAAGGATGCACTATTAACAGGAGGGAAGGATAAAAAAGATTATTTGGTGGTGAAGAGAGAGAAATGACGAGGTGTATGAACAAGAACAAATAGCTTCATTTTTCTTTGAATTTAGCAAAGTTCAGTCAAAAAAATAAATTGAGAAAAAGAGAGGAGGCTAACATGATGTGGAAAGGGGTGTAATTGTGAAAGGGAAGATGGTAGTTTGTTATTATTTCATATTTAAGTATAATTATTAATATTAATTATACATATTAATAAAATTTATTAAATATACTCTACAATTTTATTCTCTTAAAAAAAATACTTTCCATTTAATATAACCTTGCTTATTTTTAAAACACTAAAAAGAGAGAAAAAAAATATAATAAGAAGAGAAGGTTAATTAAAACAAGCATAACTGATAAAAATTTATTAAAATAAGATTGAAATGAACTAATATTAAATTGTAAATCATATCAATTGAATATTTTATAATTTATGAATTCATTGTAACTTTTCGTAGTTAAATATTTTAAATTTTATCATTTAATTCTACTGTTTTAAAGATTAAGATTTTTTACTTATCAATGTATTTTATATTTATAATCTACTTTTTAAAAAAATTGTAATTTTAAGTTTAATATTTTTTTAAAATATTAAATTAATCACAAAAATATAACCCATGTCCATTTTTGTCATTATATATTTTAACTAATTTTTGAATTAAATCATTCAAATAAATTTCAGCTTGTCTAACTAACTTTAAAAAAAATATATCCAAACATAAATCACATTATAATAACACATTTTTTTTATAACTTCAATTTACTAACTTTAATTAATTTTTAACCTCAATTGCAGAATTTTTAATTCAAACACACACCATAAGTTTAATTTCACGCCTTAGTTCGCTAGATTTGTTTATAAGATTTTTATAAAAGTGCGAAGGGACTACACCATCAAATGTTTAGAGTTGTGAATTTTCCCAACAAATAGTTGTTGCCCGTGAGTTGAATTTTTAGGTACAAGATGATTACTACTTTTATCACCGGTTGTTTTTCGACTGCCAGTGTGAGTTTTATCTAACCAACTTTTTAGATTTCTAATTAAAATTTGAACTCCCTCAGTCCCAAACCAAACAAACACTGACACGTTTGGAGTTTTAACAAGAGAGAACATCAAACGAGGTAGCGTAACTATTCATCGTTGTGAAGGAATGTTCACTAAATTTTAACATCGCGCGTCGTGCATCCAACGATTTGGAGTCCTCCACATGATTTTTTTTTTTTGGGGGGTACCAAATGCCATGTTTTTAAATCAATTTTTTAGAACAATTTTTTTTTGCAATCCCTTCCTGATTCCCCAGCTTTATTTCTAAGCCAGAACCTTATGTATATATGGAACAATGACCCAAATCTTATGGAATTAATCCCTTTATTGAATGAAAGTACGAAACACAGCAAGCCCACTCATTTTCCCCTTTACATGCAACCACTTATGAAATACGAATGGCTGTCCCCCGGCCCCCATGCTAGGCTCATATTTTACCTGCACCAGTTTTGTTTCGCACTATGAGGAATTTTTAACTCTATCACATAGATCAAGGGAGAACTTAGTTCATATCTCTCTAAATTTCGTTAACTTCCTAAATATACCCTTCAATCAATTAATGTAGTAAATTCTCGTTATGATCTATTGATCTATATGTCCTGTTACTAATAAATACATTATGCATTTTAAGAATAATAATATTAATTATTAACCATATGATAAATAAGCAAATTAACCCCCTGAATTTTAGATCATTAGCATCATAAATTTTAATCTTTTTTACTATATATTTTTTTTAACTTTTGAAAATGACACAATTTAATCTCTCCCATCAGCAAAAATTAATTTTAACCATCATTTAACTAGAAATAACAAAAAAGGAACATCAAAAATTATAAAAAATGATTAAAAAAAATTTCTCATTGTTTTGGGGTTTTGCCTGTAATTTTTTGATTATTTTTAAATCATTTTCTATCATTTTATGGTTAGCTAACATTTAAAGTTATTTTTTTATTAATGACAGAAGTCATATTATATCATTTTCAAAAGTTGAAGGAATAATTTATATAATAAACAAGTTTAGAATTTATGAAATTATTAAACCTAAAGTATCTTGTAAAATTTATTTTTACTTGTGTCCCAACAAGATTATCCTATATATACGTGCCTCATAAAAAGGAAAAAAATGTTAATAGAGTACTGTAGAAGTAAAGAAAATAAAAATCTAATTTTTATTATAAAAAATCTATTTATTCATTACATGAATCATATGAATAATGAATCTTTTGCATTCAGAAAAAATAGAAACAATCAATTAAAACGGATAAAAAGATGTTCAGGCGAATGAAATTGAATTAATATAAGATATTCATAAGAATGTTGGCCCATCAAGCTTCGCGGACATGGTTGATGGTCTATCCTATGCCCAATTATGAGCATGAATTATGAACAGCGATTGAAGAGGCAATTACTAAATCCAAAGCATAAGAATGAATTATTAGATGTTGATGGATTGGCGTGTGAGGGCAATGAATCAGGGAGCACCGGAATTTTGACAAACTCTGTTATTTCTCTCACAAGTCTCAGCCACTGGTTTGCTATAAATTGATCACTGTTATCTCTCTTCCTTTCCCACCACTTTCTATCATCAGAGCCTCTTTCTGATCTTGCTTTTCTCACCCCACGCATTCAACCGTCGTTATTGCTTCTTCTCGGGGTATCATCGAGAAACAAACTTTGTTAATCATTCTCACCTTCCACTTTCTTCTAGCCCTTTTCTTCAATCTAACTCTACCAACAATCTTTTTCTTTTTTCCTCACTGTAAATTCCTATTTGTTGAGCCAATCTTCCCCTTTATTGATTCCTTAAGTCACATAGTATCGTATGACATTTTTATATTTCGTTTAGTTTATTTCAAGGAAAGGCTCATTTTATTGCCAGCCATGACCGAGGTCCTCCATTCCTCATCCCATTTCTCTTCCACCTCAACGAGAAGCTCTTCCTCTTCGTCTTCCCTGTCGCGTGCGCCCCTGTCTTCATTGTCTTGCGCAACCCCTCCCGGCGATGGCATTTTCATTATTGGTGACCAAGAACCTCCGTCGCCGTCTTCGCTAGCCGTGGAGGGTTGTTCAACGGCGACGGGCTGTGACACGGAGGAGCTGGAGGAGAGGGACAAGCGCCGGACGGAACAGCTTTCTGTTTTGACGCTTGTTGTGGCCCTTTTCAGGAAATCCTTGCTTGCCTGTAAGAGTGGGAGGAGGGAGCTGTGCGCG
The DNA here is from genome assembly GCF_029017545.1 of Prosopis cineraria. Classification (NCBI taxonomy): domain Eukaryota; kingdom Viridiplantae; phylum Streptophyta; class Magnoliopsida; order Fabales; family Fabaceae; genus Prosopis; species Prosopis cineraria. Next base: position 36,548,398 of record NW_026555338.1, on the reverse strand, counting down.
ATGGAGATCGGACGGCCTTCCAATGTGCGACATGTTGCACATGTCACGTTCGATAGATTCAATGGTTTCTTGGGTTTGCCTGTCGAGTTCGAACCTGAAGTGTCCAGAAGGCCTCCTAGTGCCAGGTACCTTGTTTCTTTATTACTGTGTGCTGCTTTAATTCCTTCTCTTTTTGGGATTGTGGATCACTGACTATTAGTGGATACCTCTTCATTCATTAGATGCCACTGTTCATATTAGATGTACCCATTACTCATTTATTTGCCTACCGTTGTAAATTTAAAATTTTCTTCTGAGGTTTCTGTATCTATGGGAGTGTAAATTAGAAGTTGTGCAGCTGAATTCTGGTTAACCGCCCAATCGTTCTGTGCCATAAAAACAAAACATGCTGCCTTTATAGTAATGGCCATTTCTGGTTCAAATGACTTGTAATATTTTAAGTTAGCTTGATGTAATTTTTCGTTTCCCTTTGAATTTTCACTCGCAGTGCAACTGTTTTTGGAGTTTCGACGGAGTCCATGCAGTTATCGTATGACTCAAGAGGGAACATTGTGCCAACAATTCTGTTACGAATGCAGAAGCGTTTATATGCTCAAGGAGGGTTGCAGGTTGTTCATCTATATATCGCTCAGCTTTTCTTCTATTCTCTTTCTCATATTTTGCTCTTGAATTAGTGAACACACTTTGCATGAGCGAGTCAAAGAAGTTTCTCCTGTTTTTAGGTTCACGTTTCTTTAGGAACTTGCTTATCTATAGAATGCTACTTATGTGCTCTTGCTTGGTTTAACTGTTGAATTTGCGCATGCAGGCAGAAGGGATTTTCAGAATCAATGCAGAAAATAGTCAAGAGGAATATGTTAGGGACCAATTAAATAGTGGAGCGATGCCACAGGGCATTGATGTACATTGTTTGGCAGGGCTCATCAAGGTACATCATTACAAGATGACTGCATCTGGTTCTTTCTATGCAAGTTTCTCATAAGCTTCGGTGATTTGGCATAGGAGTTTAAAATTAGTCTAATGACCATATTGAAATAAAAGTGACAGTGATGTGACAACGGAGAATAATTTTGCTCATCGAATTTTTATTTTTTGAAATTTGTCAAGAGGTGGACCTTGACTCTTTAAAATTGTTGATATAGATTTTTTTTGCCAGAAAATTGTTAATATAGATTTTACAAGACCACCATCTGTTCAGACTTCAGTGCATAGATTTAATTCAGTAATATACTAAAGGAAGAGGCATCGGTTTCGAATTTCTTTTGGTCTAGTAGACAAAGGAACATCGGTTAAAAGCGCATTTGATTGACCAAAAGATCATTATTTTAATAAATACAGCAGATAGAGCATTTGTCTCGCCAGATTCAATCTTAATTCTTATATGACTGAACAGAGGAATACATCGAGTATCTCATTTGCTTTCATCAATGATACCACTCTTTCCACATGGATGCATATCTGGTCTTGCCAACTATGTTAGACCCTGGCTTCAAAGTTGATAGCTGTTTTAGAGCTCATGCTAATCCCTTGACCATCCTAAGATTTACCACTAGTCACTATGAGAACCTTTATGCCACTATCAGCCTCCAAGACATGTTCATAGGACCGTTACCACCAAATCTTTGATCAAATGCTGCCTTATAAACCCATGTTACTGCTTAGCCAGAAATGTCACCTTCGTTGTTGTTCCTCTGACTAAACTAGTAGCTAACACAGTCAATTCCCATTTTGATTATACACTTGTGAATAACAATGACAGAACCATCTTGTTTGTGAAATGACACAAGGTACGTGCCAGGAAATCCAGTTTGTGGGCCTGCAACTTGCAGCTTACTATATGTTTTTTATGTCTGTCTAGGCATGCAGGAGACGTGCATTGAGTTGATCTATGTAGATTGCATTCTCATTTTGCATAATAAATAATGACTTGGCTTGATATTCTTGATTTCTTGATTCTTGTATATTGAAAGGCTTGGTTTCGGGAGCTGCCCAGAGGCATTCTGGATTCTTTATCCCCCGAACGGGTGATGCAATGCCAGATTGAGGAGGAATGTGCTGAACTAGTGAGGCATCTACCTCCTACTGAAGCTGCCCTCTTGGACTGGGCCATCAATCTGATGGCTGATGTTGTACTACACGAACATATCAACAAGATGAATGCACGCAATATTGCCATGGTTTTTGCGCCAAACATGACTCAGGTGAGTTCCCAATCATAAAATTCTCTGTCAAAGTACTTGTCCTTGCCGTGTCATTGCATTTATTCCCTCAAGAGCTAAGGTGCTAATGTGATGGTAGGTTTACTTCTAGTTTCCTACTGCATTCTGACTTTGTGATTGCAGATGGCAGATCCTTTAACTGCATTAATGTACGCAGTCCAAGTGATGAATTTCTTAAAGACACTTGTAATAAGGACCCTCCGAGAAAGAAAGAATTTGTCGGTAGATTCTTCTCCTCAATTTCATTTTGAGCCTTCCGATGAGAATGGACACCATAGCCCTTTGCAGTCCTGCCAGCAAGATGCTAATGAAGAAAGTGAAGATGCACAGGAAAACTTCATTTTTAGAACTGTCCAAGAATGTTCCCCCAACTCTCCTCACCAAAGCATTAACTTAACTGGAGAAGAATCTGGCAGTTTGTTAGCCTCTTCTGAGCATCTAGTTTGTGATGGAGGTTTACGTTGTAAGTTTTCTCCCAAAGGAAATGCTGGAAAGAGCAAGACCGACCGACCAAGTTATCCAAATACTAGGAGGAAGCCCAAAAAGGCCACGGTCCAACAACCTACGATTCATGGAAAGGTGCCTGTTGAGAGGAGGGGGATTAGGAATCTGAGTCGGTTGGATTCAAGATCGGAGAGGATAGAAGCCTGGAGGTGAAAGAAGCAGAACTGTGCCGTATGGCTCTGTAATTTGAAAGTTGGATTGGGTTGGAAGTTGCAAAAGGAAATTTGTTTACTGGTTCACTTATGTTTTCTTTGTTTCTTGGGATCGCTGAACTTGTCTGATTTTAGGAATAGCTCTGTGATCACTCTAACCATGTAGTGAAGTCGCATCAGTTGTGTGTTTACATTTGCTCAAAGTTTATTCCTAAACGACCTTTTCTTCACTTGTGTTCAGGGTACATAACTCAGCATTGCAGGACGTAACAAGACAGTACACAGGCGTTCTGATTTTTTTTGGTGTGGTTAATTGACAATATTAACGTAACTCTTAACATAGATGGTGATTAAGATGAGACAGTGGTTAGTGTCACAAAAGAGTCATGCCACGCGGCTTGCAACTTTGAATGGTGAGAACCACATGAGCAGTTAGCAAGTGGTGATAATAGAGGGAGTGAGTGGAAATGTGCCCTGTACAGCACCTTCACACGATCGAAAAAACTACACTGAAAGCAGTGGTCCTTCTCCTTCCCCAAAGGAGCGGTGAATTACACCCTCATCTTCCTCCATGCCTCAATCTTTTCAGATACACGAACACATACACACGGAAGGTTAACAACTTTGTCTTGATCCAATTTGTGTGTCACACCCAAAACTGGCTATTTGTTATCCAATATCATGCCATCACAGTCATTATCTCAAAATAATAATCATTTAGTTAATGATTGAAGGGATAATTATGTATAAACAACGGAATATCTAAATATTATGAATAATCCTCGTCAAACACTAACAAGATTATCAGTTCCTGTATTCGAACATTTTTGTTGATAAATATGAACTAATGTTTCAATTATTTTTGAATAACTACTTATACAATAATAAATTATAAAAAAATAATGAAACAAAAAGATAAACTTCAATTTTTTCTCCCTCCCTCACCATGAGTTGAACAGGATTAGATGCTTTTCCGAAAGATGGAGGGGCGAGTGGGCCTAGAATTTGAAAGAGAGAATATATCTATCTCCTACACGTAATGGTATGAAGATAAAAGTTTTCCATACTTCTTGCTAAAAAACATTTTAGACATTTGTGGTCGCCAAATTCACACCAATCTCTGTAACCAGCCATTGATTTTCCAAAACTATCATGCACAAAAATTTTTCAAAAAGTAAACAAAAAATATATATATATAAAAATCAGAACCTCCTACTTAATAGCATCTTCCTCAGGACTTTTTTAGATCAAGCTATTCTCGTGACCATTTTATTTTTTTCGCCCCTTTTGTCTCCGCTTCTCAACCATCTTTCATGTCTTTGCTCCTCTTTTGAACACCGAAAACAGAGCGAAGGCCATGGCTTCCGGCATGAGCCTGCAACACATCTTTGAAAACCCATTGCCTGAAAAACCAACGCTTTTGCAGTCCCTCTCAGTGAACCAGATTAGACCCGTCAAACCCATTGACGATTCCTCCTTCACAGAATTATTCGGTGAACTCCATTTCAAGGAAAGTCCTCAATTGTCCCCTTCGTCTTCCCTTCTTCCCACTTCACCGTCATTAGACCTTGGTTCTGACATAAACCAAACCTCTGTTTCAAGCACCCCAGAGGGTCATGATTTCGAGAATCCATTGCTAGAAAGCCCAAGTCTGCTTGAATCCCTCTCGTTCAATAAAATTAAACCCGCCAGACCCGTTGACGAATCATCGATTAGTGAAATATTCGATGAACTCCATTTCAGCGAGAGTCCTACGCCATCTCCTCCTTCATCTGCCCCTGTTTCTGCTTTGCCGTCAACAGGCCTTCAAATGCTCGATCAAAAAGACGTGTTCGACTCAAGACAGAGCACCCCGGAATCAAACTATATCATCCGTCATAAAAGAAGCGACAGTTTTTCATCTTTGAATTCTGATAGTCTTCATTTTTGCACAGAGGGTCTTGGTTTCGAGAGCTCAGATGATATGGAGGACTTGAAGGCTGGAATGGATGAATATTGCTGGGAAACTCAAAGCGAGAAATCTGGTATTAAGAAGAAGAATTTGGCTTCGGAAGATTCATACGGAGAATGCAGAAGGTCAAAGATAAGGGGGTTAGAGTACCCTCCCCCTATTTCATGCATAGGGAGCACTGGGAAGCCTTGGGTTTGGTTCAAGTCTTACAGGGACAATGGAAGATTTGTTTTGAAAGAAATAAGAATACCCACACGGGAGTATCTTAATGCTTATAGAGAAGATGGAAGGCTGAAGCTGCACTTTGTTCTACCGGATGGTGAGTTTCTAGAAGAGCAGAATGAGGAAGAAGAGGATGATGATGCTGAGAGTAGAGACGGGGAAGAAGACGACGACGACGGTGTGGTAAGCATAGATGAGGGAGAAGAAAACACGGAAAAAGGAAACTATGATGGTACAAGAGATCAGGGTAACGAAGGAAAAGAGATTGATGTATAAGCCAATTCATGGAAGTTAGGAAGATTCAAATAAAATAGGATCTGCTATGCTTTTCGACTCTAATCCACATGCCACAGTTCTACGTTTCCCGATTCCTCTCTCCCTCCCTCTATCTTAAGACGATACCAGGCTTATCTAATTTCGTTTCGACTTTGAATTTAAGAGCGTGTGGTTTTGGTAATTTTAACGTGAACCTTCGAGACAACCCCCTCAATTCAAATGTTTATACAATCTAAGAACATAGCCATTTCCAATAAAATCATAAATCGTCATGTAGCTGACCACGTTTCCGTGCTTGAGAGGCAAGATTATGTTTTGCTAAGAAAAGGGAAGAGAAATATGTATACCGAGATTATGCACCACTGAAGCATGATTCACACGATGGCATTGAGCCTGTCGAGAAGGCAAAACAGCTTGGGGCATTCCGAGAATTGAACTCGGGACCTCTCGCACCCTAAGCGAGAATCATACCACTAGACCAAATGCCCAAGTTGAAAGCTACAACTAGATATTTCATTTTACCCTTGTCCAACTAGATAACTTGATCTACTTAAATTAACCTTGGCAGGGTCCTGCACTCTCAAAACACACACAGCCGTGGCCAAAAATGAAAGATCGAAATCGAGGAACTAAGAGCGGAGTAATCTAGAAATAAAATCTTAACCCAGGATCACAGTGATGACGATAAGATTGTGAAAGAGACGCCAATTCGCGGAGATAAGAGCATTTAATAGAGGATCTGACCTGGGACCAATACGCGCTGTTAACATATGCACTGATGCACATCGTCATGTGAATTGAGCACCGACCGTAATTTGGAATGGAGCAGCCGACTTTCTTCCGATGCTCAATCCATGGATGGATTATTATTTCATCGACACGATCTTCCTCGCCAGGATTCGGACGCGAGAGAAAGTGAGGGGTTCTTTTTTCCTCTAGTCTCTAGACTTACCAAATTAAATCAAAGACGTGATGATAACGACGACCCAGACCCTGCATTGTTGAGCAACCTTTTTGGGGGGTCATATATAATAACCTCTCAAAAAATTAAAAATTAAAAAATCTGTGCCCACATCCATCTTTCCTGCGTTTCTTTTCCTTTTCTTTTCCTTTATCACGTGTTTCTTTTCATCAAATGCCAACAGCGCCAGTGGACGACATATTATTTTCCGCAAGCCACGTAGCAAAACGTAGGTCCCAGTCCTAGATATTTGGAGGACAATAAAAGAATATTTTTTTCCCTAAATGTAAGCCCTGGAGTCCGGCTTTTATGCTCATTTATTTGGTTTGTACCGTTTCTCATAATCGCAATGACATGCTGCTGACTATCCAAAATCCCAATCAAATTTGGATTATATAGATTTAAATTTTAAATATTTCAGTTTTTTCCAATGATAAGTATTTTTTTAAAAAATAAAATTTAAAAATTATTTCTATTTTAAATTTTTCATACATTGGAATGAAAAATATCAAAAATATAATAATATTTAAATAGTTGAAATTTGAGATGAGCAGTATGTATATTTTTTTTAAAAAAAAATTGCACTAGTTATAATTTATAGAAGTTTTGGCTTGGACATTTATTATGATTGTGTAAAAATCCTCCAGTTCTATATAATTCGATCCAACTTGAATAAATCTAATCAAGTTTGGTTATGTAAAAAAATTGATCTAAAAGACCAAAAAGATCAGTGAGATTGAACTTTATCTTTAAGTCAGATTGGATAAAAGATCAAGTTTTCAGACCACTTGATCCGGTCTTGTTTTATAAAATTATTTTTAATATGATTATATTATAATTATAATGTGAAGCTTAAGTGTTGAGTTGAACACATCATTTTCTCACCTCCTATCCTAATTTCTCTAGCATTTTCTCATTCACTCTATCGCTTTGCCGCTCCATCATCATCCAAATAAGTTCTTATCTTCACTTATTCACATGGCTCGTGTTATGAATTTATTATAATTAACTTTTAATATTACATGATAAATTTATATGATTATTTTTGTTATTTTAATTAAGTTTATCAACTTAAAATGCATTATTGTTTCTCCTAGAGAAAAAAAGGGAGGGAACAAAGTGAGGTACTATATTTCGAGACCAATCTCTCAGTCTTATGAATCAAAACCAGTCCTATTTAACTTTCAAGTTTAAACCAAACTAGATTTCAGGTTAAGCCAAAATTCTTTCCAATCCTTCCCTTGTGTAGCCTAATATTTATAATTTATAGATGCACTTTCTGTAAGTTCATATTCTCATATTGATTCTAGATGTTTAAAATACTCTGAAGTCTGAATTTTTTTCTCTAGGTATCCAACCCACGCATAACTTCTATCACTATGACAAGAAAGAGGAACACAAATTATCAATCTCCATTATAACTATTTCAGTCAAAACAAATTCGATGTTCCTCAGTCCTCACGCAAAGTGCGTAGAATCTAGAAAATATAGATCATCTGCAAAAATATCAAAAACATAAAAGAAGCCAATCATATTGATAGCATGTTGGAACCAAGAACAAAGGTATTGTGTGGTTATTTATTTGTCTAGCTGCTGCTACCATTACCAAACTATGAGAACATGCACCAATGCAATCATCAAAGTGAGCCTCAATCCTGCGCTTCTGGCTTCTTCGCAGTGCCTTTAAGGTACCACCCCAGAGCACCAAGAATTGTAATGGTGCCAGCGACAACTGCATAGTTCCGGTACTTGTCAGTTGAAACTTTCTCAGCAGATGATGTTCCTGTTGAACCCAAGCCGGGTTTGGCATCAGTTACCGAACCCCCTGAGCCTGCCGCCGCCACATTGTCAGGTTGAGGACCCTAATTAACAATAAGCATCGACAGATAAGTTTGAAGTATATTATAATGCATACGCGCGCACAAAAACTATCAATCCAAAGGTGACTCGTTGACATAAAAAATAATCTGTTAGCAGAGTGACCTCCATAGGAATAGAGTAGGAAAATGTCAAGAAAAAACATCATAGAAGTAATTCATCCTATAGTTAGAATGGATGTGAAAAAGATCATGCATGGACTCATGATCAAGAGTCTGTAAGATTTAAGAGCCCAAGCATGAAAAATTGATATTTAAATAGTATAATTACACTACTAAAAGAAATTTAAAAGAAAAAGGTTCCCAGCCTCAGGTTTACAGTTAATTTCAGCCAAGTTATCTGACGAGAAGTCTGTTGCCGCTTCCCTCATGTTCCCTTGACTTACCACGTATACACCACTCAGTCCCTTTTCATCTTACCTGACTCACTGATCGTTTTTCTCATTTATCACTCCATGTCACCAAGCATTAACAAGAAATATTACCGAACTAGTTGACAAGGGACCTCAGATTAAATGCAACAATCTAAAAGTCAAGCAATCTCCATAGATAAAATTAAAGAACATTCAATTATCACATCATTTAAAGCAATGAAATACACAAGTAAAAATCAATAGCATAATATGAGAAGTGAGACAATACCTTGCGAGCAAGCTTCTCTAATTTCTCTTGCTCAATTTTCTGCAATATCACAAAACAATAAAAACATAAGGCAGGAGGAATTGACAAAGCAAAATCCTCTGCTGATGTACTTAACAGACAAATCTACTGGCAAAGAATCGTATCTCTATCTCAATATAGCTAAAATTCAAATTCAATTATTACTGTGCTAAGTTGCTAGTACGAACCACCAAGGCAGTTCTTCATTCCCAACGCATATTTAACAATAATTTTTCACAAGCATTGGTTTTGGGAGGGATTCTAGACTTATTTGAAAGATAGCAAATAAAAGCTTTATGGTGTTATACGCAAGCCAAACCGTCAAGGCCAGGCAGTTTTGCGCAGCTCGTTGGAAACCTTTCAACCTTTGGAATACCATGTCAAATCCTAACCATACAAAAATACTTGTGAATCTACATACGAAAATGACTTCTAAAATGCAAAAAAAAACACGGCAATACTGCAGCACATGTAAGAGACAAGCGCTAAGGATAGTATCAATAAAGATAAGTTCTGGATACAGTGTTATCTGTTAAAATTATTTCGATAACAGATTCAAAACTTGCAATAAAGATGCTACACTAAGACTCCGAATTTCCTCATACCAATATCATCAATTTGCAAAGGTTCATGTCAGGATAAAACGAACATACAGAACCGAGATTACGCTGGTAGATTTCAAGGTTACCTTAATGTAAACATTTTCCGCAGCTTTTTCCTCCTCACTAAGTATTCTGCCGCCACCGCCACCGCCACCGCTATACAGCCTTCTGGACACAAATCTCGCAGCCATCCGTGTCGCCATCACACTTAAATTTGTGCTCTGTAAATGAGATGATGAATGCTAAATATACTGGACATATCAAAAAGTTAATATACTTGAAGAACCAAACATAAGGAAGGCGAAATCCTCCATCTACTGCCGATTTAAATAAAAATGAAATCCTCCATCGATTGCCGATTCAATTAATGAAATTAGAAAGTTAATGTAGCGAAAGCATAGCAAATTCAAGGTGGTCCATAACGAAATGACACGATTTTTCGGAATGGAAGAAATAGATACCAGATTCAGTCCACGGAGAGAGGGGCTCAGAGAAAGAAATGTGAGAGTTCTTGTTGCGTAGGTGAAGAGGCGCTCCAGGGTTTAACTACGGCCCCGTTAGATCCGGTCGAGGGGGGCAGGTTGAAGCAACGAATGGCTTCGGTGGGAGGGGTAAGAGCCGATTCTTTATATTCTATATTTCCAGGCCTTTTCCAAAGCCGAATCGCATTAGAAGGTTGCCGATTTTTTCCCCCAAAAAAATACCAGGTTGCAGAATTTCCTTGCTATTTCTTCTAACAATGCCTCTCAAATTAAGAAAGCAAAATAACAATAAAAAATGAAAACAAAATTAATATAAGCTTCGTGAAATAAATATATTTATAAAAAAATTTTATAAAATTTAAAAATCAGAATTAGATCTCTTAAAATTTAAGTATAATATAAAATTGAGGTATAAAGATAATAACATCCTTATAAAAATACATTACATCAATTAAATAATTTATAATTATTTTATCAAAAATTTACAACTATTATTTTAATATGTTACGATTATAATTTCATATATTCGATAGTTAAATTAATCATATATCATAAGTTTAATACTAACTGTATGTAATTACCTTATCAGTAATTTATAAATATTATTTTAATATTTTACAACAATAACTTTATATATTTAATAATTAAATTGATCATGTGTTGTCAACAAAATTTAATACTACTCTTTTCATTTAAAAATGTAAGACATTTTTAATTAAATCTCACCCTCCAATAAAGTAGTTATCTATTTTTCAACTAACCATTTTTTTTTATATTTACACTTATTAAACACCCTATAATAAATATAAAGTCATTATCAATAGGAGCACTTTTGAAAAAAAGGTAATGATTACACCTCAAAAGATTAAAAATGTCTTATATTTTTAAATATTTAACTCTTTAAAAAATACTTTATATTTTTAAACGGAAGGATTAATTGTTTATAATTATCACATTAGTAATTTACAATTCATACTTCAATATTTTACAATTATAACTTCCTTATTTTTAATAGAAATAGTATTATTTTTGCATCTCAAATTTAAATTACACTTATATTTTAAAAGATTTAAATGTAATTTTTAAATTTGACGAGATTTGTTTATAAATAAGTATGCTTTATGAAATTTATATATAATTTATTTTAAAAAGATAAGGATTCCGTTTATTATGATATTCTTTTCCCAGGCGAGAGATTTTCCCCTCTTTAATTACATATACTTTTCCCTAAAAGTGACTGAGATATATTTATGTCCATTTGTCTTGTATCTTGTTTGTCGGATAATACATTTCTTGTGGTTGTTGGAATTTGGAAATATTCTAACCGGACAATGATTTGAAGAGTTCAAAAATTCACAAATAAGCACTGAGTTTTTTTTTTTTTTTACCAGCAATAAGCACTGAGTTTAACATCATATAATTACATCAACATTTAATTGATTAACTACATTTGTCTATTATAAATTTGTGTTACTTGCATATAGCAGTATGCATAATTATTAATAATTAATGGTCAGTAAGAGAATATTTTAAACTTTTTTTAATTTTATTTTAACTTACCGTTGAACTTATCTTCAGTGATTTTTTTTTTTTTGCTTTTTTTTAAAAGACTTCTCATCCGCAACTTGTTTTAACTATTAAAAATTGAATTTTCTTTGGCAATTTTTTTTTGGTATGACTATTCTGAATTCAAGCATTACAGGGCTCCACAAAGGGTGGCTAGCCCAAATAAATGTTCTCCATTTCTTTCACCTCAGAGATCAAATTCAAGAGTTGATAGTTGAGTAAACTCAAACCCTTTATCATTTGAGCTAATATTCATTGGTTAAAATTTGGTTTTTGATAATGAGGCCGACAGTGCATGAAATTTGGGCCTTACTAGTTACTCGCTAGGCTAGACCCAAGCTCCACAGTTGCACCTTTACTAGAATTATCTACTTCACAAAATCTTGTTATATTAAAAAAAAAAAACACACACACACACACACAAAATCAAACCTCGTTTGGCAGTTTAAAAAGACAGCAGAACACATTGGTAGAATTATCTACTTCACAAAATCTTCTTATATAAAAAAACACACACAAAATACAAAACCTCATTTGGTAGTTTAAAAAGACGACATAACACATGGCTCTCATTAGTTATTAGTTATCATGGCTTCCCATGCTTTGTCTTAAAATTTTTTGAAGCTGAATGGTAAGACCAAAATTCTGTGTAAACATAATTCTCTCAAGATTTTTGTTCATATTCTTAGATTCTTTACCACTTGCAAGCACCCAAGAAAGATAGTAAAGGTCCCCCTCTATCCTCAAAGCCTGCTAAGTCTGGAGGGAAGCAAAAGAAGGTAAGGTTCTTCAATCTTTTAATCATCTAATTGCTATGAATGTAATCCTTATGTGAGAATCCAATCATTGTTTTCTGATGGCATTTATGGCCTTTTGTAGTTTTCCTTGAACATGTCAACATTAATTGAATATGCATCTGATTGTTACCGCTCTGCAGAAGTAGAGCAAGAGAAAGCAAAACAAGAAGGTGAACAATATAGCCATTCTTAGATAATTTTCACTATTAACTCAAATACTTCTTCACTTCTAAGATTCAATCTCCTTTCATGTATGGGTACCTATAGTGTTTCTTGGCTCTCCTTAACTTCTATTAGCTTCATTAGGCTCTTAAATAACTATTAATAGAGCCATATTGTCCCAACTATTATATTTATGGTGGGATTTTCATTCATTTATGGCTTCCAACAACCAATAACATATTGAGCCATAAATGTTAGGTTTAAATAGTTCAAACAAATCACATTAACTCTGTGCAAGTCAATAAGTTCGGACTCATAATCTCTATGAACTGAAAATCATCATTCCTAACCAATCTCTGACTTCCAACATCAAGAAAGTGGAAGAGAAAGATAGATTCAAGCTTAAGAAATTTACTTTTAGTGTTTAAAAATTTCAAAATACTCTAAATGCTTTCAAATCTCAAGCCTTAGCAGAGCTCCTTGCATTTTTCTTCATTTACTCTTTTGTTTTTCTCATCTTCTACATTAGTTTGCGTTCTTATTTCTGTAAAAAAGTGGTCATGTACTATGACGAATGCATCATGCGCTATGGCAGATGGCACAGAGAAGTCTTGCCCAGGAACATTAGCTCACATATGCTGAGGCAAATTATCTACAAGCAGTGGCTTATGGTATAAAACCTCACCCTTCAGATTTTCTTCCTCTTTCATGGACATAACTTGACTTTACTTTGAACCTGTATTTAAAACTAAAATTATAATCAAACACATTTGTTAGACCTTTCTGGTTACACACCTCACTAATGAACTTAATTACTCTAATCAAGCTTAACATGTTTAAATTTTAAGGATGTTACAAAAGGAAATCTTGTTTCCTGTTCACTTGTAAAGTAATAGTAGATCTTTAGTATGTTGCTACCATTTAGACCCAGAAAATAATACAAAAAGTATTAAGGTTAAGAGTCATTTTTGTCTCTAAAGTGTATATAAAAGTTCACAAATAACTTTAAACTCAAATATAAATCATTCAAATTTCTCAACACATGAAATTTTGTTGTCTCTTCACCCTAACATTAAAATTTCCAAATGATCATCTATCAATCATAGGTACAGGTGAGAATTTAGGCGAGCTCGGGCTCAACTTAAATAAGCCTAACTTCTTGAAAAGCCAGAATGATCAAGCCCGAAGCCCAGCCCAAATTCCTTTGAGTTTTAGGTGGCTCAAATACCCAAATTTTAATTTTTAAAATTATTTTTAATTAAATTTTTTACTTTGAAATTAATATTTTATTTTATAAAAAATATAATTTTTTTTACACTTAAATGGTGTATAAGCTCAAATATATGGTATTTTAGTTTTTAATATAACATAACATAAAAATTAAAGCATTAATTAATATTTATTATATATATATATATATATTTTTTTTTTTAAATGTATAATTTTTTATTCGAGTCAAGCTTGATCATACTTTTAAAGGTATAATTTTTTTATTTAAGTATTCGGGCTAAGTCCAAACTTAATCGGACTTAGTCCACTCCAATGAGCCCAAACATAAAAAAACATCTTTTTTCTAGGTCACCCCACATTTTTTCAGGCAAGCTCGAATTACAAGCTCTAATCATAGGTCCCATAATTTTTTTAATATTTTTATAATAAAAATCATACTCTCTCCTTCACTTTCTCTCTCTCTCCCCCTCATCCCCTTCGAACCCTCTCACTCTTGATGAAGAAGGCTAAGTCACAAGTCATCCTCTCACCCATGTCTATATTCATTAGTGCTGAAAGCTTTAAAAGCAACCAGTACCCTTAAGTGTATTTTGGTAAGCTAACTATCATCCCTATATTAGCAATACTGCTCATCATCGTCATTAGGGTTGTATGGCTTCGTCGAAGAGCTTTTTAGGTATTCATAGCCACTATAAGGTTTGATCATTGTCTACCACCATCTTTGATTACGCAAATGTCAATTAGTGGCCCTTCCTTTAAATTTACCAACTTCTTCACCACACCCTTCACTCTTATCCCTGATATCCATTTCCTTACTTTATTGTCGTACACTCTTGCCCTCAAAGCTCCAAAGAAATATGCACCCGTGCTTATAGACATGGTGTCATGGGAATTAAGAGGGTACTATGCAGATAGACGATGTATGTATGTATGCATATTCCACCATCTTTGCATGTTTACTTTATCCCCTTCTCTTTCTCCTCCCTATGATGATATTTCACCATATGCATCTTCTACCATCTTTGCATGTCTATAAGTGGATCATGCTCTATTTCACGATCACAAAACAGAGCAAGCTTGCATTTATAGAAGAGATAGATAGATATATATATATATATATATATTAAATTAGGAAACCTCACGATGAGCATACATAATTTTGGACGAGTTGTGTACTTCTTATTGATCCACCTTTAGGATAGTGTCTCTGGAAATGTTGCAGACTTCACCATCGAATTCACCTTTGTCGTAACTTCTGGCAGTTCTCTCCTCCATAGTAACGACTTCACCTTCTTCATATCATTAGTTGAAACCGTCATTTATATCCCTACAAATTCATCCAACAGCTTCCTTGGATTTGTTCAATCTTAACACATCATTCGAACCCTCCCAAAATTGCATATTGGTCATTGAACAAGATAGCTTTGGGAACTATTGGGATTTGCAAGCATGTTCAATATTGTGAGATCAAACTTGGAGATAGATTAGGAGGAGAAAAGGAGAAAAATATTTAAAAAAAATGAATGATGGGACCCACCTAAAAATATTGTAGTTTGTCGCACAATACCCATATCTTATAGTTAACAACAAAAGATTGTTAATTTGATTTCCCCAGATTGTAGGAAGAAAAGGACATTGAATTAATATTCCATTCATGTCTTGTTTAGTGTCTTACTTCTTTATGTGATTCTGTAACAATCCCCTCAGGTAGTTGTAATTTGCTTTACTATACAAGTTTAGTGTTATAATGAGGAACAAAGCAATTCCTCTTGAGTAACTATGCTAATTGTTTCCTCAATGATAAAGAAGCTGCATTTTTGAATTGTTAAACTACTAGTCTACAGTGGCAGAGCCACGTTGGCTCACTTTAGGGAAATTACAAGTGGAATATATAAAATTTACAATTTTGCGCCCTCTATTTTTGATATTTTATACCCTCTGAATTAAATGAAAAATATTTAGGCTCAAAAACTTATTAGATATATAATATTTTAATAATCTAGATAAGATATGAAGAGCATATTTATAATAAAAGACCATATTAATTTGTTTAATATAATTTTTTAAATGAAAAATGATGATAAAATTATTTATGTTATTATAACGCTAGTCCTAGTATAATTATTATTTTTTACAAAATATTAATTTTTTGTTAAATTATTTCACACTCCCTGACTTCAGGTCCTGGTTTTGCCACTATCTACATCTTTATAGTTAATCAATTAGAGCTTATGGTCTCTTTATGTTTGTCACTTCTGTAACACCCTAACTTTACAAACTAAAAACTTAACCAAATATCATGATAATAAAAAGATTCAAACTAATAAAAATAATTACCATGATATAAAGATTTAAAGTCAATTTTTAAATTTATGTTTTGAAAAGATGATCATAGTACAAAAGATTTATTCTATATTTTAGAAAACTACTATGGTCACACAAAATTTTATCTACTAAATTAATATTTAAAATCTAGCCTTGGTAAAAATAATAGATCCATTAAGCAACTTCTATGACCTTAGTTCTCAATTAACAATACCCTTTCTAGGCATCAATAAATAATAAATAATTTCAAAACTCTACCTAAATGACAAATGAGTCCTATATTGACAAATAATTATTCTATAAACTAAATTGGGATTTAGAGCTTACCCAAGCTAAGCCCCGAGCTTTTAGACGCTTCTTCTTTGCTCTGTCAAGCTTACCTAAAATGTTAAAGAGAGGAGTGAGCACTAACGTCTCAATAACCCAAAGTTTAACCACATATACACAAACTACAACTACACAATTATACAACTAATATACAAGTGAGTTTATAAGAATCATTCAATTATAACATAAAAATTTTATAGGATATATCTCATAACATGTCAATATGTAATACCAATAATCTTCTTGTTACTCCATCCATCCTTATTCCGTTGACTGGAACCATAGACTTAAATACGACCTGACCCACATGCTGGATTGACCAAGCTTCTCCAATACTTGAGATATACCCGACCAAAGGTACAGAGCCAAGCCTAGACTATAGTTTCCCTCTCTAAAGAACCTAACTTGGAGGTGTCACTGTCCTATATTCCCCTTTTACAAACTTGGCCAGGTAAGTATTGAGGAACAGGGCTCTAAAAAGGCTAACCACTGTGCGCACAACGGAGGCAAACCACATGGTTACTGAATCATATATGCATCAACATCATCATGTCCTCATCAACCCATCCCTCGATACATTTTGCACATATACAATAATTACATTATGTACAAGCATACTTGAAAAGAAATAGAAATATCTCATTCGATCAACTCAATGTACAAGTATGCTTGAAAGAAATAAACCACTCTTAAATAATACATACTATTTCCATCAAATAAAATTTATTAATTTGCATTTACAAGCATGTTTGAAAAGAAACACTAACAATAATATATAGCCGAGCTACAAGCATGTTTGACAAGATTTAAGTAACATATAAATTGTCTATAATTAAATTTATGATTATATATATTCGTTATCAAACACAAAGCTTGCACACATATGAAAAAACTCTGAGTTACCTATTCTCCTTAAACTAACAAGCAGCCATACAGCAAAACCAATCAAAAAGAGCTCTCAGTGAGAGTCTATAGAAATCACATACATATAAAAATATTAATAAAAAAATTAAAGTGTTTAAGAATTACCATACAACTATCCTAAAGTTACTTTAATATTACTCTAGAATCTTAGTGCTACCCTTGAGGGTCCAAAATTTTCTTTTAAAATTTATATCACTTTATAATTTAAGTAATTATTTAGAGTAGTCAAGTTTCAAGCCAAAACCATTTATGCATGTTCCTCAATTTATAAGTTTCTATTTTTAATCTAAATTTCTATTTTATAACTACCCACACACACACACAAAAAATATTATATTGCATATATGCATATATTGGAAAAAGAACATAACAATGATATACCTACAAGAAGGCTACAAGGAGGACTATTATATTATTATTTTATATATATAAAGAGATGGAAGACATGAGGTTGCTGTGCTTGGCTATCAAGAAAAAAAAGCAATTAAAATACAATTATTATTATTATTATTATTATATCATTATTTTCTTAAGCATCACACTATGAGAGCAATAGGTTTGGTGAAGACTCACGATGAGGAAGAAGAAAAGATGGAAACTTTTCGAGGAAAAGGACAAATGTTTGACAGCTTTGGTGGTGTTCATACAACATGTATTGATATATATATCAGTAATGCATCGAGAAAAGAAAACGATAAAGAGGAAAAAGGAGAAACTAGAAAGAGTTACCTTTATAGAAAGAACTCAGCGGCTGCATGAAAGGAACGAAGAAAGCTAAATGAATATAAAAATAGGGTTTTCATTAGATTATATTTTAGACTTATAAATTTATAAACTTAAACTATTTTTTTTCATTAATTAATATTATCTTTATAATATCTTTAAAGATAATTTTAGAATGATTTGATATCTTTTAAAACTTAACAAGATTATCTGACTTGTAATATTATATATATATATATAAATTAGTTTCAAATATTTATTAAATTTAATCGCTTTATTTATTAATTTACACACACACGCACACATATTACTGTCTTATTATTTTAGGCCTAATACTTAATTCTATGCCCTCTCTAAGATGCCTATCAACAATCTAAGGCTCAATAAAATCTAGGATATTCTAATTCTCCCATCCTTAAAAAAAATTTTGTCCTCAAAATTTAGCACTTGATAAATCATATTATTACATTTTAACCTCCATATATACGCATTAATTTCCTCAAAATCTATAAGTTCCTGAACTCTCTCTCTAGTTGTTCTAGTTGTATTATCATAGGCTGTACTTACTTCACACTTATTTTATTGTTCTAGATATTATGAATATTGATTTTTAAATTATCCTTAAAAAGTTAGCTTGAATTCTGTGAAAAGTGTTGAAACTCAATCTAAAAAACACCTAGTGAGGTGGGATGAGAGCTGTTATAACTTCACTCTCTTTTGTTGTGGCCTTTTTTCTTTGACACAGCCAAAACTTTTTCCTTGCCTAATCATTGTCACACATGAGTTCGGATCTTCTACACTGCCTAACTCTTAGAGGCCCTTCATGGCTCGCTCTATCTCTCTCTTTTATTCTGCTCATCCCATTTCCACTTTTAAATGAGACAAGGAATGTCAAATTAATCTGAATGCCTATTGGATAGGACTATATCATTTATGGTAGCTTCACGTGCATTTTAGCATGCTTTTTCATATTTATTCAAGGTAATTATATATTTCTGGAATTGAACTTGAGATTATAAGATAAGCTGATTTAACTCTCTCAATCAGTTTAACCAAATGACCTTAGTAAAATAAACAAATAATTTTAAATGGTTAAAATTTAACCTATTCAATTTATAACTACAATAAAATAAATAAATAAAAATTTTAATTTATAAAAAAAATCAATAACACTATGTAACTATAAATTGGACAGGTCAAATTTTAACAGTTTAAATTTAATTATTTTTCATATGATAATTATTTTATAAAACAATTAAATTTTTTGCTAAAAGAACAATTAAATATGAACCATTAATCTTATTATTCAAGGGTGGAGATGAGACGAGGAGAAGAAAAGGAGAAAGAGGAGAGAGAGCGCATGAGGCCTTCCTTGGTCCAAAGGAATAGATGGTTGCCCTTTCTAGTAAATTATAAAAACTACCTCCAGCGAAACATTGTTTTAGATTAATAATGCAAGCGACACCATCACCATTTTGGCTTGTACCATAGCTGTTCACAATTTATCAATGCGAGTAATGGGAGGTGGAAAGCGGATTGCTTGCATATGATTTTCATTATAACTTACTTATCCCTTCACAGTTTTCAGATCAATGGATCTCTGGCTCGCCGGTCGATCAAGGACTTGACGACACGAGGATCAATTAGGCTAATAGCTGCGCATGCCAGCCAACAAATTTACACCACATCCACCAACAACTAAGCTTAAAGATACCTTTTGTCTCTCTTAGAGTAGCCTATATACAGTTGTTAGAGTACTGATATTCCTACCATCCCCTTGATGATAGCATTTTGCTAGATTGTGACCCTCAAAGTTCGGCTTCATCTTGATCATGGCTGGCATTCTTTTAATTTGGTCTTGGACAATTGTTATCTAATTCCCCCTCCCCAAAAAAAAAAAAAAACCCCAAAGTCAATGACAATTTTGCTGGCCCACGGGTAAAAATATTAGTCTTCTTTCCCTCTCATCTCCACGCGCAAATTACATGGCAACTACGCAAGAGGGGTTAAATGCTTGCAAAGGCCATTTGGCATCAACTTACAGCACGTTATGTCCAAAGCCATCCTCCATTCTTTGGGTACCAAAAACACCATGAATCGTTTAAAAAAAAAACAAGAAATTCAAAATCATTCTTTCACGAACATCGGGCATAGGAGACAATATGGTGGGTGGCAGTGGTTTGTTTTGTTGCAAATTTTTTTCACTGCCATATATTATTTACTAGAAAGAGATTTAAGAAATGGGAATATCTACATTTCACAACATACCGTGCGTGTTCTTGTGCTTTGAAACCAGAAGCGTTTGGGTTTTGCAGTCGACTGATTTACGATCATGAGACTTCTTTTCCCATCAAATAAATGATGGAAACGAACAATTGAAGAGTAGGCCTTGAACTGTCAAATTGCATCACAGCTCCTGCATATCGTGCGTTCGAGAGAGATTAGATTGGAAGGCCTATGAGGGAAACACCTCCAATTCAGAGCTGTTTTCCTGATCGATGACATCAAGGAATAACGGATCAACGGTGACATGGCTATCCACGTGCACCTTGAACCTATGGTCCCACCAAAGAACCTTGGCCGTGCCACTGATATCCACGGCGGCGTCGAGCACCATCTCACGCTTGGCGACATCAGCCACAAAGCGAGCGGCGTGGTGGGCCAGTTCCAGGCCGTGAAGCCGAGCCGGGAGGTGGAGCAGCTGGCAGGAGCGGGGAGGCTGCGAGCCGGCTTGCACCTCGGCTGATCCCAGAAGCGAGCCCTGATAATAGATGGACATGGAGGTAGAGGAGTAGTGGATGGGAGCGACGTTGGGGTTGGTGACGTGTACGGTGAGGATTAGCTCGGCGTCCAGGACTGGAAGGTTGAGCTTCAAAGAGGTGAAGCTGATTGATATCAGGTGGAAGGTTGGGTCCTTAGGCTTCGCAGATACTAACGCCGTTGCCGCCAGAACCGACGCGGCTCCGATCATCGCCGAGCTCCAGCTCCATTTTAACTCTTTGGCCATGCCTGCTCCGCTTCGCTTCCAGAAGCAAATCCCCAATCCGCAATATGCAGTCAAATTGGATTCGTGTAGATGACGGAAATGCCCTCAATTTTTAATCCTACGTTGTGGTCACCGGCCGCCCCAGCTTCAAGAATTCGGGGACGACGTGGACAGGTTCGTCGTTGAGGCAAAAGTAGAAACCCAAAGACCACATGGATTATGACGTAAGAAAAGCACACGGGCAAATATTATCTTATGAATTACGAAGCTCATCTAGTTCGATGGACATGTACACGGCTTTCAAACTCATTTTGATGTTTTTAATACTTTTTTTTTTACTTCGTAAAAAAAGTTATAGATAAGTTATTTGTTTCCCAACTATATCCTAAAAAACTTTCAAACTGCCTTTTTTTTTTTTTGAGCTCTCGCCTTTTCACATTATAAGAAAAATCCCAGTGAGTACTTGAAAATTTTCCAAACTAGCTTCGATTTTTCTTTTTTCAACGCCCTTTTCTTTCACTTGTAATTGTAATAAAACATTCTGAGTGGGTTGCTGTATCCAATTCAGTCTAGAAAAAATTTCCCTAACTACCTTTTTATTTGAGCATCATCTACAAAACAACTCTCGTGTTCTGTTGTGGAATCCTTCAATCGTATTTTCTTGGAATGCCGTTTTATTAAAGCCGTCTGGTTTGGTGCTGTCGGAATTCAAACTACAAGTATTCAGCATCAGGTCTTGGCTTCCTTGTATCCTGAATTCTCTAATTAAAAAAAAAAGGTAGATTTGATATGGTTGAGGGTATCATCATCATCATCAATTTGATTTGAAAGAAACGTAAGAAGGTTATGTCGTAATAAGGTTTACATAGGAAGAATATTATAAGTTGATCGAGATTTATAAACTTAAGAAGTTTTCTCATTTAATAAATTAATTTTTTAGAATAGGTTTTTTTTTTTTAATTTGTACTTGTTATATTAGCGCTTTTGTTAAAAGGCTGGTGCCACATAAAAAACTAATTACATAAGGTACTAATCACTAGGAGGTTGATTGAAGAATCATGATGACATTATTATAAGTTTTATATTAAGAAACTTTACAAGTTAAATGAATTTATAAATTTAAAGAGTTATTCCATCTAATAAATTAATTTTTGAAGACAGAGTTTTCTTTTTAAACTTATGCTGATTACATATGCACCACAGTTTCTCTCAAAACCCAGGAAATATCACTTCTGAACTTTTTGGAGTTGTTAAATTTTAATGTGTGAAATGCGCAATGTATTGATTAAATAGATACCCACATAGGAGGGCAAAGGTGTTGAAGTCACGCGCCCGGCACGCTACACCGGCCTCCACCCTGTAAGATGCGGAAACCTGCCCAGTCCCTACTGTCCAGCGTTCTGTGAGATTCCCAACTCAGGCTATTATCCAGCTACACTCCCAACTACTATGGATCTTTACGATCCCAATCGCTCCCGCCACCGCAAGCCCATCTCCACCGAGCGCTTCCTTGGCGTTTCAACCCATGCGCCGCTATTTGAAAACCCTAGCTCCTCCGCAAGGACCAATGGCGGTGACGAACTCAGTGAAGATGTCGTTGTTTTCATGAGCGAACACTGTACTGAACCTAATCATTCCTCCACCCCTTCATCTTCCTCCGCCTCATCCACCCCACGCAACCACTTTCAGCCCAACCACAGGGGTCTTGGCCCGCTCGACACGTTTGGCATTCTCGCTGCTTTGCCTGAAAATGAACCGTCCCCGAATGCTCGAAACACCTCGCACCTATTTCACAAGGCATCTGTGTCTTCCACCTCCTCCTCGTCCTCCCGTTCGATCCCTGCAATTCCGAAGCCGCCGCATGAACGTATTCCATCCTATACTTCATCATCCTCTGGGAAGTACCCCCAGTCTGCGCCGGTGAACGTTCCGGTTATGTCGCCAGCAATGATGATGGCGAGGAGTAGACGCCGGGAATTTGACGATGACGATGGTGACGAAGGCGATGAGGGAGAGGAAATGCTTCCCCCGCATCAGATTGTGGCAAGAAATTCTGCGCAGTCGCCTATGCTCGCTAGCTCGGTTCTTGAAGGAGCGGGGAGGACGTTGAAAGGGAGGGATTTGCGCCAGGTTAGGAATGCGGTTTGGCGGCAAACAGGTTTTCTTGATTGAAGTATTCGGGCACTCGTAATTCTGGGGATACATTTTCTTTGAATTTTCTTCGTTTGACTACACTTGACATTTCCAGTCTAAATTTGTTCTGAACTAGTGTATTTTAGTGTCCAATTGCCGCTCCATTACAAGCATGAAGCAGGACACTATTTTAAATTTTCTTTCTGGTGACTCTTTAGCCTCTAAAACTTGCTCTTCAAGAACTAGGCATGGCGCAGCGTTGAGTCAAAAAAGATTCGGTCATTTATGAGCTCATTAATGTTTTATTTCCCTGATTTTAAGAGGGTGATTTTGTATATCCTGTCGTTTTCACTGGACACGTTCTGGTTCTGATCATTTGAACAAGAACATACCTTTATAATGTGTTTTTCCAAAATTAAATCATCGGATGTGCTCTGAGATTACAGTGTACCTTCTATTCGAGTCAAAATAGAGGTGAATTTTGTTGGCGCGAACTAAGGCTTTGGGTGATATACAATGCACCTTACTGAGATCAGTTCATTTCTTTATTTGAAACACCTGAGATTCGATAACTTATATACGGATGCATAAAAAATTTGGTATAGCTCTCACCACTATATTGTACTCTATTGCGGTCTAATTACTTCTTTTTCCCTTCTCTTCTGGGATTAAAAATAATGAGTTTACAAAATGAGTCTGTTTACTCCCTTTTCCCGTGTCTGGCTTCTCTCCATTTTTTGCCAGCATCGTGCCATCATTTTGACTTTATCCTTCCATCCATTCCATTCACTTGTTACGTTGACAGCGTGCGTCCCTGAAAACTAGAATGTAGCGTGTCAGCTAATTTTAATGTTGCATTTTCGCATGATTTTGGACAATTAGGAATTTTCCAAAATCTTAGCTGTTTGTTGTTCCTTCTGGTGGGATCTTAACATGTGGCTCTTGCCTCCTGATATCAATGCTGCCTTATTGAAGCCATATTCAGTGGCACTATTTCAAATTCAATCACCTGCGTTTCTGAACCTTTGGCAGTGCGTTTCGAGGTTCTGAGTTGACTGAGATGCTGCTATCTGCATTTAAAAGGTCTGTGGATGATTGTTCCTAACCTGTTTTATTTTCCTTTCATGAACAATCTCGTGTTCTTGCCTTCCATTAATTGAAGTTGCTGCTATTTTGCTCCTTGTTTTTTCCGAAGTTTTCTGTAATTTTGCTTCCGGGGTTCTGTGGATGCTGCTGTAATTTGCTCTCGAGTTTGCTGTTAATTGAAGTTGTAGCTTGTTGCAGCCTGTGTTGGTTGCAAACTGCATCGGCAGACAATAAAGGCAGACTCAATAACTATGATTTTTGGCTGCCTGGAGTGGTACGCAAATAAAGAATTCAAGAAGCACAGCACTCAGTTGCCTCTGAAATTTCCAACTGGTTCGGTTGCAGTTTTCTGGACTGTTTCTTTGAAACACAGCTTTGATAATAGGAGCAGGAAGCCTGTGCCAAGATCTTACTGGAAGGAGCAACATAAAGATCAATTTGACTAAATTCAAGTCAAACTGCTGCAGTTATCTTTGTTGATATGGTGCATAATAGTTGCGAAAAAATGCATGCCATTGATGTAGTAGATGAAACGGAGAGATAGGATGACACCAAAATGATGTCATGATTTTGGTGCCAATAATGGAGAGAAGCTGCTCGCGTGCAGTGACTCCGTCAACTGACATTGGCTTATGGTGCTTTGCATGGTCTTGTTTTTAGTGAATTTATGATGATGCATTGTTGGTGAATGGTGATATGTTTTTGTTTCCAGACAGTGCACTTTTCTCTCAGAACCACAAAGCATTAGAAATAGAGCTCTTGTTTCTTTGATTGGCTATTGGATTCTTTTTCTTAAACCATTAGTCATTGGGTGCCTAGTGAAGTTATTAAATTATAAAGTAAAATGGTGAAGAAGTTTTCAAAATATATTTAATTATGAGAAAGCCCAATCTCTCACCCTTGAATGAATTAGGAATTAGGAATTAGGAATTAGGAAGTGGCAACAAATCCAAGCCTTTGGCCAATCAGGCATAGCTTGGTTGGAGGGAAATTTGGAGGAATGGGGAAAAACTGATAAAAGCAAGTACTTTGTAGGAAACTAGCAGTGTGCATTATGTTTAGGGATTATGATATATATATATATATGTATATATATATATCACTCACACACTGGAAATCATTCCACTTTTTGCTCTTCTCCCGTATTCTTTAAATCAGGTGATTGATGTTTTATTTTATATATTGATTCTACTTCAGTTATGTATCACCAATTCAGATGTTTGGCTATAATGGTGTCAGATTAGAAATAAATTCCAACTTGGGGAAGAAAATAACTGGATTCATCGTCCGATCCTGCATTAGTGTTTTTAATCTAATCCCCTCGTGGCATCAGACACTGGAGATGCGAAGACAGTAGCACTCACCAAAGGATTGCCGTTTTCAATGTGGTTGCTAGTTGTACATGTTTTTAGTTATGTGACGACCCACTGTACTTTTTTTTACTTGTTGCTGGCTTCCTTCTATATTGAAAAGTTATTTCTTTATTTTCGTTAGTTCGTATGTGATGATTTAGTTATATAAATCATCATCATCATCTATGATTCGTTTTTGAAAACTTCATTATGGATGAGAGCTAAAAAGGCTTAAGTTATATTTCCTCATGACTATCAACTTCCTGCATCAGGACCTTCCTGTGAACTTTGATGGCAGGCATAGTAACTGCCGTTATTGCTTTTGCTTCAAAAAGAAGTTGCAGGCATGACTGTGAATCACACTAGATTTTACCCCGAACACTGTTCGTATCAAATGTCACTCTCTCTTTTAGGAGTGTCCAGGCTTCTACCATAAAGGATGCCATCTTTAGGATGCTTCCTCCGACCTCCGTCTGTCTCTTATTTAATTACTTTTGCGGGGAGCAGGTTGTCATGTTGATTCTCGTAACTGCATCTTTACTTTGGAAGTCCTTTCCCAAAAAACGCAATCATGAGTTGGTAGAGGCTGTAAATGAATCCAATTGTTTGTTGCATACTTTAGAAGTATTGATTGGATGCGGTTTTCTCATTGAATGAATAAGTCTGTACAATATCTTAAATTTGGCGAGTTAAAGAGGCCAATTGGACTCATTAAACCTGCAAAATGACTTAATCATTACTTTAAGAAATGTTCATAGTCCGTGGATATTGATGCTGATATCAGTAATAAGAATGGTTGCTGTACGGTCTAACTCTAGATGGCTCCAACGGTTATAATTTTATGAGTCTCATTGGAAGCACCCAGGGAGAGCACCTCTATCATGTCGTTTCGTAAGAAAAGGTTGAATTTTCCCGGGAGAAGATTGAGATCCGGTGATTCAGGATGTTAAATGGAAAATTAAAAGGAACACCCTGACACTATTTTCATGGGCGAGAGTTCACAGACACAGTTTGAAAGTTGACGCAAGTGATGGGATCTTTGCTCTCAAATGAAAGCACGAAATGATTTCAACAAAATTGAAATTCGTGCGTTGCGTATTTATCAAGCCACCGGATAGAAAATGACCCTCGTGGCCTGTAGGCTTCTTCCTCGTAGGGCCAAGACTTGGACTTGAACTCCTTCTTAATCGGTGAGCCTCAGAATCGCATTGAAGTGAATTAGTTGATATGTCGGGCATCCTTGTTTCATCTATTAATCAGTCCACCGGTGGGAGACAGCAAAGATTTGCTTTTTATGACGAAATATTTAGACCTTGTAGATTTCCCGCCATCACACCAAAGAAATATTTGGTTGACTATTTCTTTAAATTTTCATTTTAGAATAGGACCACTCTATTAAGCTTGCTTCGCTGTAACTGTGTGACTTAACAAGAGCTAAATTAAGCTGAATTGAGTTAGGTAAGATTACAAGGGCGACAAAACTCTTCCTAACATACTGGTTATTAGAATTTAAGTTTGAAAACTTTGGTGAAGTTGTTAGAACACCGCCAATTAAACCAAGCTGTTGGCGGTTACAATTTTCTTTTTCTAATAACAAAACCCAATTCTATATTTTTAATTTCTTGATTTCAACATCCTATTCTTATTATTGAACAAAACATATTGATTAATTAATTTCATCCGCTATGCTTTTAGGTGATTTCGAAACTTCTCCGGGGGCGACATTCATGTAGCTGTAAAAGGTCCCAACAGGCCGCGGTTAATAGTGAAGTTTCATTGCCCAGAGTGAAATCCACGGGAGATGATAGACTATCAGACCAACCACGTTTATAAATCCCATGTTTTATGGTTTTGTCATTTGAGCTATACTACTATAGACGCCAACTTTATGACATGATTTCATATTAAATGTGGCATGCATATTTCGAAATATCTTTGTCATGTCTACCCATGTGTCGTGGCCTCAGGGGCTTGGGGGTTTAGCACAGTCATCATCATGATCTCCCACTTACGCTTCATTAATAGTCTCTCACAACTCGCTGCCAAAATCTCCACAAAATCATCATAGAATCTAGGCTTTGTTCTCATCATAAAAATCTGGTTCCTCTTACCCTCGTGCCTTGTTATGATTAAGAATTTTTCAGCTACTTGGTACAGCACCCCAAATCCGTATACTACATTTTGCACACAACATCCTATATTCTACTACTTCCAGGCTCATTTGTAAGAAATAAGCCATAATTATAAACAGGCACCGAGGTAGTATTTCGGCTACTTCATTCAACTCTTGTCTTCACTTTTGAATTTTTAACTAAAAAAGCTTTCCAATGATCTTTAGCGTGTTGTGTACACGACATGATTCAACTACGAACTGTAATAAGAAAAAGCAAGGCAGATGTGCTCAAGAATTCACGTTAATAAATCGCTGATCCGTAAACAAATAAAAAAATTGGTACTCTTCCCTGTAAATATTTATTTTTTGTGCTCAGATATAATTACTGATAACATCTTCTGTACTCGTTATCGTAACATGTTGATAAATAATTGAAGTTCACACCGTCAGTGTGCTCAACGTCCACATAAAACATAAAATTATTATTATTACAGTATAGAAATTTCCCATATATTTATGATATTTGACAAGTTTCCCTGAACAATACTTACTGCAATCTATGAAGACCAACCACTATTGTCAGCTTTAGGTCCCCTCATTTATTACTCTCACGTTATAAGCTGCAAACTTGTCCTTCTTCTCTTCAGACTCCAGACTTCAAATGTGGAACTCCTCTGTCAGCCATTGCCAGTTGCTTCCTTCTATGGCGTTTCCTCAGCTCACCACAGCTCTGCTCTTTGCATTAGCTCTAGCCACAATTGACCCCTCCACATGCCAAGAAGTAAAGGCCAAAGTCTCCTGCCTTGACTGCCCCAGCAATTTCGACCTCTCTGGTTTGTCTCATAACCATTCATATGAAACTCACTAGCTTTCACTCTATTCTTATGCTATGTGGTTTCAACTTTTCAGGAATCAAGGTTTCGGTGAAGTGTGAGAAAGTGAAGAAGTTGGGGGTGGCAACTACAGAACATGATGGGTCCTTCAAGGTTAAACTTCCCACAGACTCAGGGAGGTGTGTTGCACAACTTGTGGGAGGACCAGAACAACTTTACACTTCGAGGAAGAGCATGTTCTCTCGAATTGTGAAGGCCAGAGAGCCCAACACCTTCACCATATCTACTCCTCTGAGCTTCCACGCAAAATCTGAGCTAGGCTCCTCCAAAACCGTTGATCTCCCTCTGCCTCCAGAGTGGGGTTTGGCACCCTCTAGCTATTATGTCCCCTTCTTCCCCATCATTGGAATACCCTGATTGTGTGTTCCTGTAAGATCAAAGTGCTTGTGCACTGTTATTAATAAGTACACCCCTCATATATATATGTGACGTAAGTAAAAGTGGCAGTATTGTAAGATCTGTATCTATGCCCAACTCTTGTTAAGCGGCCCGGGAAGAAGGTTAGTTTTTCTCTGTTTAAAAGCAGGCATGTATATGGTGTTTGCTTCCTTGTCCATGTATGTCAATCTCATGTTAATCATAGTGCTAGTTCATGAAGCACTAGTTTTAGATTATACTCTTCTCGGGCTCGAATTTGTTGTGTTTAGTTATAATTCTCTGGTGGTTTAAATTTCAAGAGATATCTCATGAGATCGGATAAACATTTATGTACAGAGGATATTCAAGAAAATGAAAGGAATGATGCAACTTCTAATTATAACCAGCATGTGGGCTGCATAAACCAAGCAGTAGAAAGCAATAGGACCAAAGAAAACGAAAGTTAACACGTGGTGCTTTGACAAAGCCGGCGAGGCCAAACGATGTCACAAGAGGCAAAAAATAGAGAGAGAGAGAGAGAACTTATAGTGGGGCTAGTTAATGAGTATGATTTGGTTTAAGATCTTAATTTACTTTGTCTTATATTTATCATTTTTTTAATTAAACTACCATTAATGACTACATCAATTTATGCAATTAATAGAGGTAGTTTTTTTATGTAAATTAGGGGCATTTGAAGTCCTGTATCGTAGTTTTCCAAATACAGTAGTTTTATTCGAATGGGAGGGGACAATAAAGAGGTTGAGAAAGAGAAGATTCCCAAATTGTTCGTGGGAGCTGTTTTGTAATGCAACACTACCACTTCATTTGGACAGGGAGGAAACTAGGAGGAGAGAATTCCTCCTTTCTATTTTCCTTCCTATAATGAATATACAGAAGCAGTCAAAACTGCAAGTAAAAGTACTAAAACTTAAATGGTATAACGTTTCTAAGAGGGGAGAGCGATCCAAGAGCTCTGCTGCATTACTATGGGATGAGTGATGTGGCAGATATGGTAACTAACGTCTGATGTCTGATATCTTAATGTATGTATTTGGTAACATTATATTTACTTGTCAACTTTATATGTGAATCTCCTTGAGCAAACTTCAAATATAATGTGAAGAAGTAACAAGAAAATGGTAGGCACCATTTTTTTTATTTTTAAAGCGTGTGGCCTGCATCTCTGTCTCAGTCTCTCTTCTATATTTCACCTAAAGTGTCTTTAGGGATTCAAAGAATTTTTCGTTGTTATGCTCCTCTTATTGGGATGATGTGAAGTAAAAAGTAAAAGAAAGCTGCTAGTAGGCCTTACTCCGGTGACATTCATACATGCTGCTAGAGGGTAAAAAGAAATACAGTCAGAAAATTTTACTTTTGCAAGCAATCACAAGTGCTGTCACACAATATAAATATCTGCAAGTGTAAAATAAAACAGAGGACAGTCTGTAATATAAGTTCCTAAACTGCAAGAATCACTTTGCCCCAACTTTTATATATGATTTCCCCAGTCTCCTTGACTGAAACATATTTTGCTTTCCCCCCACTTAAAACCCAACAGAATAATGTAATTTGTTTGGAGATGAGTTTCATACGGCAGTCAAGGTCAAATACAGGAATAGCCGAAAAGGGATTGGTTTGATGGCACTGTACTGAGTTCAAAGAGAACACCTTTGGAAATGGGCCTACTTCGTCACTAGCCAGAACTTCGATTCAAATTAGTCGTGATGGCTAGTAGCTCTACGAATACCGAATGCGAAATAAAATTAAAAGTCAGGCATAGGAATAGTTTCAAAGGTAGATCGAATTTTGTCATTAATGGAGTAAAGGAGTGATAGAAGGCAAACTGATGAAGATTTTAAATGATGAGATAGTGTGCTATTATAACAGCAAGTTTCTTGAATTCAAATTATATGCCACCCCACTGTACAATTGGAGGAGTGATGAATCCCCCGTGCATTGAATTTGAAACCACAGGCCTCTTAGATCAAATTATTTTACAATTCTAGAACGATAATGTACGCCTGATTATTTGTTGTTCACGCACACACGAACATATAATAAGATTGAAAAAATGCAGATTCGGGGCATCAAGAAGATGACATCAGACAGAGTCCGCGTGTGAAGATTGAGATTTGACCTCTTTGCAAATTTTGTGATTTACAAGTCAATGCATAGAGGAGCAGAAGCCACAATAAGGGCATTTTCTGTCTCTGATTTGGATGGAGATTTCACTATCTGAAGTGCCATTATTACTGTCTATTCACTTGTTAGTCTTTATAACGCCGATGACTTCACAAAATGATGCTGAATGTTCGTCATGAATGCGGCAAGTTGAGATAAAAGGAGCAGGTTGGATGGCCCAGCAGAAACAAAGCGTCGGGCATTCTATAACTTGGAAGGCGCGTTATAAAAGTAAAGTAGTTGAATTTTGTGTCACAGCTCTCAACTGTCTCGCTGGATCACCGCCTCATGTTTCAAGATACATTCAACAATACATGCCTCCAATACCATCTCTCCAATGTCAAATTACGTCCCAAATTTATAGTGTGCGTGAAGACCATATAAACGAAGTCTTTGGTATTTTTAGACATTAAAATGGCATGGATGTATCTTTGGTTTTTGTAATTCTACAAATGTGGGGTTTATTAATGTGATTACAATTAACAATAAATTCAATATTTTAAAAAATTAATACAGATAAATAAATCATGCAAATTGCAACCCAAGACAAGTCACACGATATTGAATCCTGTTATTATTCATAAACCATTTATTTCCTGAAAAATTATATAATGATTGATTATTGATTATATAATACTACGCATTTTTTACGTATTAAAACTTAATTATTATTTTACACTGAATAATATATATATATATATATATATATATTTGTATAGGAAGGACGTGGTCCGGTGCACGATTTTGCACATGGTTTTGACTAATGGGTCATGCTGCCTTCCTCAATCTGTCATTTAGTTTTCGTTCAAAATAATTTTAGGTCACACTAAAATTTAAAGAATCTGTCAAATTTACTCTCTTTTATCTTGTTTATAAATCATTTTTAAATATTGTATCTGAATCAAGAAATTATAAATTTTATTAACTTTATCTTATAATTTAACATGTTTTTACCTTTACTTTTAAAAAATATTTTTAAATATCATTATTAATATTTTTATTAAAAATATTTAATAAGAGCAAAAAATTGTAAATAGGACAGAGGAGTAATCATCAATGCTTGGCCCAATAGCAACAGCACAGCCGGTAACGCGTAAGCCATATTGGAGCAAAATGAAATTGATTGTTAAAGTATAATAGAAGTAAAATTAGTAAATTTTTCAAGGCACAATTTTTTTTTTCTCGCTCATTTATTTAAGTCTCCGTCTTCCTCCACTCGCACTTCCTCAATAATCCACCAATGGCAGATTCAGGTACAAATATCACAATTTGTCATTACCAGCTATGGGTTAAGCGACAGTAGTTGGGTTGGGCTCGCACCACCGTTGGAACTCAGACGTGACTTGGTCGCTTGCCTTTTTAAATTTTAGTAGAAACCGAGTCCACCCCTCCTTTGTTGGCATCTATACGACTCCCCTTTTTCTTGCTCAAGTCCTTGAGACTTTGCCCAACACAAGCAGTTTCTTGATTTGAAATATAATTATCCCTCCATCCCCATTAAGTGTCACCCTAGCAGCATCTAATAATGGCCAACAAAAATATCTTCTTACCTCCTGTGTTTAGATTCATATCTTGCAATGATCATATGAGATAGTTGGTGTGGTTATGGCGCCTATTAACCAAAAAAAAAAAAAAAAGTAGAAAATTCTAACAGGTACACAGGAGACTGTTTGGAGGTATCAGGAAGAAGGATGAAAAAAATAATTTAAGTCTTATGAACAGGGATAAAAGAAGACAGAAAGACCCAATGAGTTATAGAAAGAGATTTTTTTTTAGTTCATATATCTAAATATTTAATTATTGATAGAATATAATGACATCATTTAATTGATGCAATTGTTCCCGCATAATAAGATAAGACTGCTGGTTATCCTTGTAATCATGCACAAAAAAGAAGTCAAATATCGATTATCAAGAAAATTGACTTGAGAAGTCTAATGTTATATGGTCCATCGTCTGTTCATTTTTCCACCTCTTTTCAAATAATTGACGCTTAATCATGTTTATCAAAGCGCAAGCAGATTAGCTTAGTTTTTTTTTTCTTTTTGAAAAAAAAAAATGCCAGCGCATAACGAAAACTAAGATTAAATTAAAGAGAGCAAGACCGATTCAAAGGCGGGATTTTGTTGGAGAATCATGATAAAGACAGAACAGTGAGGGGTATGAAGAGAAGACGCCTTCTTGCTCTCCAAACCGCGTGCGCGTGGAAGTTTCCCTCCAATCCAAACTCGCCATTTCTTCTTCTTCTTCTTCTTCTTCTCAATTTTTCTTCCAGCCACAGCCAACAGGCCAACCCCTTTATTTACTCGTTGCCTCTCTTCTCTGCTCATTGGTGATGCCCCCACACACACAAGCATCAATGGAAGATCTCCCTCCTGGTTTTCGCTTCTACCCAACAGAGGAAGAGCTAGTAGCTTTCTACCTCCATAACAGGCTTCAAGGTCGATTCGACCGCATCAACAGAGTCATCCCTGACATTGGCATTTATGATTTTGAGCCCTCCCAACTTCCCAGTACTTCTCTACTCTTAACTCTTCACCTTCTCATCGAATAATATGAGTTGGGGGTCCGCTAAAATGGTTTGGTGTAATGTGTTGCAGAGCTCGCGGGAGAGATGTGTCGTGGAGACACAGAGCAATGGTTCTTCTTCTCACCGAGACAAGAGAGGGAAGCCAGAGGAGGAAGGCCCAACAGAACCACGGCCAGCGGGTATTGGAAAGCCACGGGTTCTCCGGGGTACGTTTACTCCTCTGATAATAAAGTCATAGGGTTGAAGAAAACCATGGTTTATTACAGAGGGAAAGCTCCTTCCGGGAGGAAAACCAAGTGGAAGATGAACGAATACAGGGCTATTGAATCCTCTCACCAATCCTCCGTCGCGGCCCCTAAGGTACCATCAAGAACCGACCTCTCAATTTTTTCCGTCTTTTTATGCCGTCTCGGTTGTTCATTATCATATGCCTGGCGATCTTTTTTTCCCCTCTTTGCATAGTTGAGGCACGAATTCAGCTTGTGCCGAGTTTACGTGATATCGGGAAGCTTTCGAGCGTTTGATCGGCGCCCTTTAGCAGTTTCAGCGAGTGCGCATGATCAGAACACACAGATGGAGGATCACCCCAAAGTCCCAGACGATGGAGGATCGAGCGGTGCAAACCGGAATGTAAATAATGAGGAAGAAGTAGCTCTACTGGAATGGCTACATTTTTCTCGTGATGCTTATGTTAGTCATGACTCAAATCCTTGAATTATATTCACTGATCATTGTATAATATTTTTTTTTTTTTTGTATTATATCTTGTTGACACTGCTTTTTTTAAAAATTTATGTCATAAGGCTTTGACCTCTAGTCGTTTAGCCTCTCTGGTTTCAGATTTCTCCACCTGGTGGGTGCTGGAAGATAGAGAGATGTATTCTATTCCCTGTGGTTAATTCATTGTATAACTTCATCGTTAAATAGCAGAGATTATTTATCTGATCTTTCGAATAAGAGACGTATTATTCTGATCTGCACGGATGCTTGTCATTTAGCTACAATTAGATCGAAGTTGCTTTTTATTCATTTTGAAGGTTATCTCACTTTCTTTTTACCTTTTCAACCCATCCATCCTTGTGAAACCGCTTTACATACTTACCCACAAGTTTTCTCCCTAAATTATGCTATACTATAAAAAAAAAATTCTTCAATTAAAATAAATGGAGTTCATAGGCATCCATAAAGTCATATGGAAGAAGTCAATGCACATCCAATCTGCGCGGTGTCCTAGTCTGATATTTGCGATAGTTTGGGTCCACGTTTTGTTGTTTTGGTAGATTGTTCAGTGTTGGGTCTTGTTCTCTGGATTGATGTTTTCAATATCTCTTTTGTATTTATGTATGTAATTAATGACATATTGTCCTGTGTAAAATATATATATATATATATATATATATAAAATGAAGAAGACAGTAACAGACCATCGCTGGGTTTAGCGTATTTAAATCCATGTTTGCTATTTTTTTAAAAAAAAAGAGTGAGAATATAATATCATTATATATATATATATATATATAAAAGTAAGGTTAAAGATTAAAAAAAATACCACATGTTTATTTTTAAATTTGCTACAATTTTATATTTTAGGATACATTTTTTATCCTTTGAGTTAGGTTTGAAATAATTTATTACTTTTTAATATATATAAAATATATTATTCAGATTTAGAGGTAAGTGTGAGATGAATTATTCATTTTCATATGTATAAAAAATTATTTTTAATATATTTAAAATTCAAATATGATCATATTCAAATTCAAATTAATATATATCTATTTAAAGTTTTCATCCACCCTATAAATATGCCAAAAATTATTATTTTATATTTTTCTTACAATTCTAAAATTATATTTTTATTAAAAGTCATTTTCCATGTTGTGAAGGATATTTCTGAAAATATTTATGTACTTGAACTCAATTAATATATATCTATTTAAACATTTAAAAAAAGAATTATGTTTAAAATTGTTTATATGTCTTAATGATTTCCTAAAATTAAGCTTCAAATATGCATATTATCTTCCAAATCTATTTGACACTTATGTTCCTTGGATTGGATCTATCTATTTCAATTGTAAATATGTAAAAAAAGAAATAGAATTAAAAAAATATTGGAGATGGGCATATTATATATTCAATCAAATTATTTTAATTAAATAAAATCCTTTTATTTAAAAAAATTTTAGAAAAATTAATATCTGTTTTGTAATAAATTATAAAGGTGTCAGGTGGAATAAAAAATCTCAGATCTATCTATTTGAATTTCAAATCAACATTTTTATATATTTAATATTAAACATTTTGATCGAAAATCAAGGCGTACAAAAATAAAATGAACATTTTTAAGAATGATTTATTAGCTCTAGACATGTTTTTTCTTTTGTTATTTTTTTGGTATAATGTCCATTTTAAGTTCTTTGAATTTTTTTCCTCTATATTTTTGCTGCAGTAAAAAAATTATTTTAATAGTAAATGTTTGATAGAAAATTAGGGTGTGAAAAAAATTAAGATAACCAAATTTTAAGAAGGATATGTTTTCTTCTATTATTTTTGATATTTTTTTAAAGTATATAATCTAAACAAAAATATATTTTTGATCATATTATTCTATCATTATATAATAAGGTTATAGATAATAAGAAATCTACTTATTTAAAAAGCAAACTATTATAAAATATGCTCAAATTTAAATTTAAATTTAAATTATATTGAGATTATAAATTGATGGCTTAAATTTCTGTTTCAATTTATATATATATATATATATATTAATGGTTATATTAATGGTCATCTTTGCTTTAGTTGTTAATCAATTATTTTGTTTGAACTTTAATTAAATTTAAATTTTATTTGATTAAAAGTTCAAATTCAAAATTCCTTGCAACACCAGCCTTGATATTAATTATAAATAAAGTCGATTGAATACATGTTCATTCATAAATTTTGATTTTTGTTGCTTTATTTCATTTATTTTCGAGGCTATTGTATATTTAAATGTCTTATCATTTTTTTTGTTTCTTCAGTAATTTATATGAGAATTAATTATTTCATATTTTGTTAGTTTAGGTTGTTCATTTTGTTGATACTATTAGTGTTACCAATCTTGTAAGGTGTGATTAACATTTCATAATTTAAATAATTTATTTTTAAAATATGATTAAGTGAATCTATCAAAGAATTTGACTTGTAAATAATTTCTTACTATTTGTACAAAATTCATAATCATACTTACTCATCTTTTAAAATTTTATCTTCTTTCCATTGATAGGCCTCCTTAATTTCTTTGTTCTATCTAATTTCATTTTATGATGACAATCAAGTAGAGCAACTTGTGAGCAATTCTAGTTTTGTTTCCCTTTTCTCCAACTTTCATTTTTGATGAGATAAATTTATAATTTTTAATAAATTATTCACCGTTTATTTTTTAAATAGAAAAAATATATTTTCATTAAATTACATGGTTTTAAAATATAATAATATGATAATAAGTAATTTGATTATAAATTATGTTGAAGAAATTAAATTTAATATAATTTTTTCCTTCAATTTCTTTTTATAAAGAAAATTACATGAAATATAATATATTTTCACATGAAGGTATTGCAATCGTTATAATATTTGTTCATTTTTTTTCTATTTTTTTTCTTTTCATCTAAACACAATAAAAGATAATATTTTCTTTACAATTTTATCTTCTCTCTATTTTGTCTCATCTCACTTTTTTTCTTTTCAACTTTTTTTCTTATTTAAACAAATGGTAAAATTTCCTCCACCTACCATCTGGTAGGCGAAATGAATGATAAATCAGAGTAAGTTGATAAGTGTATGTTATGACCTGTCTATACTATTGTTAGTGGGTTATAATTATGGTTTCGATAAGCAAGTTATATAAAAATAATCGCGTTTGGTGGAAACTTCAATTAGATCCTTCCTATTTTTTGTATGTGGATCCAGAGAAGAGATTATTTTTACTACCATTAACTCTTCAAACATCTAGGATAATTGTCGTCTTCTTACACTAACAGGAAATATGAGACTTATGGCAATAAATAATATGGTATCTAATAATGTTATTAGGAATTTTGCTAACTAGATTATCTCAATTAATGATGGACTATTGCTGAAGTTAATAAAGGATCCATAAATATTAAGGTCTCAACTGATTTGTTATTGGATGATTTAAATGATCCAATAAAATTTAATGTTGATTTGAATTTTTTAAATTTCCTTAATAATATCTATAATTGTTCATATTTTAAAGATAAGGCTATCTTAGCCCTTATATTGATTGTGGTTAAAAATATAAATAGGTACATGTTGTCCATGATCTTCAAGGAGGAAGTTGTACATTTGAGTTATGATAGTGAAGGTGACGAGCGCATAAATTCACTTGATAACTTATGTCACACCCCAAAAATTAAGTGTGACCGGCATGGAATATGGGTACAAAACTCATATCCCTTAAGCCATGATTGGAGAAACTCTGAAATTAATATGTTAAACACCTAATAGAGTAGTTAGAAATTATTACAATATTAAATTAAATATTTAATTTTAAAAGAAATGTAAGGATCCTACCTGTAGTCTACGTGGAGCATCTAAGGCTAGACACCAACGTGGGTATGAAGTTCAAATTTTTCATCAATTTAGGATTTGACAAAAATAATTCTTCAGCTTCAATTCAGCAATAACACCCCTCAGTGGATATCTCGAGTCACGAATTCAACTATACCATCTGAGATCAAAATATCTTTTCCAGTGAATAACGTCCCAACAATAAATAATAGAACATAAATAAAGTAAAAAATTTGAAATAGTTATGTAAGTTAAATAGACAGAATTTTCGTAAAAATTTTATAAACTTCATAATAAAATGGCTCTATAAATTTCAAATAAAATCTCAAATCATTGAACTATTATAAAAAATGATTATATTACTTGATTTCAGGAAAGCACATAAATGGAATAAATATTTATAAACAAATTACTAAATAAAAACCAATAAAACATGAAATCATCAAACTATTGGATTCATAAATATAGGGACTTATCAGAATAATTAACAAACGTGGATACACAATTCACGAGGGTAAATAACCAAACGCGGCTTATGCCACGAAAACAAACGTGGACACACAATCCATGAGGGTAAGTAATCAAACATGGCCGAAGCCATGAAACAAACATGGACACACAATCCACGAGAGTCATGCTAACCAAACGCAGCTTGAAGCCACGAAACAAACGTGAGTACGATGCTCATGAATAACCATCCCTCCATTCCACGTGCGTTGGCCATCGCACGGGGCTAGCACCTCCTATAAACACCCTGCTAGCCAGGTGTACCATGGCACGCCAAGGGCTAACGGAACTGCCGTTAGCAACCAGTGTTCTCTACAAAGTCCCTTTTTAAAACCATTTTCAAACATACGAGAAAATCTTCACTTTCAAGATACAGTTCTCATTCTCAAAATCAAACTCGCATGAATACTTTTAAGCATTAAAACTTTTCAAAATCAAATTTCATATCCAATGCTCGTGCTTGCATTTACTGAATAAAAAAAAAATCAACTTCGAACTTGCATGAATCATTTTCTATATCCCTCCAATGTTTGCTAGAATAAAAATCTTATAATCAAAGTTCAAACTTAATTTAATTGATCAAATAACATTTTAAATTTGGTAAAGCTAATTTATCAAAATAAAGTAATGTTAATCAACAAATATTCAATAATCGCATTAATGCTATAAAAATGATTTCCAGAAAAATAAAATCCCACAATTAGAATTCAAACTTCTATTTACTGATTAACCAAAATGATCAATTCTGGTAAAATAATTTCACGAAATAAAGTAATTTAATCAACAAAATGTCTCATAATCACATTGTTGTCGTAAAAATAATTTGCATAAAAATGTAATATTCGAATAAAAGAGATTTTAATAAAATATCAGTTGGGATGCTGTCCACTTACCTGTAGAATCTTCAAAACTCAAAATTCATTTCTTACAACTCCAATCAAGCTACCCTCTTTACAGTTACCCTATAAAGTGTAATAAGATTTTAATAAACTTTACTTTTAAATTAACAAATCTCTTTAAAGAGAATCCATTCAACAAAACAAAATAAAAATAACTTATGAAATTTTTAGCAATAAAATTTATACGTAAAAGTTTTTCCTTAGACTTTTTATCAAACATCTAATGTATGACATTCTAAACCATTGAATAAACATATAACCTTTAATTCTCTCGACTAACCATTTCCAAACACCCCAAGTATGTCTTCCAAATTGATAATATACCTTGTACACTCTTTAACCTTATAATTCTCAATAATTTCAGAACTTAGATAATATCTCAATAATGCTTTAGCCATAACAACCTATTTACTTGAGATAACATCTTCTCTTCGGTATATTGTTTCCAACCATACAATTAAAATTTTCTAACCTATCATATTTTATCCAACACTTTATTAATAACCATTCTATCCCCAAGAATTTAAAGTCACATATAAATTCATAATAATTAAATTTCTTTAATTTGTAACCAACAAGTTAAATTCATGGATCAATAACAATCAAACTAAATGTATCTATCACAATAACTAATCAAATTTTATAAATCTAAGATATTCAAACAAAACTCTCCTAGAGTCATTTTATCAAACACTTATCATCCATTAATTCTCAGATTAACACCAAACCTCTTCCCCTTATATCTCATTTCCTACCAATCACAAAATTGATATTGAATTCAATCAGCCAACCCAATTTCAATTCTTTAACCAATAATAATAATAATAATAATAATAATAATAATTGGAATATCAGTCAAAAATCATGTTCTTAAACTCAAGCTTAATTTGATTATCCTTCTAACATGCATAACGGCTGCAATTTAAGGGAAGACAATAAAAACTCATTTTCAGCCACATCACACAATTGCACGCACAAAATAGAAGAAAGATGCATCTTGACTTACCGCCAATGCAGTAAAGAAATGAAGAGAAGAAGTTGAACCTCCCTAACTCACGTGTGATCACGACAGAGTAGAACAAAAGAAGGTTCTAGTCAAGCAAAAATGGAGAAAGTAGGACGCAGAACGAAGGAGGGAGAAGAAGATCTTGGAACATCCACACAAACAGCACAGACGGGAGGCGATCCCATGGCAGCGCATTAACAGAGGAGAAGAAAGATTCAGGCATCACCGTCGCATGAAGAGAAGACCAGTTGATGAACAGAGGAGCAGACGAATTTGCGAGTTCGGCCTCGACAGTGGCAGATTCACGGTGATCTGAACACAACAGCAGCTAAGGAGGAATAAGATGCAAAGACTAAGCACACTTCATCAACAGTGATCAGAAATCGGCAGCAACCAGAGACAGGGGAAACCAGAAGCAGTGCCGTTTCACGGCAGATCCTCAACGGAGAAGAAACAAGCAAGCTCAGTGACGATGAGGGAAGAATTAAAGGACAACGACGAGGAGGAGATGAGCAGAGAATGAACAAAAATGACTCTCGGTGGTTCTGGAGTTTTCGAAAACGCCAAAGGAGAAGGGAAAATGAATAAGGCGGTGCGTGTTTCCTGACCGGAAGAGAATATAAATCTGACTTTTATGAAATTGCAAAAATTACAAAAGAGGGCCCAAAGTTTCTCCTAATAACATAAAAGACATAGACATTTTGGTAATTTTTTCTAAAATCTTAAACTAAGTGAAATTAATCTATTTTAAAATAATTTTAAATGTCAGACCTTTAAGTAAGCTATTAATATAAATTTCACTAACTCACCCCTCTCTATCTGTCATAATATTAATTTAAATAAAATATAAATTAGGAGGATTTTTTTTTTAACTTAAGGTCATTACAACTTACAATCTATAGATTTTTTTTTAAATTCAATTATAATGTTAGACCTATCCAATTATGAAATAAGGTTAAAAGTTGATGCCTCAATTATTTTAATGCAAAACACTGATAAGTGTAATATCTTAAAAAAAATTTAACCCTAATTGATTAAATTTAATTATAATAATTGAGTTAATTAATGTGGTGTGTAACTAGAGAGGTGTAACTTTAAATCTTATTAATTTAATCTAAAAATTCAATGACTTTTCAATTTTTCTCTTATTAATATATATACTTTAAAAATAAAATATTTTAATATTTAATATCATTCTATGACATTTAATGTAGGTGAAATGATAACAACGAAGATAATAATTATTGGGATGTTTCATAAAAATGACCAAAGTAAATATTCTTTTTATTTTATAAATAAAATCAAAAGAATATTTAAAAATCAAGGGAGTAGTAATTCTGAAGGGTTATATTTTTTAAAAAAGTAAACATTAATTTAATCTTATTTTAATAAATTATAACCCCATGAAATTTGCTTAGTTGCGAGAGCCCTGAATTAATTATTAAATGCAGGACCCTAAACAGGAAAATTGCACTGTGCAGTTATCTAATAGAAACGGATTAATTATTAATTATTTTAATAAAATTCAAATAAAATTAACACAGCTAACTTCTAAAAAAAAATGTTGACAATTATCCTCTGATAGCGGCATTTGAAGTGCAATAGAAATGGATCCCAGGTCAACTGACTCTTGGTTTATCACTTTCCTGTTGTCTGATCTGCAAGTGTTTTTCCTGCTCGGATCCTTATCCAAAACTAGAAGTTGAATCGCTTATCGTCTTATCGAACTAATATCA
This sequence comes from Prosopis cineraria, assembly GCF_029017545.1. Lineage (NCBI taxonomy): Eukaryota > Viridiplantae > Streptophyta > Magnoliopsida > Fabales > Fabaceae > Prosopis > Prosopis cineraria. The sequence continues at coordinate 36,506,078 of NW_026555338.1, read as the reverse complement.
AAGGCATGGAAGCAGCGACGGTAATCTGGGATGCATCGAAGTGCTTATGTGGCAGCACAGCCAAATATGCTGCTATCATTTGCCATTTGGAGGACAACCTGGGATCTTTGAGGGGTCAATGGGCAGAGCTCCGAAGCCTCAGCCAAGACGTAAATACAAGAATCCAGCAAACTGAGAGTATGGCTCATATGCGAAGGACCAGAGAAGTTGATGGTTGATTGCAAAGTGTAAACGCTATAGAACAGGTAATCTCAACCTACGTTTAGGCATATCATATATTCAAATCAAGTTTAAATTGCTTATACATCATCGGATCAAATTCTTGTTTCACGGATTTAGAGCTCGTTGCATACCAGATATATTAACGAGATGAAATGGAGAAACTCTAATGCATAATATAGACCATATGGATTGAACAGAGCTCAAAAGCATCAAGAAAATAAACGGATAAAGAAAATTACAACGAAATGAAAGTAACTTTCAGCTGAAAGACTTCCTGCACGTTTCTACAGGTAATCCAAGATATCATGCAGCAAGCTGCTAATATAATCCAGGTCAAGTGTTTGGGCAGCCGATGTCCAAAGAATTATTTCTCAAGCTACACCACGGGAAAAGAGATTGCTAAAATGATGGATCGTGTCAGAGAATTGATGGCTAGAGGACGAAAATTTGATAATGATGCTAATATTGCTTATCAGCTGCCATGGGAGCCTGTGAATGAGATGCCAGTTAGGAAGACTGTGGGTATGGATTTGATGTTAAAGAAGGTATGGGATAGCATTGAAGATGAAAATGTGGGTCTCATTGGTCTATATGGGATGGGTGGTTCGGGGAAAACAACACTAATGAGGAAACTCAATAATGAGTTAGTAAAGAGAAGCCATGATTTTGTGTTAGTGATATGGGTGGTTGTTTCTAAGGACTATAATATTGATCAAATTATAGAAGATATCCGACAAAAATGTGGGATCGGTGACGTGAAATAGAAGAACAAAAGTAAAGATGAGAAAGCCATAGAAATCTATAGGGTCATGAAGCAGAAAAAGTTCATTTTGCTGTTAGATGATCTATGGGAGGAGCCAGACTTACAAGGTGTTGGAGTTCCACTACCAAATGAGGTCAATCGATCAAAAATTTTGTTCACAACACGTCTTGAAAATGTATGTGACCAAATGCAAGCAAGAAAATTCAAAGTGGAATGTTTGACAGAGAAAGAAGCATTGGATTTGTTTTGCATGAAAGTAGGTGCAGAAACTCTAAGTTCACACCCAAGTATGGAAGGGCTAGCACAAGAGCTTGTGCAAGAATGCAAAGGATTACCGCTTGCATTGATAACAGTAGGACGAGCTATGGCTGGCCGGAAAAATCCACAGGCATGGAAACATGCTATAAGGGAGCTACAAAGTTTCCCTTCAGGGGTTTCTGGTATAGAGAAAGAAGTATTCAACACTCTCAAGTTCAGCTATGATAGCCTTCCTACTGACATAGACAAAAAGTGTTTCTTATATTGTGCATTATTCCCAGAGGATCGAACAATTTACGTCCCTTGTTTAATTCGCTTTTGGATTGGGGAGGGATTTCTCAAGGAGCATTATAGCTTGTATGATGCCTATAATCATGGGGAAGATATAGTTGAAAGATTAAAGCTAGCATGTTTATTGGAAGGTGAGGAATTTCTTTGGGTTAAGATGCATGATGTGGTTCGAGACATGGCACTATGGTTAGCTCGTAATCAAGATCAAGAGAAAAACAAAGTTCTAGTGAAAGGTGAAGCACTAAGATCATCACAAATTGATAATCTTGAAGGATCGATGATGGTAGAAAGGATTTCAATAATATATGCAAAAGGAGATGACTGGCAAGTTCCAATTTGTCCAAACCTTTTAACACTAATTGTGTGGGGCAATGACTGCAAAATAGATTTTGCAAATGCCCAATTCTTAAGCAATTTGAAAGTTTTAAGTCTAAGGATGGAGAGGATTTCGGCAATCCCAGCTGAAATAGGTCAACTAATTCACTTGGAATATCTTGAGCTATCTGAAATGCGCATTAAAGAAAAATTACCGCTTCAGATGAAAAATCTAAAGAACTTGAGGGTATTCCTCCTAGAGTATGTTCATTTCAGTCTTGAAATCATTCCTTTGGAGGTAATATCAAATCTTGAGGAATTAAGAGTCTTCTCATTTATCGAAAGTAGATTCAAAGAATGGAAATCATCGTTACAAAAGATAAAGTCCTCATTCCTTGCTGCCATTCACTTCACCCATACTATGGAGAAATCATTTTTGGAGCAGCTAGAGTTACTGCCATTTCTGGAGGATCTAAGCATCACCCTGGAGACTGCCACAGGTATCAAGAAATTGCTTAGCTCAACTAAATTAAAAGCTTGTGTGAGATTAATGGGACTTTATCAATACAAGATGGCTGCAAGCACCACGACATTGTTACCATCTGTAACAAGTATGCAACATCTGGAGCGTATAACTTTAGTTGGATTACAAGACAACATGTCAGGGTCCTCTGTCAATCAGACATACCCTTTTCGCAAGCTCCGATGGGTCACAATTTCGGGTTGTCATAACACTACTCATTTGACATGGCTCAAGTATGCTGTTGTCCTTGATTATCTTATTGTAGAATGCAAGAAATAAATTAAGGGAATTTGGGGAGAAAAACTATGGTGGGACAATTTAGAGTGGGATGACCAGACCATCAAGGAACAGTTCCGTTCAAAATTTGAAGACTAGCTGATGATAAAGGTATTTAATCTTTAACTCCCACCATGTTAACTAATGGTGCTTTGAGACCCCATTATACACACGCATGCAGGCAGATATGCTTATTCTTCTTTTACTTTTGTTAATAACACTCCTTTTCCATCTATTTCCTTTTCTTCTCATTGATCTTTCACTCAATGATTTACTTTATTTGATTGTAATGTGAGCCTTTTATCAACATGATTTTTCTTAAAGTTATTCTCATCAATATTGGGTTCTAGATACAACTATGTAAAGTAGTTGTGTCTGTAAGACATTATGAACTAATTGCTTCTTATTGTGATCTCTATCTCTAATCTGCTCATTTTACATTTTTTTTTTACCTTGGTGGTTCTGCAGAATTCCTGGATCTCTCCTTCCTCAGTCTTGAACATATGAATGCAGCCAAGCATCCGGATGAATAAAAGGTCTGGAATAGCTTTCAGGGTTGCAATTTGATGGTGGTGTTGTCTATCTGATGGGCATGATTTGGAAGGTTGATGATCTAGGTTGAAGTGTATGGGAAGCTGTCAACCTGATACTAGGAGATCATGCGTGGTAATTAGTTGCTTGGGAGAAACTGGGCTGCAACCATCAAGCACTGGATGGCCAGTTATGCCCATAATGCATGGATGTACTTAGCTTGCCTATCTCCAAACATCATGCAACTTGAATTTTTTTTTATATTGAATGTTAGTAATAAATTGTTTGTATCTAATGCGATAACATTCATCCGTTAGTTTCCACTTGTACCATTTATATTTTATAACTAGAACAAAATTTGTAGTCGAAGATTGGCTGTGGTGGAGCCTTATAAAGTGTGAACCAACCCCCACTTTGCCAGCATCATTTTTTTCGTAAACAAATATTAATAATCATATTCGTCAGTTTTAATTTGTGAATTGTCTCAACGTTCTCATTAGGCAAATTATGAAGTTTTTTTCGACGATTCAAAACATAATTAAATTTCAACCAAAATATAAAAATTTGTAAATAAAATTTTCATTTGATTCAAATTTTTCTTCTTAAATTTTTAATTTATTTTTCCATTTTTTTATCCCAAACTTATTTGTCCATTACATTAAGTGAACTTGAGCCAAATCACTGCAGGTAGGCTTAAGCTAGTTTCATGTAGCATAGTATTCCCTTCATTGACTGCTTAGATTTTTTATTTTTTATTTTTAAGATATCCTTAATCTAATTATTTTTCAAGGAAGGGACATACACACATTCTTGCGCGCACATAAGCATGTCGACATCTTGGTTCGGACTCTTTTAAGTAAGGGAGTTGGCTTTAACTTTGGGATAGGTAGCTCTTGATCTTGGAACTTTTCTTTTAATTTCTTGTATTTAAATTTAGTATTTTAGTTTTGTGTTTTATTTAATCATTTGTCCTCAATTCACACTAAGTAATAAAGTTCAAAAAACCTAAATGAATATATCATTTTGGAAGCTGATGGTGCCCTCTTTGATCGCGTTCCTCAATAGTGATCACAAAACCAAGAGCTAAGAGAGGAATGCTACAACATAGGCAAACAATCATATCCATAAATCACCAGTTTAGTTTAGTTGGTGAATTTGTCGCTTTGGCCCAGGGAATCTGAAGACGTCTTAGTGCCATGGTGGAGTTAGTCAGATTTTAGTTTACAAACAACTCCTCAGCACCTTGAGAAACCAACAACCCCATTAACGACACGACTCTCTCCTTAACCTTCATGCCTTCATATAAGCACAAGCTCTGACTCTGCCCATTTCATAAGGCTTTATCCATATTCATATCCAATCTTCAAAGTAAAAGAGAATCTGCGCGAGCGCACGCACACCTGATATGGACTCGGAATCTAAGTCCAGAGGCAAGGCCGTTGCATTTGCAGGGTCTCCTCCTCGCTCCGAAGCTGCCCCTCTCCCGTTAGCCAAATGGAAAAAGGGCCTTGCCATCGTTGATTTCGTCCTTAGACTCGGCGGCATCGGAGCAACCATGGGCGCCGCCGCCATCATGGGGAACAACGAGCAGATGCTTCCATTTTTCACTCAGTTCCTTCAGTTCCACGCTGAGTGGAACCAGTTTCGCATGTTCCAGTAACTTCATCTTTCTTTCATGGATTCACCGACTCACTCACAAAATTTATTTTATTTCTTCTAGGGTGTTGGAATTCCAACATATGAATTCTATTATCCTATTTGAGGTTCACCATTCAATCTGATGACACATATGCAGGTTTTTCGTGGTTGCAAATGGAGCAGCAGCTGGATACCTTGTACTCTCCCTGGCATTCTCACTCGTGTGCATCGTTCGACCCCTGGCTGTGGCACCCAGGCTTCTACTTATAATCTTGGACACAGTAAGATTCATAATTTAGTTCAACACACGGTGCTCTCTTGACTTTACTAGTCTCATTATCATCCTCGTGTCGCTGAGAACTTAAGTTACATGTACTATAGTAGCAGCGAATTAACCAGAATACTGTTGTAACAGAGTTATCAGAACTCGAAACAATTAAGTGTTATTAACGGAGGAATTTTAAACCAAGTAACGTGACGACTAAAAAGAAAAGGCAACGCATGCATGCAGGTGATGATGGCGTTAGTGACGGCGGGTGCTTCGACGGCGGCGGCGACGACATACTTGGCACATAACGGGAGCGAAGATGCAAATTGGATGGCGGTATGCTCGCAATTCACAGACTTCTGCCAGGGAGCGAGCATGGCTGTGGTGGTTTCTTTCATCGCCGCCCTTTTCTTCCTCTGCCTGATCCTTGTCTCCTCGTTGGCTCTCAAGAGACACTGAATTGAATTCCCTTGCACCACTCTGCCTCCACCCCACTCTGTGTGTACAATACATCCATTGCCATTGGACCTTCGTTACAATGGTGGTGTTGTTGATTCAAGTGTCACTTTGAATTTGCCTTCAGTGTGGATTGTTGTGTTTATTAAGGTCTTATTTCTTGTGCGGAGCAGCGCACGCTTGAGGTTTGAGATTATTACTCCGACCGTGTAATTATTATTCGCCTTTTTTTTTTTAATCATTTGGTTGTGTATTAGACGAGGTTTCATACTCTCATGGTTTGCTCCTGAGGAAAAAGGGATGATTCGTGCAACTGGTTAAATCAAAACTAGAGATAATTTCACAAATCTTATGTTTAACACGGCAAAATTAATATCTTTATAAATAATAGTATTCCATTAAAACCAAGCTAAACATGGAGCCCAACGAAAGCCGAGAATCCTTGTTTGTGAGCGGGGCTCATGGAAAGAGGGGCATTTTGTCTCTCCTCCTGTGATGATGTCATCTTTGATACTGTTCAAATATTTGAAGATGTATAAAACTACATCTTCATATGTGGCCATAAAAACGTTACTACAGTATTACAATGATAGAAACCAATTCGGATTCCAATGATAATGGAGAGGAGAGCAAATTATCAAAGAAGGGAAGGAAACGACAAAATGCTCCCACGCCAAGGACCAATGGGAAGCCTGGCACGTGCAACAAACCATTCTTCCATCGCCACCTGGAAGCTCCTCCTCAAGCTGCCGTTCCTCTTCTGTTCCCATCTCACGTGCCTCTCTCTCTCTCTCTCTCTCTCTTCCCTCACCGTTAAATTCCAACCTCCCAAGCCCCAACTCCTTTCCCTCTCTACAATTCTATCCTTACCCTCCAAGTTTTCTCGTTTTCCCTCCCTCCCCTTCTTGCAAAACCCTAATTATTATTCCATTTCATGCTCTCACTCTTTTTCCCCTCCTTTCTTCGCTTCTTCCTCTCGCATTTCCGGGTTCCTCCGTCTTCCCTCTCTCCCCCCCTCGGGTGAGTTGCCTTTTGCCTTGCACAGTGAACCATAGAGGTTTCCCCCTCTATGCTCACCTCTTTTTCTTGTTCCTGATTGTGTTCGTTTTTCCTTTTATCGATGGCGTGATATTCATTATTATCGGGGTCATTCCTGTTTTCTTTCTCATTCCAATTGCTTGTGCTGGCCCTTGTTTGGTCGCTGCGGTTAGAAGGAACAGAAGCCCGGGCTTCGTTGTTTATTCCCTCTTTTGCCGCGATGTTTTCAAGCAATGCTCTTTAAGCTTTTTTCCCCTACTCCGTGTTTTCCTTTTAAATCGAATAATATGTGGTTTGATGGTAAAATGTTCTTCTGTCTTGATTTCTTGGGAAATTGATGGTGTTTATGCAGATAAAGCTTGTGAAGGTTACTGTTTCTTGTCGCTATTTTTGGGTAATTTCGACTACTTAAGAAGGTTTTATTGTTTAAAGTTCGAGGTCTGGGTCTCATGAGAATTGTTAGGGGAATGCAGAGATCGCTTTGCAAGGAGCTGAACGCACTGGGCTGGAAGAAATCATTCAGCCGAGGGATTGGTATCACTGTGCCTAAGGCGAGAACACGCGACAAACTGATGTGTAGGGTTTTCCGTCTCTAAGTTCGTCTGGAGATTGAGCTCAGGTTGGTTGGAGACAAGAAAAATCAAATACAATGACTCGCATTCTGGTTCAGCGGGGTTCCTCTGGGAGTTCTTCTTCAAGCTCTGGTCGTTCTTCTTCCTCGCCTGGGTCTTCATCAGCTCGAGCAGAGCCACAGGTTACCGTTCCTTCCGTTTCTTCAACCGGGAAAGATGAGGACAGTGGAGAGGAGGCACATGACCTAGTCGTTGGTGACGAGATTACCGAGTGTCCTGGAACTGACGATAGTAAGCCTCAAAGTGATGACTTCTTAACGGAAAGTCTTCGTAATGATCAGAATGACATCTTAAGCAATGAAACGATCGATAACAAGGCTGTTAAAGAGGAGGTTTCTGGCCTAGGAGAACTAATAAAAGGGTTGAGTGGACTGAGAAATTTATCAGAAGATGAGGTCTCAAAGGAGGATTGTTCGCCAACTGCAAGTGGTAGCTCATATCCGCCACCTCCTCCTGTTCCACCTCCAAGACCTTCTGCTGCTAACTTGAATTCAAGGAGAAATGCGTCAGGAAATTCAAATTCTGTCCATATAGGATCACCTAGAAGAGTATCTGCTCGACCTGTTGTTTCAGCTAGGACTTCACCTGCTGGGTCCCGTCCATCTTCTCCCAGGTCTCATAATGAGAATGAGGGGTACAATAGTGCTGACGAACAGAGTCCATGCTTTGTATCGTCATATGATGATTTAGTAAGTTCACTATAGTACGTCTTGAGAAGTAAATAAATCTTCTCGGCTCCTTAATAAAACCATTCATTGTTTGACAGCTTTTACCCAAAAAATTATTATTTGATATTGAAGCGATATTGCCATCTATTCAGGAAAGAGAGCGACAGTTTGAAATTGATATCAGAAGGGCAAAAGGTTATGAAGTAAAAAGAATGGTAGGGGATGGAAATTGTCTTTTCCGTTCAGTTGCAGATCAGGTGTATGGGGACCCTGAATTGTATGATTTGACCAGACAGATGTGCATGGATTACATGGTATGATGGCTTTATAATGCACACTCAAATTTATAAATATGAGCTGCCTTTAATTGGTTTATTTTAGGGTCCCAAAGTTATACTATTATGATATGTAATTTGAGAAGGTTTGTTGTAGGGTATACTGACTACTTATCTGGTCACTGAGGGTTTTATGGGCTTTCAGGTTTCAGGTTGTGCAATGTGTGCGCTTGACTTTCTAGACATCAAAAAATTTATTTATTTCATTCTTTTTGGGGGCAAGACAATAAGATTTCAAGACCATCAAATGCATAAGAAAAGATGGGGTTTTATAATTTTTTGGATTGTAGAAGGCAAGATCAGGGCTTTGACTGCTTTATATCTGTAGTAGTGTGGTAAATGGTAACAATATGATGAACAATAGTGGGGAAACTTTGACAGTTTTATAATACAGCATACTTTAGTGGGAGCAGATGGAATCAGATATAAATCTAATTCAAGAGACTTCTGTAATTTTTTTCTTTTTAATTTTTTTTTTCAAATTTCTGTTTACTAGCAGGTAGATATGCAGATTACTCGTTCTGGCTGAACTCCCTTCAATTGTTGCACATCACCATATTTTCACTGCATGGATTACACTTATCCATGTTTCTAACCCATATTGATGGCAGCTTTATTGAACTTAAAATTTCTGGTTCTGTTCCTGTATCAGGAGCGTGAAAGAGACCACTTTTCCCAATTTATCACTGAAGGCTTTATGTCTTACTGTAAAAGGAAGAGAAGAGATAAGGTACATCAAAGCATGATTCAGGCAACTATTTTTTCTTGATTCTATATATGTCATTGAACAGGCAGTGGTCTTAATTTTTGTTTTTTGATCTGATTGATTTGGCTTCTCTCTTCTATTCTTCACCATGTATTATGTGGAGCATTGCTTAAGGAACATGCAGGCCAATTTGATTTGTATTTGCAATGCTTGCAACTGATTTTACCGCAATTTAGGACAAAAAGTTTTGCCTGTAGTTTCAATTCGGAAGACGTGTTTAGTTAATGATGAAGAATTCTATTTGTACAAACAGAAGAAGCAGATATAATCTATATCAGTAACATTATGTGGTGGTGGAGGGTGTTCTTTGATAGATACAATTCGATGTGTTCAATTCTAGAAGAGTTAACTTTTCTAAAAATTATAGAACTGATGGTTTATCATTTACGAAGACGAATTTTCACATAGCCATTACTTTAATGGCCTAGTTAAAGTATCTTAGGCTTGTGGAACCATTCTGTTTTGGTCCTTTGCCGCATGCTTTCTGGCAGCTTAAATTATAGGTGGCTTGCTTATATGTAGTTTGTATGCCTTGAAAGATGCATGCAAATTGGCCGTGTCATGTTAAAGTGCCCAAAACATATGATGTTCAAATGATAATGCTGATGCTGCATCATTACAAGCAAGATTTAAATATGGGAAGATGAAAATACAATCTTCCTTTGTCATTTGTACATGTTAGCGCATCTTATGATTTCTCTTAAAGTCAGTCGCCTCTACTGCCTCTCATGAATATATTTTTAATCTGTTACAATATCCAGTTTTTTAGCTGGTTTCATGTGTTGATTGATAAATGGTTGAATCTTATGAGTTGCATATAGTTATGTGTTCACCTTGTTTGGCTTGACAGGTCTATGGAAACAACGTTGAGATTCAAGCCATGTGTGAAATGTATAATCGGCCCATTCACATATATTCATACAGTACTGGTAAAGCTTGTCTCTGTAATAGTGATTTTTTTGGATGTAATTGTCCTTAGTCCGTCATGTACTATATCATGATGTCAACCATTTGGTGCAGAACCTATTAATATCTTCCAAGGAAGCTATAACACTGACATGCCACCAATACGATTGAGTTATCATCAAGGGAATCACTACAACTCTCTTGTTGACCCACGACTCTTGACAATTGGTGCAGGACTTGGATTCAGCTGCCTTAGAGGGGTGTGTGTGAAGCTTAACTTTGCATTAGTATTATGATTGCTTCAATAAAATTTTAATATAGGTTCCTCGGCCTATTGGAAAACCATACCCTGCGTTAAATTATATAAAACACCTCATGGAATGGGCCGTACTTGAACTTGGGAAAATGACGCATCATTAAATATTCCATTGATAAACTTTTGGCCAATGATTTGAATCTGTTTTTTACAATGCAGACAACTGTAGACAAAGATCAAGTCAAGGCTGCCATCAAAGCTCAACAAGACCAGCAGATCGATAATGTAAGTACTTCAAATTTTAACGGGGTCAGCGTGGGGTTGCATAATTTGATTTTGGTGACATGATTTTCTTGGGCGTTATTTTAACAGGCACTTATGGCTGAGGGGCGGTTTTACTCTGATCTTGAGCTCACAGAGAAGGAAATAGAGCGTATGGTGATGGAAGTTTCTCGGGCTGAGTATCTTGCAAATGAACAGCTTGGCCGCAGAGGATTCTCAACCTCAAAAGCAGAGCCGTCATCTTCTGGCGCAAGTTAGTATCTCTATTATCCCAATAAAAGTTTGTCTATTCTATTCGAAGTTTATGTTTATTCATTATAATCTGAAATATATTGTAGCTAACTGCGAAATAATGGGAATGGCAGGATCATCTGGAAGTGATGGCACGATGGATGGCGGAAAAGAGCTAGATGATACTGATATCAGCAGCAGTATGCAGATGGTGCTATCGATGGGATTTAGCTATATGCAAGCGATTGAGGCGTTTAGCATATTTGGGGATGATGTTGATTCTGTGGTCTGTTACCTCTTGGAAACTGGCAGCAAGAGCAGACGAAAAGGCAAGGCCACCGAATAATTGGCGATCCTAGTTTAAGTGGATCAATTCAATTGTAGTGAACTTGTGATATCCCTCTCCTCATCTCTTTTAAACTTTAGTCTTCAAATGCCACCGCTTCAATAAATTTCCTTGTAGTAACGTCCTACTTCCCAAGCATACCAGTTAGTTTCTTTTTCTTTCTTTCTTTCTTTTTTCGGTGGAGGAGGGCGAAGCTATTGTTTCTACCCTTAATTTCCCTAGTTGATTAACACACTAGTTGATTTCGTATTTGCTAATCTTCATCAGGTAGAGAAAGAGATCAACGTAGCCTTGGTTTAACTGAAGCGCAATCCCTTTGTCAATAACTAGTAAATCACAATGCCAAGGCATATGATGCTCAAACTTTTCTTCTAGTCGCTTATTCAACTACGCCCCTGAAAATTGAAATTAAAAAAAAAACAGCTATATTATACTAGCTTAGTGACTTCTATGAAGCTACCCCTGCTGATTTAGACTGATAAATTAAATTATCCGAAGTGTCATAGTTATATTTTTAAGAACAAACTTAACAAGCCACACATTATGCATGAAAAATTCTTGCATGGAATTACTTCATTAAATAAAATTTTATTAATTTAATTAAATAAATTTTTATATGTCATTATTTTTAATGATTTTATTTTTGAAGTAAAGTTATAATTTCTCTATTTTTATATTATAGATTCAGATTTAATTAAATAAAATTTTATATGCCATTATAGATTCAGATTATAACCTGTCTTATTTTAGACTAATAATTTCAAATATTGATTTATTGATACATACACAATATAATTGTTAAATAGTCGTTTCATTTGAATCCATTGCTACTTGATTCAGGAACACTCATTTTTTAAATATGTATTTTCTACTTACAATTGATTTTACATGAATTTACAAATAATTTTTTTAAAACTCATGAGTGTTTACTGTTTATCCTTAAATCTGATATATATATATATATATATATACATCCTTCACTTCATATCAGAACTAGAAGGGAAAGTAGAAATGTATAGATAAATTGTAAGCTAAGATTTATTATATTAAGTCTTATATTAATATATTAATATTATTTTCTTACTTAATCTGATAGTTTGTATCACTTTTAAAGTGATCTTATAATTAGAATATCTACAAATTAATCATTATCATTGTAAGATTATGGCAATATTCAGATGAACAGGGTGTAAGTCCTGACTTTAATAGAAACTTGCATGCATGAATATTTTGCAGGTATTAATCATTTTGAAATCGTTGGCTAGGATAAAGTGTTAAGAATAATATTAATGTCTTGACATCTAGTTTGATTTTTAAATCTCGACTATTATTTTTCTTTCACATTTCTATAGAATTTGAAGGTAATGATATAAAAAAAGAGATCTTTAAAAAAATGTTTAGAAATGTTTTCTTTTCCCTTTGATCTTCTATCTGTGGCTCCTCCTCCTTTTATGACAGAGGATCATCTTCTTTAAACATCATTTTTAGGGGAAAAAATCCACTTCTATGAAATTAACTAAAATATTAACGACTAAAAATTTTTAAAAGTTGATAAAAATACCCTTTATAAGCTAAAGAAAAATTCTTTCCAAATCTAATTATATTATTAGATTTGTTGAAGATTAATTATTGTAAACCCTTTAAAGAAAGAATTTTTTTTTCCCCTATGTGATGAATCCATTAAACACTACCAAGAAAGCTATAAATTTTTATACATTGAATGTGTCCAAGTTGTCATTAAACCACCAGCAGTTAGAGAGGGATTAAATGTTCTTGTCTCCTTTGCCTTAGGGATACTTGACATGAGTTATTTTTTAACTCATTATTAGGTACTGTGGAAGTTGGGTTGCATGTAGAACTAATCTATTTCAATAATTATCCAAATAAGACCTTTAGTTTTATAGATACAAACATTATTAATGTCTTAAAATTAAACAAAAGACTACATGACATTCGTATGAAACCAAAATCTATCCCTATAACTTTGCTTTATAAGATCCAATATAAAGTTATAAACTCTTTAAGCTCTAAAGTTTTAATACTGAGGGAAGATAGTTATACTACTATATTCCTAAATTTTAATAAATAGAGTCAAATCAAACATCATCCTTCCATTATCTTGCTAGAAGAATGGGGCTATGAAAATGCAACCCCTACTATGCCACAACCAACTCCTAATTTTAGGAATATTATGTAAACACTTATAAGAATTGTGGGATTAGTGTTTGATAGAAGAAATTTCTTTAGTGAAACTTCTTTAAGGACATGATCAAGAACCATTAATGATTTTAGAATTGTGCTTTCAAAATTATCTAGGCACTCAAATTCTTCCATACCCCTATCCATAACTTCAACGATACAACTACATGGCCTAGACACATCATCGAATATTCTAAGGCCAACCTATCAAAGAGATAAGGAAGATCAAAGATCTATATTATCTCTAACATTTTCAAACGAGCTTTATGAAATTAATGTTATTTTAATTGACTTTTAAATTGATAAAAAATATTTACAAAAATATTTTTATTCAAGAGAAAAAGAGATTGCGAGGACTTGGTTCTTTGAGCATTTCAAAAGGGCAAGAAGAAAACAAATCCAAGAAAAATCTTATAGCTTCCTTGAAATATTGCAAGTGAGTGTTCTATTTTTTAAATGATTTGAACCTTATGCTGTGGACAAGAAATTGAAATATTCATTTGTTAAATCAATCAATGTAAGAAAATCATTGCATACTCATAATAGTTTCATAACTTCCTTTTTAAAGAACTTTCTAACTCCCAAATCTTCATAATGATAAAAGAACATCTCTTTTGGCATCTCCTTCCAAATGGAAATATTTTGATGGGCAAATTAGTTTTAAAGATATTTAAAATGTTATGGAACAAAATGGTTATACATATAAGTACCTCCAAACATTAAAGGAGAACCCTTTACCAATAATTCTATTAAATTTCCATCACCTTCATCAAAACTTAATATTGAGGCCCTTTATTCAAATCTTTCCATGTATCACTTAAAATTAAAAAAGAATTTGAAGCTTTGCCCTCCAACCACCTAAAAAAAAAAACAAAAGAACAAGTTAAGACATTAGTTATCTTAGATAGTCTTACCCAAACCTCTAAATTATTAGCACTGAAAAATTTAACCACTAATGCTTTATCAAATCAAGAAGAAGCATTTTCATCATAATTAGATAAAAATCTTGAAATAAACTAAACCTCTTTTAGGTGGAGAATACCCTTAAAATATTATTATCCAAAAACCACAGCTCCTAACTTTTTATTGGGAGAATGTCAGGTTTAAACTTTTAAATATTTTAGTGTCAATAATAATTATGAATTAAATATAAATGGCCGAACTAAATATATTGTTCTCAGCACCTCCAACATATGACCATGGTAAGCATTGCTTATCAAACAACCTACAACTATATTGAAAAAGTCATAGTTAACATCCTTATTGCAAGATTTCTAGATAACTTAAAGGATGATGAGATAATTATATCTCTTAAAAAGAAAAAGATCAAATCTTTAGAGTCATTAAAGTAGAGATTGATGGGACCCCCATTATCCATAATGGAGAACTCATTCCTAATGCTATAAATACCTAAATATTTACCATAGTTTGACATTTCATTAGCGATCCTTCCTTACGAAAAGATAGATCTATTGAACTACTTTCAAACCTTAAATGTAGGACTCTTTCTAATTTGTGACGGTACAAAGACATCTTTTTAACAAGAGTATATACTTGTGAGGATAATGAACAACCATTTTGAAAAGAAAACTTCCTATTTGATCTTCCAAAATCCTTAAAAGACAAGGTTAAGGAGAAAATTAGAAACTAAGCCAACAGAATCATTCCATATGAACATTAAATTATGGCTAACTCATAGCTTATGTTCAAAAAGTTACCCTTAAAATTTGTCACAATATATATATATATATATAATTATTTATTAATTCACAGTTGACTTTTTATATATTTATAAGTAATCTTTCTTAAACTCATAAGTGACCTGTATTGATTATTTCAATAATTAAAAGTATTTTTATTGCAAATAAAAATTGTGATATTTTAAATGATATTTCAATAGTTTGGAGGTATTTAATTATCATTAGTTTCTTTTATAAGGTTGATGATTGTTATTTTCCATTTAAAAAATTAACATGAAGTAATAGATCAAAGAAAAAATGACATTAAAGTCTCAAAACAATAGTTGGTTTTCACAAAAAGTTTTAAAAAATTAATTGTAAATATTAACTCATATAGTCATAAACTTAAGAATTTTAACTGCAAATAAAATATTTAAATTTTAAATATAATTTTCAATTTACATACTTACGATTGAGAGTCTAGTTTATAACTATTGTAATTTATTTTGTAAAAAAATTATTAAATACTCCTCCGATCTTATTTATAAAATAAATAAAAAAATTTAATTTTATTTATGAGACATTTATTAATTTTTAATATTCTTCTTTATATTTATATTTTTATTAAATTCTTTTAATAAAAATATTAGTAATAAAATTTAAGGATACTTATTAATGATAAATGAAAAAATTTATTAAATTTTTAGACAAACTTAAGTTAATGAAGTTTAAATTTTTTTTTCAATTCTAATAAAATATATTAAAAATAATTTATAAATAAAATTAGAGATAATACCTAACCATTTTATCATAAATTTTAAAATTTGGAATTTATTGCCATTCTCCTCGCTAACAGATAAGTGGATGGATGATTAATTTTTAAGAAAAAAATTTTGTAATTTTCGTCGCCGTCAATGCAGCTCGTCGACGAGAACCTGAGTCGGCTCGACTCAAATCGTTCAATTGCATTGCTTCTCTCTTTCCTTTCTACCTTGGTTTCGACGTCTCCGAACTCCCAATTCTAGGGTTTGTGCTGTAGAGATATACGAAAATGTCTCAGAACGGAAAGCTGATGCCGAATCTGGACCAGCAGAGTACCAAGCTTCTCAACCTCACTGTTCTGCAAAGAATTGACCCCTTTGTCGAGGAAATTCTCATAACCGCTGCGCACGTTACCTTCTATGAGTTTAACATCGATCTCAGCCGATGGGTTCGCCAACTTCACATCCTTTAAGGCTGCGATTCTTGAATTTTGTTCTTGCACTCCATCTGATTCCTCTCTTAATTCTTTTCCTCTGATTTCTATTTGATTGGTTTGCAGAGCCGCAAGGACGTCGAAGGATCACTATTTGTTGTTAAGAGGTTAATTGTCTATTTATATGTTATTATTATGGTCCTCTTTTCCAACTTTCATGAGCTTTATTAAAAAGCTCCATGAAAAACTGAGGACTGTGTTATGTTGCCTTTACTTTGTGGTTCACGTTTCTCTATGGTTTATTAATTTCTTATGTCTTCATCTTAAATTTTATTGTATTTCAGGACCACACAACCTCGATTTCAATTTATTGTGATGAATCGTCGTAATACTGGTTAGTGAGAAGATGTGCGTTTCTTTGTACTCGTTACCTTTGCTTTACGTGCTTTCTACATTGCAAGTTCAAATTTTTTTTTCCCCCTCAACTTGTCATTGTGCACTGAGTCATAATGCGTGATGTCTTTAGGGATGGCAAGAATGTACAACACATGTGTCTTCAAATGATGACCGTAATGGGGATTCTGGATTGAAATTTACATTTTGCTTAGTGTGCATGCTCCTGCATTGCATCTACGGGATTCAGTTTGTAAACTAACCTATAGGAAGACAAACAATGTACTTTGGATATTTGTTCTTCGGCTGTGTGCGCTTCAATTCGATGCTAAATAGTATATAAATATAAAATGCAATGACCTCCCATTCACCGGAAAAAGTTCAACTTGTTGCATTAGTAGTCAGAAAGTTAGGGTTCTTAGTGTCATGCACTGGGCATATTCTTGTCTTGATTGAACTTGCTAGCTGTTGCTCTACCTTTGCTAGTGAAAGGTATGACATTTGTGTAGTAGAATTTCCTCTTGGCCTAAAATTTTAGGAATAGGACTAGGTTTTTGCTATTAGAATTTAGAACCCCACAATTGCCTTGTTATACTCAATGTCATGAGTATTGTAAAACAATATATTTGTGGCTTGCAAAAATGTATATTTTGTTTCAGTGGTACAATATATGCTACGTCTCTCTATATGCTACTTGGAATTAACTCTGGCATAATGCTCGAATAAGAGGTTTGTGTTGTCTTAAACAGAAAACTTGGTGGAGAATCTTTTGGGAGATTTTGAGTATGAAGTTCAGGTTCCATATCTGCTGTATAGAAATGCTAATCAAGAAGTGAATGGTATATGGTTCTATGATGCTCATGAATGTGAAGAGGTGGCAACTCTTTTTAACAGGTATCATTCATACTTTGGATGCATTCAAATGCCCAATCTCTATGGGGTCCTTGTAGATTGAACGTGTGCCTGCTTCTTGTAACAAGAGCATGCCCCCCCTTTCACTATTGAAAGTCAACCACTAATGTAATGACTTCTGGAGTTCTGGCCAGTCCCAGTTCCTGATAGAACAGGTAGTTCAACTGAGGTTATTGACCAAATGGGGTGTTTGTATTACATTCAATTTCAATTTTCTCACTCACTTTTTTGTTTTTTTTTGGGGGGGGGTTTTGAAAATAGTAGATATCATTGTTCTGTTTAATAATTTGATTCATGGTGCCTGTTCTTCGCTCCTTTTTGTGGATTATAGATTTATGCTGAGTTGCTGACTGATAGAGTTATATTTTCTAATGCATAATGTATAAGGGGACAAAGGTACAGTGTCAGTTACTTGAAATGCGAAAGATTTAGCTTTTAACAATATCAGCAATGTATATGGAGAATGTTAGCCTTAAGATAATTTCTATAAATGACAACAATGTATCTTATACAGTTATGAATGATGAAAAACAATTTTTGCTAGCAACTGGTAACCTCATCCATGGAAATGATGACCTATACCACCTGGCATTTTGTCTGAGAAACAGAAGTTATTGATCAAAGGATATTGGTGAATGGTAAGCGGGGGAAGATGATATGAAGAATAAGTTTTCATAATTGTTAATAATAGCATTCTTTGGTGATGTTATCAAGAATATTTGTTGATTTGTATCTGGTAAACTTTTTATAAATATCCCCCCAACCTTTAATTCTCATGTACCCTGGATATTCACTTATATTTGGATATTTTTCAGGATCCTTAATGCCTATTCCAAGGTTCCTCAAAAGTCTAAGGTTTCTTCTACAAAGAGGTAGTAATGTGTTTTTCCTATTCAGATGAACCTCTGCCACTTCTCAATGTGTCCCCCAAGGTGTGGGGTAGGTGGTCTAATTCATTTAAATAAAACAAAAAAGTTCTCCTCAAGTCAACTTGTACACTATTAATGTATACGCAGTTTATAATATGGTGTGTGATATGATAAAAGGTGTTACCTGGTTTGCCATTTGACAAAGTATGTGCAATCAGAGGAAATATCAGTACATCATTAATGAAAATTTCCTCTAATTCTATTGAAGGTAGAGGTTGGTTTTAATTCAACCCCTCCTCTTTCTTGACTTCCAAGTGTTCAAAGCAAATTGATTAATTTTAACCTGTATCCCAAACATATCTTTGATAAACATCAATATACCTACCTTCCTTCACCGTGATTGCAATATATATATATATGTTGTTATAAAATTGTAATTAGGATATAATTGGTTAGTTAGTTGGTTAATATAGCCATTGGGAAGAGCGTTGGGAAGGGATGTCTATATATAGGCTGATAATTGTATTTTGATGTTTTATGAAAGAAGACGTATTATTCAGTGACACTGCTACTTCTCAATCTCTCTCAACTTCTCCTCTTTAATCTCTCTTTCTTCTCTGCTCTCTCTACCTTCCTGTTCTTCTCTCATCCATTTCCGCTCTCTCTCTCAATTTTCTATCATTCCAAATTATTCTAACCTATCATATATATATATATATGTTTATCTCGTCTCTATAGATAGTCAATTTTTGCCAGTTTACTATTTTCTAATTAGACTATAATTGCTATTGATATACATCAGTATTAACTTGACCAAGGTTTTGTTTAGGTTTCGAAGTGACTTTTGTTGGGTTGATATCCTTAAATTTGAAATATGAAGTATTGGACAAAAAGCTAATTTGGAATCAAATTCATGTGCAGGGCTATAGAAAACTTAACCATCATATTTTAATTGGAAAATGTGATAGCAAATACCTAAGAATTGGGTTTAAGTTTTCCCCTCATCATCATCATCATGATCATCATTAATTCGCCCATATCTTGGACTTAAAACTTGATAATGTATATTCTTTGGGCATCTTCTTGCAGTGAATTTGAGGAGCTGGAAGCTGTGCCAACTATGGCAGTTATGGATGGTCCTCTAGTATCATCACCTTCAACTGCTTTGAATGCAGCTGTTGTATCGGATGGTCCTTCCTTTGTGAACTTCTTCGGTGTATGTATCATAGGAAACTTCCCTTTCAGTATTTGTTATGGCTGCCTTTCATTCATTTTTCGAACTTCCTTTGCATTTCTGTTGATTTGATGCCAACCGAGTGGGGATGGATATTTTCATTATTGGTTTTGTTCCTTTAGCGACCTTACAATTTTCTTTACAAATGCATGGTGAATATATGAATATCTGTCAGGAAACTTGTTCTGGTTCTTCTGGATTAGTTATTTAATTAGGACCTACAGATATTTTGAACTCTTATCTTTCACTGCAGCTGCTGATTTAAGTTCAGCTGTGGTACAAAAGACTTTAAGATAATTGTTTGAAACTGGAAATCCCAAAATCCGTTGGGCTCTCTCTCTCTCTCTCTCTCTCTCACTCAAACTATCTGTTTTTCCTTGTAGAGACTCCATTTCCTTAACTTAGCATCCAGCGGTGTATGTATTTGAGGGTAAAAGTGGTTCAGGTTAACCTAAACATCTTCATAAGATATCAATATTAGTTAGATGTATTATGTTGGAAATTGACCTGACATTGTTGTGGATTTCTTTCCTGTATAGGCTACTTATAAGAATTATTCAGCCCTTGAGTATTGTGACAGTTTTTCGTTAGAAGTTGAACATCTAGATCTCGGTTCAGATTAGGATATATTTTTCTGTTTCTCTATTGCAGGCTGCTGTGACCATTGGGAACACTACAAATGCTCCAATTACCGCACCACCTTACCAGTCTTCTGCCACAATTCCTTCTACATCTCTGCCGGTCAATGAAGCTACTCCCATTGCTCCTTCCTTGCAGTTCCCCTCTCATTTATCTCATTTATCATCTAAATCTCTAAGGTCTCGTCATGACTCTCCTGATTCCAGCAACAGCAGCAACCAAGCCACCAATCTTGTGAAGCCTTCATTTTTTGTCCCTACCCTTTCTTCAACAACGATAATCCCTCCTGTGTCTTTGTCCACACCAGCTGTCCCTCCACCTCATACTGTTCTCAGCATGCAGCGCCCATATGGTCCTCCACTGCTACAGCCATTCCCAGCACCAACTCCACCCCCGTCTCTTACTCCTACTTCTGTACCCCATACAAACTACGGGCCAGTTATTACCAGAGAGAAGGTCCGAGATGCGCTTCTGGTGCTTATTCAGGTGAGTTCGCTTTCTTGTAAAAGTCTATGATATTCTTAATTTCTGACTGCTATTATCTCAAATAAGAATATCTGAATGTAGATATGTGAAATGAGCCTGTATATCCTTTTCTTGCATTCTACTTGACGTGTACTCATATCCTTTTGTCTCTTTTATTGTCTCCTCTTTTTTTTTTGGTTGGTTTTTTTCTTGCTGTGATTAGGACAATCAATTCATTGACATGGTCTACAAAGCGCTGCTGAATGCTCACGAATCGTGACTTTCTGGGTATGCGGGCCAGGCATCAATCTTGTCCCACGCTTCAAATGGTTCGGTCAAGAACTTTAATTCGCAAGTTTGGTTAAGTGCTGAACGCGATGGCTGATGATTATTTGGGTCACCATGGTTTTACTAGACTGTTGTGATAGTCAGAAGAAGAAAAAGAAGCTCGTGGGACAAATTTTATTGCGAAAAGCTGCCATATCAGCAGTGACATATGATTTGCTGGGAAATAGGGGGACCCTGACTGTAAGAGCATTTTACTGAATTGATTTCGCAAATTGTGGTGCTTCACGGCGACAGTTCTCTAATTTACATGTGTCAAGTGTTGTTGAGCCTGGTTTTTTCCCCCGTGCAAGACGTGTATAGAGCTACAGTTACTAGATCCACAGAAAACGATACTGCACAATGCTAGTATATATAACCAATCTCATTTTTTATTGCGTCTGAGAAGCAAACATTGGTGACAAATCAGGACATGTTTTGCCCTCTTAACGTGCAGTTTTCAGAGTGTTAATGGAGGAGCATGGTAAATGAATTTGAAATTCATGCGATGGTGTAACCTGACCACCGTCGCTGATTGCTGGAGCTCCGATGGTAGCCACGTAATCAATAGTGGTAAACTCTAAAAGGTGGTCAAGGGAAGTTGAATTCAAGACTCCTTGGTTCTCCAAAACATTAAAGACTAGTGAGCCAACTAATATTTTAAGATGTATAATAAGTTGTTAATATGTGAGCAATCACTGGTTAATATTTGAATTTGATTTGTCAATGTTCAAAAAGCAAGTTGTTAATTTCTAAAGACCGCTTGATTCCTTGATTATTGGCAATTTATCAATATTACATTAAATAATATATGTGTGTGTTATAAATTTAGTTTTTAAACATTTTTATTGTTGTTGTTAATTTTAAATAAGTTGTTAATATTTAAACAATTAATTGTTCACATTTGGGTTTAACCTTTCTATATTCAAAAAACAAATTGTTTATTTTCAAAGACCAACTTGTTGATTATTAATATTGTGCTAAATAAAATAATGTATATGTTATGTATTTAGTTTCTAAACATTTCCATGGCCGTTGTTAATTCTAGTCGGGTTATTATGAACAATCACCTTGACTTGTCAATATTCAAAAAATAAGTTATTAATTTTCAAAAACTAGTTCCTTGATCAGTGATAGGTTTTTAATATTATGCTTTTTTTTTAGCAGAAAGGTTTTTAATATTATGCTAAATAAAATAATATATGTTATAAATTTAGTTTTAAAGCATTTCTATGGCCCCTTTCAATTTTGGACAAGTTGTTAACATCTGAACAATATGTGGTCCATATTCAGACATGTATTATCAATGTTCAAACACTTATAATTGCAAATACGTTTATAAGTTCTAATTTTTAAAAAAACAATATCACAATCAAGTCTCATTGAAGAATCTTATAAAAAAAAAAAGCAATGTTAAAAGTCAGTAATTACATACATGTTTGAGTCTCAATTCATAACAAATAATATGAGAGTCAAGTTTTATTTACGACGTTTATGAGAAAGACAACGTTGAAAGCACATAATTGCATAATTTTGAAAACATGCAATTGCACAATGTTAGGAGCTTGAAATTACACATTGTTTGTATCCTAATTCTTATATCCAAGTTCCCAACTTCTGCCATCACATGGAGTATATAGTATCCAAGCCAACTCACTCCAAACTGCCTACGTCCTTTCACATGAATGCCTTTCGCCCACTGTGATGTTATAAAAACACACGTATAAGCTGCACACACATATCTCGTGTGTGTGCATGGTCTCCCTAAATATTATACACTCACGTACATACATTTACATTGTATATAAGTCACTTTTAATTACTTCACTGAATTTAAGAAGAGATAATTAAATTATTGATATTATTTTAAAAAGAAATAAAATTTCTAGTTTATCATTATTAAATGAGCCATCTTTAAAATACTATTTTCTCTTATATGTAACATCTTACTCTACTTATAGAAAATTAAAAGAGAGTAAAATTTGAGAGAAAAAAGTAATTAATAGTCTATCATTTTGTGCAAAGTAACTTATAAAAATTATCAATTTTTTTTTCCATAAACAATACTCTCTCCACCCCAAATTATAAGATATTTTTTAATAATTTCATATATCAATAAACTTCATTAAAAATACTTAACAATATTTTTTAAAAAAATAACAATAAAAATTTTAAAAAATACTCTTCATTTAATATCTTGAAAAAGAGAGAGACAAGAATCAAATAGGGAGAAAAATAATAATATTAAAATAAATTTATTTAATAAAATATTAATCTTCTTTATATATTTTATATTTTGAGATGTTGAATTTTTTTTAAAATTATTTTATAATTTGGGTCAAATGGAACGTATAAAAAGTTGATATTTTCAATGCATCGTTATTTGTATGACATATTGATAATTAGAACAAAGTTATACAAATTCTATAAAAAATAAATACATATAAGATGTAAATTTTAAAAAAAAAGTTAAATTTACCATGATTATATGCAATTTATTCTCTAACAAATTTTTAAGTTATAAACAAACCACCTTATATCTTCATGGTCAATTTATAAAAATTTTAAATACTAGATCTTAAATTTTGAAATAAGTATAGTTTTTATAATTTTATTTAAAAAAAATATAAGAACTAATATTCTAAATGAGGATTAAAGAACATAAAGATGTCGAAAGTTTTTTTAACAAAGTTATAAGTATCTTTACTTTTAGATGGAGTGATATTCTCTTGGAATTAGAATGGGAGCACATTCATGCTCATCACTTTTAAAATAATTTGAGTCATTTAGATTTAATCTGGACTAACAATATTTAAGTAATTTTTTATTTTTTATTCTTTTTAAAATGAAAATTATAAATTTTTTAATAAATTTATTAATTATCAATATGTATCGTTTATATTTAATGAGATCAATTCAAATTTAATATTATTATTTTATAAATTTTATAAAATGATCATACAAATTTACTCTGTATTGTTCAAATTCAAAATTTTTAATCTATAATACTATTAGATTCAAAATAATCCAGATTAAATTTGTACGATCAATTTATAAAAATTATAAAAAAATAATATTAAATTTGGACCCACCCAATATTAGTAATTAGTAGCTTTATTAAATTTTATAAATTTTTTAAAAAAATAAAAAAAATATTTAAATTTAAACAATTCAGATTATTTCAATGATGATGAGTACCTAAAAATTATATGATGAGCACTCAATGTGTTGCCAAGTTGGAACTATTAAAATGTAGAATAATTTGTCCTTTCTTAACCTTTAACTAAGTAACATTGTTTACCAATGAAGATGATACAATTGTTACTAGGATTGCACAAGGATTGATCCGGTAGAATTTCAACTTAACTCGAAATCTGATCTTTTTTATGAAAAAGATTAAGTTAGATAATTCATGGTCTGGTCTGGTTTTGGTATAACCTAAAGTTGAATAAGATCAGACTGATCTAGTAGAACTAAGAGATTGGTCATGGTCTTGTCTAGTATCTCACTTTGTTTTTTTTTCCTTTTTTATTAATAAGAGTTAGCTTTGGAAAAAAAAAACTGTATGAGAGGCAGTAATTTATTTCAACATAATAAACTCAAGTAATATAATAAACTTCTTATAATCATATAAAATTTATCACAACAACAACAATTATAAATCCACAATAATCTCTAATAACAACAAAAAGTATTTTAGTTATAACACAAATGATTCAAGTTAAATAACTGTTAATATGTCAAAAAGTTTATTACATTAAGTTAACAAAAAATTTCACTAATAAAAGAAAAAGATTGAGGTTGGTCAATACTAAAATTTTGCTCAATATTCATGACTTCACAAGTATAAAATAAAAAAATTATTAATTATTATTATAAATTAACTTATTGTAATAATATTTAATAAATTAATTATAATTATATTAAATAAGTTTAGAAGACCGGACCAAATCAAGTGATCTAGATGTTCGGTCTCTTGTTCAATCCAACTCAACAAAAAAAGTATGATCTTTTTTATCCTAAAAAACTAGTTTTTATCCTAACTTGATTGGGTCACGTTATTTTGAATTGGACCGACGATCAAGGGAATTTTGCACTACCTTAGTGCCCATTTAGGTTTCAGTTAAATATAATATATTATGAAAATAATTAATTAAGTAATAAATTTTAATAATAATTGATTATGTTATAACGTAATCTATTTGGATATTATTTTTTTAAAATTAATTTTAACAGAATTAAAGATGTTTGAATAATTTAATCAGAATCAGTTTTAGGTATATAAATTACTAAAAGGACATTGCTTTTCAAAATTAAGTTATTAATATATTTGTATCTAATATTATTAAATTTTTTAAGTTTTATTTAAAAATTAAAATATATTATTTAAATCATATATCTGATTAATTATAAAAATTTAAATTATATTAATATTAAAAATTTAATTTATGTAAATAAATAACTTAATATATCGAAATAAATTTAATAAAAGAAAAAATTAATTTTTAAATATTAAATATCAATTTTTTAAGAGTATAAAATTTAAATTTTATTAAAAAAAAGAGAAGAGAAGAGAATTTAATTTTATTTTTATTAAATTAAGTGTTTTTTTATTTTTATTTTTTTGAGTCTTTCTTTATCATTTTTGTCAACGTTTTTGAAAAGTTTTTTGGCAAAAGTTTTGGATTCTCAGCTACCAAAAAAATTAATTTTTAGTTTAAAAATCGATTAACCAAAAAACTGAGTGTTTGAATAATTCTGTGGAGAATCATTTTTTTTTACCCAAAAATCGATTATGCACCATATCCAAACACACACTGAGTTGTCACCTTGATGTGCTAAACTGCTAATCATTCGTCGTCTTCTGTTCCTTTCTCCCCTTAAGTGACGATCATCACCAGTCGATCTCGGGCCCCCACCACCACCTTCGCCAGAACTGCGCACCTCGTTCCTTCTACTCCGCTGTCACGCTCGCGCCGTCGGAACTGGTAGGCGAGATCATTGAAGTCTACGGATTTGATAACGATGACGACGGGAGCGACAAATGAAACGATTGGGAGGAGGCCGGCGGTGAAGCTTCGCAGTACAGATACAGAATGCCCAAGCTTTCAAACGGCGGGGATTATAGGAAGGACTCAAGGAAGAGGGAAACTAGAAAGCCGAAGCCTCTCATGAAGCTGAAGGTAAGTTGCCGTCTGTCTTGTTGGTGCTCTGCCGTTACTGCGATGAAGATGATTTGTAAATATTTAATTAATTTGCATATATATGGGGAATGGAAGAAAGTACCGATGATTTGGTGGACCTCGCTGATTTGCAAATGCTGAGTAGGAGATAGTGGCTTGGTTAAAATCTTGTTGTGTAGTTTTCATGTTCTCAGTCAAGCCATTGGTGAGAGGTAGTGCCATCTAAAACCCAGAACTTGAAGTTGTTTCCGGAGGCTTTGTGCCAGATGCTGCCGGAGGTGAGGAAGAAGATGAGGGCGCAGTGGTTGAAGGGTGGTGAGAGGCAGTCGACGATGCTGTCGTTGCAGACAGTGGAGAAGGAATCTGTTGACCTGTTATTAAAGGGCATTATCACCAAGGATTTGAAGATGTTGAGGACATGTGGACTAAAAACATTCAGAATTAAAAATAATTGAAGAATAGAAGAATTATTTAAAAACAAAACGATCGAAGAGAGATTTGTCCAAAACACAAATTAAAAGAATGGCAATTGAAAATAATTAAAAAAATTAAAAAAATACAACAACAAATCAATTGCCAAACACTTGAAAAAAAAAAAAAGTGAACTTCCATCAGTCAACCTTGGAAGTTTGGTTGTTTTTTTCGTACACTGTTGTTGCTCTGTTGGGCTTATTTTCCTTTCACTTAATAGAAGCTCCTTCGGGCCAAAAAAGAAAGCATTCTTTGTTTCACTTTTAACACTTCGCAGTGTTATTAGAGATGAAAAAAATGAGCTGGCCCAATCTTCAATGGGCTCATGCTTAAAAAAAATTAGCCCGTTTAACTTCCAGTACCATTTGAAAAGCTCATATTTAAAACTTATTCTTAAGCATATTGGGTTTAAGGTTGACCTTACGAGTTTCAAACCTTTTTACTTTTATTTTATTTTTTAAAATTAAAAATAATTCATTCATTTCACTATAACATAAAATTATACTTCAATGTCAAATCACATAGGCAATATCTTAATTTTTAATATCAATAGTATTTTGATTATGTAAAAATACCCTTATTTCAAATAATAAAACATTAAAATTTATAAATTCCTAATTCAAGTTATACAATACCAAATTATATAAATATAAAAATGCTCTATTATCAAAAAATATCAACACACATACTTAACATGAATTAAATTATTGTCTCAAACCTAAATTAGATCAAACAATTATTTTTTTGTCCAAAGAAATTATTGTCTAGAATTAAACAAACCAAATTTTATCCAAAAAAATATTAGCAAATCAAAGTATTAAGTAAATTTTAATTCTAAAAAAAATATTATAACAACTAAATATTTAAAACATTATCAAGAATATCAATAATATTATCATAATAAATAATATTTTAAAATATAAATAAATAAATGCCCTTAAACAAACTAGCCCTCAGCCCTACAGAACCAGCCTGTTTAGGCCTTCGGCCCATTAAAAATAGCCCTTATAAGTTTGTGTTCTGTTTTGAAGCTCTAAAACTCTAAGTCTAACTTTAGTAATTATCAAGCTTAAATGAACAGGCCCTATGGGCACGGCTTGTTTTCTAGACTCTAAATATTATTCTTTCAAAAGAATAAGGTTATTGATAACTTTTTTTTTTGAAAAAAATTATTTGGAATAGTTTTACCCCTTAATCTTTTAAATTATTAATATTACAAGGATTACATTATATTGAATTAAAGATTAAGGATTAGATTATAACCCTATTAAAACTATGAAATTTGAGTTATATCAAGTTAAAACTACAAGTATTAAATAATTAATTTCCCCCATTAAAATGAAAAGATGTATTATAATCAGCCACTAAAAAAGGTGCATTTCAATAAATCATCATTAAGAATATTTATTCTAAAAGATATAATTATAGTTATATTAATTTGATTCAAACTAATTTTCATATATTATTTGAAAAAAATTAATTGAAAATCCTTATAATTCTTCTTGATTTTGAATTAGATTATCATAATTTATTTTATTCTAGTCAAGCTCTTATACTTTAATTAATTAAATATATTAGTTCTTGGAGATGAGTAAAGGTTCATTTTTGTCATTAAAGTATTTCAATAGGAGCATCCAGTAACTTAAAGTTCTTATCATAGTGATGCTGCCCTTCAAGTAATTAAAATGGAGTAATTTTACCCTAACATTAAGTCTCAGACGTTGACTGTTAAGTTAGTAAGAGAGGAAAAAGTTTGACCTAACCATGTCATTTGACTCCTCTTTTGCCTGACCATTCCCCTTATCTCCTTACTCGCTAACAAGATTTGCAGAACTCTAGCAAATAGCTATGAAGAAGATAATGGCTCTGCCTATGAATCAGTCAAATAGAGTTTATAAAGATAAGAAAGAGGCAACTTAGATGAGCAAGGAGGGTCAAAGGAATCATTTATGAGGCTCTCCCTCTACCTCTTTGTTTCACAGCTTATTTCATGTAGTCACAAGTATCACGCGCCGCCGCCTTCTCCTCCTTCTCCCTTCCTTCCATCCGTAGGCTCTTGCTTGACTCTCACAATGCTTCCCTCCTCTTCATTAAGCTTATGAAAGTTGTTGCTGATCGCAGCAACCTTTTGGAAAAGGCAGCTTCATCTCGTGCTTTGCTCATTGGTGTTGAGCAAAGACACTTTGCCTCACCGTTGCCTCCTCTTTTGCTGAGGGATGTGATTCTGCCAGGTGAGGTCTGTTCCCTTTGTTCTAACTCGATCCTCTTGTTTTTGTCTATGCCTTTATTGACGCTGTTGTTGTTTTGTTTCTTTCTTTCCTTTTTGTCTTATAGGGAGGCAAAAGTGGCTCTGGTTGGTTTTTTTCAATAAGTATCTAGCACTGGTGACTAGATTCTTCTTCTTCATGTGGTAGGTGACCTGATTTATAACATTAATCCCCCGATTGTGCCTAGCTTTTTTGCTTTCTTTCTCTTTCATTTGCTATTTTTTGTTCTAATTTCCATATGGCTGCCTTTCTTTAGGAGAGAGTGAACGAATGAGAAGAGAACTCAAAAAAGGGAGGAGAGACAACTGGAGGAGGAGAGAGAGAGTACTGGTGGAGAATTAAGGGAAAAGGGAGAAGAAAAAAGAGTAAAAATAGTAGTAAAATAGACGATGTAGATGTAATAGGCCAAGTCATTGTCACACATTTCCAAAAATAGATCCCATTAACATTGACTAACGGCCATTTGCAAAGACTTTCACCTTATTTAGCTAGAAGGCAAGGAAAAAAAAAATTTCCCTCCTCCCTCCACCCACCTCCAATTTGGTGGGAATTCTCACCTCCCTTTCCCCTCCTCCCTTTCCTTTAAATTAAATAGGACTTTAAAGTGGAGAGCAAAATTTTTTGCTTTAATTGCTTAGAGGACAATATTACTAAAACAAGAACTTTAAATCATTAAATGTTTTTATTAAAATACTATAAAATGAACTTTTACTCTGAAATTATTGCTAAATGATTAATTTAAAAAAAAAACTTCAAAAATTTATTATAAAATTATTCATTTGACACTCTTGACTAAAAAGAAAAATGTAAATTGATTTAATTAATTTAATACAATGTTTATATTTTTATTAATTTTTTAATAAAAATTTTATATGTACAAATGTCATTTGAGTGATTGTATAATTTTTTAGTTATAAAAATTAAGTAATTAATTTTAAAATTATAAAATCTTTAGCAGCAATATAAAAATTCTTAATTTTATTTTTTTAAAGAAAATTAAAACATTTTAACTCTAAAAAATTAACATAGTCAATTTTTTATATTATAAAATCTAATTCATAATTAAAAAAATAGATGATGAGTTTAATTTTCTCTAATTATTCACTCGGCCGAAAATCTTTTCATCGAAATGATAAAAATTTGGTTAACAGCTAAATAATATAAAATTTAAAATAACTATAATAATTTAAATAAATATACCTAAATAAAATTTTTATTAGCATAATCCCGAAGAACTTGGGGGGCGAAGATCGAGTAAACGACAGTTTTTCATAAAAAATTTAATTATAAAGACATCAACACCAAAAATTAGCAAGCATTTCATCAAAAGAAACGATAATCCAAATACAAAGTATTTCTTCAAATAGAACTAAAATTTAAATAATTGTCCCTCTATTGACTTAAACTAGGGGGGTAAAAATCTTGAGCGCCACAGCAGCCTCCAAAAAGCAAAACCCTCAAAAGACACGGTACGACTTCCCCATAGTGCTCTTCAGATACAAGCAACGAACCTGAAATACATGTCGGTTCAACTCATCAGATGACGCAGTCAAGCTCAAAGTATAGATCACTGCAAAGTAAACCTTTAACTTGCAAGTAATCTTATGATAATACACAGATGCACCACATTGCAAACCAGTTATCTAGTTTGGGCAAGGGGGAAAAGACGGCTCACATTCTGCCAATTCTTTTTCAACAAGGAGACAAGGAAGTTAACGCTGAGTTGCACATTTTGGAAGATTTGCTTTTCCTCCATACTAACATTTCCCACAGCAACTCCCATGCACAAAACCTTCTTTAGCTGAAATTTTACCATGGCCTTCGTTTCATTAACCTTTGACTCAAGGGACTCTTGGTGAGTAACAAGTGTAGGGAATTTCCCTACATTGTCATACAAATATTACATACAATTAGTGATGTGTATGCATAAAAAACCTTGAACTTAATAGGATAGCACGGACTTTCACGCAATCAAAAGTCACAAGACTTATTCTTGCAAGTTCAGAAAAGAGACTTGCCTGCCTTGTTAAGACCTGGACCCAAGAGACGAGGAATCTGCTTTATGACTGCTTCAGATGCTAAAAAGGCATGGTATTTTTTGGCTAGTTTTTTAACTAATTTCTTGTTCTTGTTTAGCTTCTTCAATCCTTCCACATCCATCCAGTCCAAACCAATCTTCTCAGCCTACAAAATTATATTGGTTATAACAAACACGTAGAGTACAAAATTCACCACTGTGCTACAAAGGAAAAGCCAGTAGCAAAAACAAAAAGAAATCGACTGCAAATTAAAACAGCCTGAAACAAACAGAAGAGTGTCAAATGCAACTGAACCAGACATCCAATTGTACACAAACAAAGAACTACTTGAGTTACAACAGCACTAAACACGCATCCCAAGTATCATCCTTCTCAGACAATGTAACGAGAAAAAAAAGGAATAAAAGGTAAAGACATGCTGCTAAACTTAAGAGTAAATGCCGCAGGACCTAAATAATGATTCAAGTAAAAGAAATTAATACCTCTTCAACATGTTGAGCATCTCCAAGCATGCATATTTTCATCTTAGGGCGAGGGATGTGGGGTAACTTCACAGAACCACTGAATCGCTTATCCTTTTGTGGATCATAGTTCTTCAGACCAATCTGGAGCTCAATGGTCTCAACAAATTTGCGGTCTGCCTGCTTGGAATCATTCATGATTTGTGCGATAGCTTCCCTCAGGGCATCACTCTGAAGCTTACTGCATAGTCGAACCAAAAATTGAAACCCAGGATATCTCCACGGCATAAAAGGTAACCAAACATTCAAGGGCAACAATTCACACTGAAAAATTCTCAGTCCTATTATGCTTCTCATGTTACAACATATGACCTAAGACGTAAATGGATACCAAAATTAAAGTTTGGAACTAGCATTGCAGAAAGTGAACTTAGAGAGTGATCTCAGAACAGAAAGACGGTCGAATCGACAATGCAGATTAGAGAACTTATACAAACGTTCTAAACAGGTTAGCATGATGTTGCAACCAACAGATACTGGAACAACACGCGTTTGAAGACTAGCAAGGCAAACTAGAAAAATGAAAAAAGACATGCCACGAGTGGTAAATGAATTTCTAAATACCTCATCTTCTCAGCTGCGCCCTTTCACCGCAGTGGCTCCAGATCTTGCTCCTGTAGATATAATTGCATCGAAATAAATAAAAAATAAAAACCAAATATCCAGATATCTATGCAATGATTCTAACACGAACAAATCGCCTACAGTTTCAGAAAAATCGAATAAAACAGAAGACGCTCAAAGAACCCCATATTTGGGATCGGGCGAACAGAAATGATCAAATATAAATAGGAAGGGCTTTCCCAAGTGTTTTTGTGCCACTTGTGAGGCTTCTCGACGGCAAAGTTTCGGCGCAGAGAGAGACAAGGAGCAGAGGAAGTACCACAGATAGACGAAGGCGAAATCCCAGAGATAGGGTTTCGGAGTGTAACGAGGCATTTTATACAGAGCGGAATGGATAGTCAGTCAGCCATCAATATAGGCCATGACTCAAGCCCTGAGCAAGAGCCCATGAGATATTTAGACCCAATCATCAATTTTGCTTCCCTGGCAAGCCCAGTCAGTGACTATTTTATTTGGATCCAAAAGTAGAGCAAGCCCAAGCTACATAACGAAAATAAACTAGAAAGGGAATTGAATCCCAAAGTATCTTGCTGCATCAGGGCATTCGTTCTCCAAAAGCAAACCTGGATGGGCCTGTATATCAGGCCCAAAACACTGCACAACGGTCAGAAGCGTCCCAACTGTGCAATGGAGACGCTGTTTTTACTCTTTTTTTTTTTAAAAAAAAAAGAGTTCAGCTCTTTCGGGAATTCAGTCATTCACCGAGGTGGTCCACTGCTTACTCGGCCTTCTCACTGATTCTATCATCACTTTTTATTTAAATTTAAATTTAAATTTAAAATTTACTTGTTCCAATTTGATAGTAAAAGAGTACCTTGCATGAACAAGGTTAAGCGTGTAATTTCTCCTTTGTCATCTTAATCCCCAATACCATGCAAACATTCATAGGCTGCTTGTTGTATTTGATATTGTTTGCCCAGTGTCTTGAAAAAGTAAAACTCTGCTGAAATAAATGGTGATCATAAAAAGACTCCGCAAAACTACCAAAACTGAGTGAATCCGGCAAATTGATTAGATACATTCTGATCGGGAATGATCGTTATATGAAAATAATGAAAGCCAGCGTTGGTTTCGATAATCAAGAAAGAGAGCATTGAGAAGAGTCTTGAGGTACCTTTTTTCATATCTAAATTCTATATTTTCATCTATGCTGCCGAAATTAGCTCATGTGGTGGTTTCACTGAGATGTGACGAATTTTAATTTCCACCAATTCATAACAAGCATAATGATATTTCTTCTGGACTGATCAGGCCATGGTAATTGGATATCACTCGAACATAACCATTCACCAAAATTATAGAACTGTTAATTGAATAAATGGCCATAGCATTAATGCAGGGACATTTTAGGCAAATAAAGCAAGTTATACTTTGCCATATTCTATGCTGATTTAATTGCTTTCTCAATGACAATAAAGGGAACTTTAAAAATTTAGAAAATAAGACGTGGTATCCTACTTGTTGGCTCCATAGACGCAGGTAGAACCGCCACGCCCACCGTTATTGACAAAGCAAATCCTCATACACCCTCTGCAAATTCTAAAAGTTTTACTTAGTTCAAAATATAAAAGCATTAGGTAATTTTTATAGTTATTTTTTCAATTATACTCCTACTTCATTTATTATTCTTTTTTAAAGAAATAATATATTAAAATTTTAACTATCATTATCAAAGCACGTATATATAATATTTAATGAAGGTAAAATTAGAAAGATATAAATTAAAAAAAATTAAGGCTTTAACTAGGATTTTTTATAAATCATAAATTAATTATCAATATCTTATATTCTGCTTCAGGAGAGTGGTATGGTATAATCAAATCAATGACGGCTTCAACACTGGGGACTAACTTGAAAGAAAATCGAGAAGGCAATGTTTAGAGAGAGTGGGGAGAACTTAAGGAGGAATAATGTGGACAGTGAAAGGGAAAGCACAGGCTATTCCATTGAAGCGGTCAGTGGAATTAATTGAGTTTGAATATATAGAAAGGGAAAACGAAGAAAGAAATAATTAGAATTAGAGCTTCCTCTAGTTGGAACAGCATCCAATTAGAGCCTGTGACAATTGCGAAAGAAAAAGTCGGATCAGTGGCCAACAATTAACACCCTAAATTCTCGATACACTGACCGCACCAAGTTGGCAACTTGGCACTGGTGGAAAAAGCCTGGTAAACTCATGGTTGGCTCTATATCACTTCTCCCTTTTTAGGGGGAAAAATTGTGTATGGATATGTTCGATTTACTTCTCAACCAACGTTGGGTGACTCTAATTGAGGAGTAAAAAGCTCACTTCAACACATGATATTTTATTTGGATTAAAAAAAATCAAACAAACTTTCGAGTAGAACAAGCATTATGGTTGAAATTATATGAAGGAGCTTTTCAACACTCTTCAAGAACACTCAGAGAATATTTGATGCTAAAAATTGTGAAATTGTCTCTCCTCCTATCCTCTCATATCACCAGATTGCTTGTTCGTCTTCTTCTTGTGTTTAGCTCCCATTTGTCTTCTTTGCTGCCGTCGTTCAGTCTATACAAGCACAACCGTTGCTTCTCCTTCTTCTCGCCGTCGTTGCCGTTCGAACTGACAGCCAACGCCGCCAATGAGGATAGAAAGTTCATGATCAAAGCTGCTTTACCCATGGGAAGCAAGGAGAATCCAGTGAACAAGTAAAAGAAATAAAAAGGGAGAAATTATGAGAGGGGAAATCCCATGGGAAGCAAAGAGAATCCGATGAAGAAGTTGACAGTCACGTGGAGGGGGAGAGAGAGATAAATGAATATGGATAGTGGTGTAGGAGGAAAACTAATACCCTCTCCTTTAAAAATATAAAATATTTTTAACTAAATCTTATTTTTAAAAAGTAATTATCTACTTTCAAACTAATTATATATTTTTATATTTATTTCTATTAAACACCCTACAATAGATATAAAATTATTTATTAATATAAACACTTTTTTTAAAAAAAATGATTATATTTCGTAAGATTAAAAATATCTTATATTTTTTACTATCTAATTTCTCAAAAAATGTCTTATATTTTTTAACGAAAGGAGTATTTTTTTTTGTGTGTGAAAAAAATAAATTTTATTCAGTCTATTCCATTTTGTTAGAAACAAGCAACAACATCATGTTGAACCCATATAAAATTTGAAAAAAAATTGTTATAATTTTTCTCAATTGTATATTAATTATACATATTTTTCTTCAAAATTATTTTTCTCCATATATTAAATATTAATTTTAATACAATTATTTTTAATCTGTTTTTTAAAAATTATAATTTTAAGTTTAACATTTTCTTAAAATAAATATCAAATTAGTTGCAAAAAAACATACAAGAAAAATTCATGTTTATTTTTTTATTATACATCTTAATTAGTTTTTAAATCAAATTATTTAAATAAATTTTAATTTATTCACCTAACTTCTAAATAAATATATCCAAACATAAATCAGATTTAAGTTACATGCTTTTCTTTCAACTCCAATTGCAAATTTTTTTAATCCAAACACACTTTAAGTCGCACCAAAACCTTAAATTCGTTCAGATGAAAAAATAATTTTTCTGAGAAGATATTAGAGAGGTAATTCAACCTAACTTGCACGGATAGCATACTAAATGTAGGAGAAGCTATACCATTTAAAACCGTTGAAAAATACAATATATTTGTTAAAGCTCACGAAAGCAAGCAAAGAAATGCATATATATAAAAGTATAAATAACAAGCAACGTAGAAATGTTTTAATATTAATTTAAATGAGGATATTTTTGTGATTTCACTTAAAAATTTAATATTAAATTAATACTCTTAAATTGTAATGAAATTTTAAAATTTTAAAAATTTTAAATTTAAATAAATATGACTCGAAGCCTTTATTGAAATTTTTCCTCGTGCTTTCTCACCCACTTTATACTCTTCCATCCTCTTTCAAATTTCGAAAAACATGTCGAAGCATGCTGGCAAGGCCTGGAAGGATGGAACGCCCGTGGACGTAAAATATTATGGATTTAATATTCTCGAAAATCGCTGGTCCAAAAAAAAAAAAATCTTGAAAATCATTTACTGCATGATTCTATTTACTTTATCCATGAGTTATATTTCCATTTATTGAGAACAAAAATCAACACCCTCACAGGCGAAATCCAACCTTCACGACAAAACGACTCCGCATGCTCGAGTGTGTCGTGAGACCGAGCATATCCACATTAATATCAATAATTAGTTATTACTTGATTAAAATTTGAACTTATCCAAGAACAATAATATATATGTTTTTAACAATAATTAAAGACAAAAATTAAAGAAAAGAAAGAACAGTCATGCCTCTGATTCAGCAATAGCGCAGGGCGTTGAATCGGTGTTATCCGAATCTAGATTTTATCTGCCGCCAAATGCAACGGATCAGCTCTCTGTAAAAGGCCCCTCCAGCGGATATTTCCTCTCATGAACCTCACAGCCATGGCTTCTTCTTCCGACGCACCGCTCACAACTCTCCACCCCGACCTCTTTCACGCTCACGTCCTCAGCCGTCTCGACGGTCCGTCTCTCGCCTCTGCCTCCTCTGCCTCCTCTCTGTTCCGCAACCTCTGCCTGCACGACCCTCTCTGGCGTCATATCTGCAACTCCACCTGGCCCTCCCTCAGTGATCCCACTCTTCGCCCCGTCATCTCCAACTTCCCCGCCGGCCACCGTTCCCTTTTCCTCGACTCCTTCCCCGTCCTCCATCATTGTTCCCGGCCCGATCATCTCGATCGCTCGTTTGCCCCCGCAAAGGAGTGGATTTCGGCCGTGGATATTTATTATCATGACAAGCCCATCTTCTCCAGGGTCCACCGGACCCAGACCCACACGGGTTGGTTCGAGTGTTCCCCTTTGTGGATCGACCTGCTTGGCCCGAAAGAATCGGTTCCGACGCCGCTTAAATACGCGCGCAAAGACGAGGATTGGATGAAGCACCTGGAGGACACCTTGAGCCTCAGCTGGATCCTGATCGACCCCGCCCGGAATCGAGCGGGGAATCTGTCGAGCCGGAGGCCGGTGTCGGCGCAGCGTCACTGGTTGACTGGAGAACTGGAACTTTTTTACGCGGCGGTGATCGCGTGTGATGAAGGGCCGTCGGAGTGGGTCCAGTGCAACATAAAGGTGGCGTGCACGTGCAGCGAGGAGGTTGGAGGGGCGATGCGAGTGAGGGAAGTGAGCTTGACGGTGGAGGATACGGACGGAAGGAGTCTGAACGGGAAGCAGAGTATGGTGATTCTGCAAAGGGCGGTTGAGCGTGGGAGGAGGAAAATGGTGAACGAAGAGGAAGCAAAGGCGAGGTTTGAGGAATTCTCGTCCATCAAGAGAGACAGGAGGGATAAAAGAGAGAGGAGCGATCAGACACTTGACATGGTTTTGATTTTCGCCGTCATCACCATCTTCGCTTTCTTATTTTGGTGCTTCTTCTCCTGACATAACTTGGGTTTCAACCATTATCGTCGTTAATTGCTTGATGCATCAAGACTCAAGAACCTGAGTTACTCATTTTTACCGTGTAAATTCATGTTCGTAGTGCTGGCAAGTCGCTTGTTCATCATAATTAATGTTGACTATACGTTATTTTTGGCGTGCTAATTAATAAATTTTTTTCATCCTTTTGGTTAAAGATCTTCAGTCTGCTGTTGATCACAACTATCAATTTACTCGTCTAATAAGATCTTATCTCCTAGCAACTGTGTTAATTCGCATTGCACGAGAATTTGTTGTGTCATGAATTAGTTAGGACTTGCCTTCTTTGTAGAATAAAATAATTAAACTGGAATGAAAGTCCAAACACGAGAGTTAGGAAAGTTTAGACTTTAGAGACGTGGAAAGAGACAAAATCCTGACGTAGTGATGTAGCTGGTTGAGTTTGTTATTCGTGATCGTGACTTAGACCGCCAAAAATGTTAAAAAGTGTTTTTTTTTCGGACGACCAATTACCATTAGTCAACTGAGCCACTAACTCAGAGTCAGATCTGACATCGCAAGTGATTGATAGTTTTCTCCAATAAATAGTATTTTTTAAAAAAAAATTATCAACTTCCTTAGACGGCAAAGATTATTTTTATTGCTTAATTTATGAAGGAAATTAAGTGGTAAGGTTTTCATTACTTGAACAAACGGTAGAAATTCAAGTTCTTGCTCTTATATATGAAATGAAAATAGTTTAAACTTTAGAGAGATACATTTTTTACCTTAAGAAAATCCTTATGATTCGTTGTTATCATCAATTTTTCCCACCCAGTTTAGAATTTCAACACAGAATTTGGCCTTGAATTTAAATATACAAAATCTATTGAATTGTCATATTCTTGAATCGCACATCGCATTCAGCTGATAGGGGTGTTAGCTAATAATAGGATTTAAAGTATGAATTAGTTTACCAACCAAAATATTGAGCTCGTTGAACTTGAACCTCAAAGCTTTCTAGGCACTGGCACTGTAGGATTAGGAGTACGTCGCAATCACAGGTCAGGATTCAACGCTCACTCCCCTCAAGTCCCCCTTTTGATAACAGAATGGAATAATGGAAAAAAGATATTAAATTGGAGATTCTTTGTTTGTACAAAATATAGTCCACAAATGTCTCCATAATTAAATAAAACAAGCAGAATAAAGTTTAACGAGCTTGATTAACTAATTGAAAATATAGACTTCAGAATTTCAATTGCTTCAAGAATGAGCATGTTTACAACCTGCTAGACTCTCTTAATTTTATTTGGAGAACACATAGCATGAGAGCAGAGAGAAAGGGAGATAGAGAGTACATTAGATAAACTAGATAGATTAACCACTTCTTATAATGCACGGTGTTTCAACCTGAAGAAGACTGAACAAAATAACCATTTAAAACTTTAATTACTTAATTAATTTTCTTACAAGTTCTCTCATCTAGTCAAGTTTGTGATAGGAATAAAAGTAGCTAACAGCTAAAAGTTAAGTTGGGGCTTTTGCCCTATTGCCTAGATGAACTCTCTTGTATGACTCCCTTGCCATAGTATACACAAAATTGTAAGAGGTCAATTTATTCTGGATTTAAGTAATAATCCATGCAAATCCATAATATTTAAAATATTCCAACAGTACAGTGTATAACCCTAGGTGAAAAAATATGAGAAAATTATAAACAAGTCCAGATCAAGGAATGGATTTGAAAAAATATTTTCCAATCCCTTAATACTTGGTTGTAAGTATTTTTCTTGTAAAATGATATAAATATTCCTTGACCCACCCTCCTATGACCAATGACTATTAACTGAATTCACAATTCAAAATTAACGGTTTACAATTGAAACATCCTTAATTTACAAGCAAGTCTCTCTAATTTAAAAGTCAATAATTTAATACATCAACATTGTAATATTTATAAATAAAAATTTATCTATTTACAGTAAAACTTTACCATTTGCACGTAAAACTTGGTCCATCTACAATTTAAAACTACA
This sequence comes from Prosopis cineraria, assembly GCF_029017545.1. Taxonomy (NCBI): domain Eukaryota; kingdom Viridiplantae; phylum Streptophyta; class Magnoliopsida; order Fabales; family Fabaceae; genus Prosopis; species Prosopis cineraria. The sequence continues at coordinate 36,466,588 of NW_026555338.1, read as the reverse complement.
AAAGATTATTAAAAAAGTTTGAATTACAAAATCCTAAAGAAGCAGGAAAAAATGTTAAAACTACAAAATCGCAAACTAAAAAATGTTAAAACTACAAAATCCTTTTACCTGAGGCGTAGCCCAATTTCTCGGGCTTGGTAGATGGTACAAACAATGCAAAGGATTTTCATCGTGAGGTCAGCATGGAATCAATTTGGGACGCCATTTCCGTTTGACGTAGCCGAGAACTTCAAAAATTCCACCAATGGTCATTGAAATAAATTTTCCAGAGAGTTCAAGTATAGTGGGTTTGTTTACCTTTTGTTTTCCGCAGAGTTGATTTTATTTTAAAAATAAATGTATTATTCGTAATAATAAAGACACAAATGCCTTCTATTATTCACATCATCAACAACTTTTTAAAAACCAGGAAGCTTCATTTTTTTATCAGGAAAAAAATACTCCAAATTTGGCACTTACAATGTGTTCTGCAATTCCATTTCATGACTTTTTTTTTTTTTTTTTGGTTTTGCAAGGCATAGCAAGTAACCACAAAATTAATCTCCGAAAAAATTTGAGCTTCATTTAAAAAGTTATCTTTTCCTAAGTGATTTTTTTTATACACATCCCTAGATATCGAATCACAATCTCTCATGAAATTTGAATTTCATTTAAGAAATTATTCTCTCTTAAGCAATACTATCTATACATATCTTTAGTAATCTCCTAGTGATACTCTCCACAATGTGTTTAGAGTAGTGTTTTTAAAACTGAACCAGACCGATCCGACCGTCAACCGATCTGATTTCCGGTTTGGTTCATAGAAAAAAGCTATTTTAAGGATTGAGCCGTTTCGAACTGGCGGTTGGACCGGGAATCAAAATCAAGCCAAAACTGGATCCAGTTTTTAAAAACTGGACTGTTCAAAAAAAACTTTTTTTATCAATTTTTTTAAAAAATGACTAATTTTTTTAATCATTTGATATTATGTCGTATTATGTGGCTTGTTAAGTCATGATAAACTTAAAATATTTAATTTTTTTAAGTTAAATAGCAATTTTATATGTATTTCTTATATTTAGATTATTATATACATATATAATTTTTTTTAATTTAATTATTACGTCACTGATTGGATCATGCGAACCATGAATCACTGACTTTTTTAGTTCAATGTCCGGTCTAGTTCTAAAAACATTGGTTTAGAGAGTTTCTCGTAGAGTTGGGAATAAGGGCCGGGCTTGACGGGCTGCCTGTTTAAACCCATTTTAATAAGAGTTTGAGTTTAAAAATTTAGTATTTTTTGGGGTAATCAGGCTTTGAAGCTTGGCCCTTTTAAGACCTAAAAAAGGGGCTTGGGCTCGGGCGACCCATGAAGCTCGTTTTATTATTTTTTTCCTTACCTATCTTAAAAAGTTAAAACGCACTACACAGAATGACAGAAATGAAAACCCTCATGCTCATGCTCACGGCCTCATGCGGACAGTAGAATCACTAAATCAGCCGGCAAGCTCAGAGCCTCAAGCCCCCTTTCCCTCTTTCGGTATCAACTCTCGATCTCAAATTTCTCTCTTCTCTCAGTCTCTCCTCCTCGAGCCATCATCAATGTCTGTTTGTCTCGGTTTCGTCTCAGTCGAGCGTCCAAGTTTGTTTTTGTCTCTCAAATTCTCACTGTCTTTGTCGTGTGGCTCAACTCGTCTAAACCTATTGACGTCGTGTCTCCTCCCTCCTGATTCTCAATTTTAGGTTTGCCTCTATTTTGATTTCAGCTTCTGATTCTGATTCTTGAACGCTGTTGTATGATTTCAACACTGATTCTAATTCAGATCTACTTCTGATTCTCAATTTCAACTTGGAAGAATAGCTTTATTTAGTTTGCTGCTGGATGAAACTCAGGAACTGTCTGCAAACAATTTTTTTTCAAAAAATTCTATTTTGCGTTATGCTGGTTAATGCTCTGTCTTGATTTTTATCTGGTTAATGCTTTGTCTCGGTTTCTTGATTGTATACTTGGCAGTTATGCTGTAATTCCTGATTAATGTGTCATAACTTTGAATGTGCCTAGGGAGGTTATGTTGTAATAATTCCTAGTTAATGCTCTGTCTTTGAATTTCTAATTAATGCTCTGTCGACTGTCCTTGGTTTCTTGATTTTATAATTTATGCTCATTTGCAGTATGTCATCATCTAATGCCAAGAGTAGTGAAACTAATAAGAAGTTAGTTGAGGAGGAAAGTAATAGAGAATCAACTCCCTCCCAATTTACTACATTCAACATGAAACCACCTAAGAAAGCTAAAAGTTGTACCTCAGATGTTTAGAAATCTTTTTCTAAAGCGGTTAATGAAGAAGGAGCAACAAAGGCAAAGTGTAATAGTTGTAGCACTTTGTTAGCATGTGGTGAAAATCATGGCACTTCACATCTAAGTTGACATATTAAATAGTGTGTGGCTCTTCCAAAGTTTTATAACATAGGCTTGATGATGTTAGACAATGAAGGTAATGTTAGACCTAAACAAATCAATAATCTGTGTATTCGGGAGTTGTTATGAATGTTGATTATTGAACATGATTTGCCATATTCTTTTGTTGAATTTCCTCTTTTAAGGCAATTACTTAAGGAATGTAATCCTGATGTTAAGGTTATGAGTAGAAAAACTGCTGTGTCAGATGTTAGGAGATTTTATGAGTTACATAAAGAGAAGTTGAAAGTGATTTTGTCAAAGACTCCTAGTAAAATATGTTTGACCTCTGATTGTTGGACTGTTGTAACATCTGAAGGCTCTATTTGCTTGACGGCATATTTTGCAGATGAAAATTGGAAACTTAATAATATAATACTTTCTTTTTGTAAGATAGAGCCTTTACATTCTGGACATGAATTGGCTAGCAAAGTTTTTGAGTTCTTGTGTGAATGGAGCATTGAAAAGAAAGTTTTTACAATTACTTTAGACAATGCATCTGCAAATGATTGTATGGCTAAAATCTTAAAAGAGAGGTTGATTTTGCAAAACAACTTGATTTATGATGGGAAATTTTTTTATGTGAGATGTTGTGCACATATCTTGAACTTAATAGTTCAAGAAGGTTTGAAGGTAACAAATATTATGATAAATAAAATTTGAGAAAGCATTAAGTATATTAAGATGTTAGAGTCTAGGATGAAGACTTTCAGGCAATGTATTCAGCAAGTTGGAGGTATTGACACCTCAATAGGATTGCGATTAGATGTGCCTACTAGATAGAATTCTACTTATGATATGCTTGAAAGTGGAATAAGGTATAAAAGAGCTTTTGTTTGCATGTCTTGTTGTGACACTAGCTTTAAACATTGCTTGTCAAATGAAGAGTGGAGGAGAGCAAAGGAAATGTGTTCTTTTTTATAGCCATTTGCAATTATTACAACTTTAATTTCTGGCACATCCTATCCTACCTCAAATATGTATTTTGGATAAATATCAAAAATTGAGATTTTGTTGAATAAAGCCACTAGCAATCGTGATCCTGTGATTTCTAGTATGGCAGTTAGAATGAAGGAGAAATTTGATAAGTATTGGAGTGACTATAGTGTAATCCTTTCTATTGAAAGTGTTTTTGATCCACGAGCAAAGCTTGAAGTGATTAATTATTTTTACTTACTGATTGATCCTGTAAATTACTTCATGAAAGTTGATAATATCAAGCAGAAGTTGTATTGTATGTTTGATCAATATAAAGAAATGGGTGGATCTTCCATTAATCTTACACTAAGTTCAACTCCAATACAAAGTCAACCAAGCTCAAGCACTAGTGGAAGGATGTTAGAGAAGAAGAGGGAACCAACCATGTCTTGGACTCAAGCTTATGGTGTAAGTTTTTATCTAATTGTTGTTAGTTTATAAATTATAATTTCTTATTTGATACACTTGGATTTTTTTTTATATGCAAGACTTCCTTAATTTCAAGAGTAGGGATACTTCTTCCATTGAAAAATCTAAATTAGATTATTATTTAGGAGAAGCTTCCCTTGATGGTCATCAATTTTTAGAGTTAGATGTGTTGCATTGGTGGAAGATTAATCAACAATGATTTCCCAATCTTTCAAGGATGGCATGTGATGTTCTGAGTATTCCGATCACTATAGTAGCTAGTGAATCGGCATTTAGTATTGGCTCCCGTGTTCTCACAAAGTATCGTTGCCGCCTCCTTCCGGATAATGTGCAAGTATTGATTTGTACCCGCAATTGTTTGAATCGTTTTGTGCCATTTTATGATAATTTTTATATTTTATCTTGTGATATATGCATAGATATATATTTCATAATGACACAATTTAATTGCTAATTATTGTAGGTGATGATGAAGAAGCTGCAGAGATAGTTGATATTGAGCCTCAGCCTCCATCTTCCATAAGTGGACTTACATCTGAGGGTTTCAATATTTTATTTATGGATGATGATGAGGGGGATCTTCATTAGGATTGATGATGATGTTTGCCTTCATCTTATTTAGACTTTTAAATTTTTTATTTATTTTTTAGATTATGTGAGACTTTGGTTGGATGTATGTTGAATTTTAAAATATTCTAAGTAAATTTTAATATTAAATTTTATTTATTTTATTTTATTCCTATCAGGGCTTATAGGCTTAGCCTTGAGCCTTTTGAATAAGGGCTGGGCTTCAATTTCAGGGTAAAATTGAGATAATCGAGCTTTAGGGTCCAAGCCTATAAAGGCCGAGCCTATATAGGCTGGTTATGGGCTCAGCCTGCCCATTTACCAACTCTAGTTTCTTGACAATTCCTAGCTTCTGATTGATCATCATTTCCTTTCTTTTTCGTTTGTTAAAAAAATTATTTGTTGCTTTAAAAAAACTTGTAGTTTGTACTTCTTTGGTCCTCTTTATAAGTCATTTATACCAGCTTCATTAATATCAATACAAAAAAAAGTACAAGGAATGAAGTGTATAGAATTTCAAATATTTCCTTATATAACAAATCTAAAAAGTAATATCATGTTATATTTTCTCTCTCATAAAAGATAATTTTAGAAATACCTTTCAAATATTATCTAAAAAGCCATACTGTGACTTATAAATAGAACCATGCTACTATGCCACCGTTCACCTATAAAGAAGACAAAGATAAAGTGGAAGGCTGAAGGCTACAAGATTATAATTGTCTAGTGTTAATTGTCAAGTGATTGAAGAACAAAAATCAAGGGTTTATTATTTTTCAAATGCCAAATTTGAAGACTTGCTTTCACCTATAAAAACTTGTTTTGGGTTCTGGTCTCTTCTTAGGTCTTTCAAAACTAGCTGGTTTAAAGCGAGTCAATCCAAATTAACTATTAAAACCAGCCAAATAGTTGAACCAAATTACTTTCTTCATCGAGTGGCTGTCTAATTGTCTATGCCAGTTTAAGTTAATGGATTGCACTATGAAATTTTAAGGAAATGAAAGAGGTGAAAATACTCACAAAAAAAGAAGGATTTAGATCCCGTTCCACTGTGGATTGCACATAGTGGTTGGGAAGTAGGTTGGTATCTACCATTAAATTGATCTTGCAATGGAAAGAGGGGCTAATGTAAAATTTATTTCAAATCAGTAAAAGCACAAACTTGAAATTTTTATTTTTGTTTTACATTTGTTAAAATAGTTAACAAAATCTATTCATTATCAATATGGATTGCTTAGACTTTAGATTGTCCAGATTAAATACAAACTTCTCATGTTGGTGATAAACACATTTATTAAAAATTTTATAAATTTTATTTTAATAATAATAAAAATAAAGATAATAAACTTTAATTTCAAACCCTCTAGATTAAATTTTGATGGTCTATATCATATCAAAAGTAATGATTGATGAGTACTGGATGTACTCCCAGTATTTGCAAATACTATGCCAAATTGAGTTGCGCATCAACCTAAAACATAGTATGAAAATACTGTAGACTAGAACTTATGGTTTGAAATCTAGTTTATCATCCAAATCAAACCTAATACTAGACTAGGCTAGGTTTAGTCTCTTGAGCTAAGAGGCCAATATCCCAAACCATGTTGTCATCTTGTTTTTTTTCATTTTAATTCCTATGATTTTCATTTTATTGCCATTGATGAAAAGACAAGGGGGAAGATGAGAACCATTTACCCCTGTACATATTTGTATAATCAAATTCATAAAAAAAGTGATAAATTTAACCGGTTATCCCTTAAAAAAACATATCAATATAGGTCTACAAGCAAATCAATTTCATTTATAGGACTAGAAACAAATAGCAATCCTAAAAACCTACTAGGTCTCTCTTCAACACACCAACTATAAAATCAACAAAAATAGAGGAAGAACGAGCGCCCAATAATCGATAAAAAATGGGAGGGGAAGAAGAAGCACACCAACCTATAGTAAGGATGATGAGCCTTGATCACTAACAAGGAGGAAAAATCACGGATTGACAATAATCTCTCACCTATAATAAGAGCAATGGGCTTTCACTTTGTGAATCATGGCTGAGATCACTGGATTTATATAAGAGTAAAACCCCTACTATCTCTCTATTGTTTAGTTCCTTATGGTAAGAGTAACGACTAGCATTGACAAATTATTGCCACTGCAATCAAGCCATATTCTACATCACATAGCGCAACATATAACAATTTTGCATGCTTGACAACACAATCAACAACCGCATCATACTCTAACTTATATCATCATTTAAGCCATATACTTAACATTACATGATTATAGCAAAACCGTGATAATCAACACACATCATTAAAGGCATGATAAATCAAATAAGAATTGCAAACATAATTATATGCAATTATTAGTTTTTTAACTACCTTGACTCTTATGTTTACCACCTCAAGATTATAACTTTGGATTTTGAAGGGAGTTTCCCACCAATCGAAACTCAAGAACACTATGATTTACACATAAAATTATTAAAGCACAGCATTAATGACTAATCATCATTAATTAATTCTTAATCATGATTGAAGCCTAATATGACATTAAGTATAATTAATCCATTTTAACTATAAAACTAAGTTAGTTTTTTTAACCTTTATTAGGCCCAATAACTACTGTCATTACCCCCTATAGTTTGAATTGAATTATTTATCATTATATACAATCCTACACTTCTCTTTATGGGCAATAAAGGTTGTCAGTTATTAAAACTAAGGCGTATAAGCATTAAATAGCCTTTACCTTATGGGTTAAAATAGAAAAACAAAGAGAAATAGAGGTAGAAAAGAGATAATCACTACTACAAAAACCGCGATATAAGATGCCAAAAAATAATGGTTAAAAAAATACATCATATATAAGTGAGGCGAGTGATGGTTAAAAAATAAATGATAGGTTTTAAATACAAAATAATGAGTGTTTGAAATACTCATCATTTAAAATTTTTAAATCTAAGTTTTTAAAAAATTTTAAAAGATAAATAATGAATAACGGGTGTTTTAAACACTCGTCATTTATTGTGAAGCCTTTAAATGACGAGTGTTTGAAACACTCATCATGTAACCTTTCATATTTTAATTTTTAAAAAATTAAAAAAAATTAAAATTTTAAATGATGGATATTTGCTTCACGATAAATAATAATTGTTTGAAACACTCATAATTTATTTAGGAATAAATGGCGAACATTCAAACACCCCTCATTTATCCCCTTTTAAAGTATTGCTTTGGCTTTATTTTTCATTCACACTCGATCATCTTCCTCTCCTTTTCTCTTCTCCATATACACATGAAATTGAAAAAACTTTCACAAACTTCCTCCATTGCTATTGTCGGCCACCGTGGGTTCCTCTATCATGAAGTTTCTGTTGCCTATACCATCATTCTCCGTCTTAAGTTCTTCTTCTTTAGGTTTCAATCCTTTTTGCTTCAAGGCGTGACTTCTTTGTTTTGTCTTCCTTTGTTTTCAATATCCATTGTTTTCTTAGTCACAAGAATTATTTATTTAATGTTGTGGATTGTTTTATTGGATGATTTTTGTTGTGTAAATTTTTGCTCATGTGTTGCTTATTTTGGAAATGTGGGGTGTCAAATTTGATAATGTTTGATGATTTATTGACTTTAAAATACTAATGAATGATATAGGTGGGCTTAGAATGATTATTAGGATGAAAATGAGTAATAAAAAATGGATATTGATGATGATTGCATTTTTTTTATGAATTTTAAATGAATTTTTTGAATAATTTTTTATTTAAATTATATGCCTCGTTTGATCAAAGTAGCTTTATAGTTAGAAACTACATATTAAAATGTATTTGTATGACAAATTTTATTACAATTGGAGTTAATTTGGGTGATCAAAACTGACACGCAGTTTCTCTAAAAATCATAACTATTTTATTGAGATCTTGACATTTTCTAATGAGTGATGTTTTCTTGGCTTGGGATTGTCAATATAGGATATCTGTAACCTTAGAATAATCAATGGGATATTTGAAAATAATGTTTATGATATTTTTCTTTTTTTTTGTAATTTTTAATGAATTTTTGATATAATTTTATAAATTAAATTTTCTGTTATATTTGACTTAGATAATTATAAAGTTGAAAACTATATATTAAAATGTACTAGTGAGTCAAATTATATAATAATTAGAACTAATTTAATTGATCGTAATTTACTTGCGATTGTTTTGAAAATGTTATTTTGTGAAGATTTTATTCCCATTAGGATTGTATATGATTAAAATTGATTTGTTGATTTTGTTTTTCTACTTTTGCTAGTAAATAACTTCTCAAAGGAGTACTGGCCTCAATGGACCTAGTAGTACTGATCCTAGTTTGACATGAATGACCAACAAATTTTGCAAAGAGCAAATCAAATAATAAGAGGATTAAGATGGTTGAAGTGAACAGACGAAAGGCTATTGGATAGAAATATAAAATTGAAGGAAATTACAAAGACCATTTGACATATTTATGGCAGGTGTTTGTATGAAAAATTTATTGTCCCTTTAAATATACAAATGAAGTTCGTTTTTGTTAGCCCCTATGAGGTCAGTGCACATAACTTAATTAAAAAAGATAAGATTTTATAGCAAGCAAATGCATTAAGTGAAAATTTTAAAGTAAGGGCACAAAATGGAACATTATTCATAATACCATACTACCAAGGGTAACTTACTTCTTACTTATCTTAATAATTTTTTTAAATTTAATTATAATTTTGCAATACTTGTTAATAGTATTAGAGACTATTGAATGTTGGTCGCCATCAAACCATTTAGTAACTCTCAAATGATATATTATCTTGATTATCTTGGATGGCAACCAAAGAATTGGCAAATTTTATTGGAGTTGATTAATATATAAATGCATAAAGTATTTCATATATTTATTTACTTATTTAAATTTTATACTAACATATTTTTGATTGTTTTATTAGGGTGATTGTGTTATACTACACAAACACAAAATAATCAATTTTAAAATTGTTTACAAATTTTGATGCGACCTGCACTTAAAATACAATAAAGGTAATTACAATTGTTATTGAATTGAAATATACAATTCGTAAATTTTTAATGCATTAAAAAATATTCATTGGTTTTTTAATTTATAGTGTCCGAGACAAATAAAAAATGGCTTAGATTATGGCTTTTACATGATGATGTTCACGAAAGATATCATTATCCATAACAAGAGCATAATTTTTAAGATAGTACGTCGACAATATTCATTTTTAATTGAAAATAAATTTAATGTATTAAAATTAATTTGTATTAAATTATTATTTATATATTGCAGTACTATGACGATTCTTATATTGAAGAATTCAAGAATGCAAAAATAAATGAGATAACTGAAGAATGATACTAATATATGTTTCAAATGTGGATCTCATATGAAGAAAATCAATAGAGCTAGCTAGAGGAAATAGCTAGGACGTTTATAGTTTTACTAGCTAGTTTATTTAAAAATTAGTTTCTTTAGAAAAATACATTAGTTTACTTGATAGATTATTATAAGAGATGTTTGATTAATTTTTTGCAAGTGAATGCAATAAAATTCCATTGATATTTATATATGTAATTGTTGGAATGACTGTCTACTGGTATTTTGAGTTCAAAAGGGTTAGTATAAATAATAGCATTCATATTTAAAAAAATCACATAATAAATGAAGGTTATTTAAATAACCACAATTTATTTTACATTATGTGACGGTTAAATCATTTACTCATTATTTATTTTTTTCCTTGAGCAGCATATCATTAAAAAATTATATTTTAAATGACGGTTATATAATGTTATTTATTGGAGGAACTTTAAATATTAGCCACTATCATTTATTAACCATCATTTATGAACTAAAATAACTATCATTTATTTCTTATTTTGTAGTAGTGAATGAAGCTGACCCAGTGCTATAAAAGTCCTAAAATGCTTCAAAATCTTCCTCTTAGTTGAAACCCTAGCAAAGCCACTCTTTACTTGCTATAACAAAACCCTTAAACCTCTCCCTTTGTCTAATTTTTGAGCAATTATCTAAATTTAAAATTCTGGCATGCTCGCTGCTATTAAAAGCATTGTTCACCCTGATAAACAACCTAAAACAGACGGCATCACTAATTCCAAAAATTTGGGCTCCAAACTAGCTCAACAACCTCCAAAAACCTAATTTCAACTCTATTAGGAGCCTAATAGATGTAAATGGCCATTTTAGCGCGAATATTAAGCCCTAATCATCCTAATTAATTAGCTAAACCTTCTAGTTAATTAATTTAACTCCTAATTAAGTTCCAAGATGTTACATGAAGGCTCTCAAAAATTGGTTACTTGCAAAGTATATCAAGAGACTGTGAAGCGGATATAACAGAAGTAGATTGGAAAAACCAATAGGCTTTCACAGCAAACAAAAATTCAAACAATGATGACTAATCTCTCTCTCTCTACATATAATTGTTTAATTTTCTACAATAACATTTGGTTCCACATATGATGTTTTCTTAAGGGATATACAATGGCCAAATGAATTCGAAGGGCGATGTTCCAAGTGAAAGAATCATAGAATAGGCTGACCAAATCGGCGACGAAAAGGCCTATGGTGGGGTGCCGCAATGTAACGTCAACATGCACTATGAGATTATTTCTTTAGGACCATAGGGCTTTATTTGATAAAGCTAAAATATCCAACGCTGAATTCTCTGTAACAAGAGCATTTTGAGGGGTTCTGTAACACACCAAATTTTTTTTTAAATAATTTAACTCAACCATAGTTGGGTTACAGCCACCCAACACATTTTTATATCAATAATTTCAATATAAAATATTTTATAATTGGCTTCAACTCACACACTATAACATTTCAGATAAATTTTTACCTCCCACATGCCATTATGCTAAATCACATTTGTCCATCCTTATACTCCCAACAAGTAAAATAAATCACATTTGTCCATCCTTATACTCCCAACAAGTAAAATAAGCAATTTAATAAATTTTCAACACAAGCCAGTTATTTGGCCTTATAATCATGCCATTTTAACCAATCCAAAGTAAACCAAATATTAAAATTACAGTCATCCAAATTGTACCAAAAATAAAAATAGTTTGAAAGGCATGATTACATTTATATATTCATATAATTGACAATAAACAAAAAGCCCTAATATTGGCAATATAACACATTATAAATCATAAATTAAATACCCAAAAGAGACAGTGTATCTATACCACTAAACCTCTGGGACTCCTCCACGTGTCACTCGTGGCTCTTCTCCTGAAAATTGTTAACCACATAATGAGACTCAAAAGTGCCAGTAACCAAAGCCAATTTATGATAGTGTATACAAACAGTTAAGTGTGTGCTTACTAAGTGAGAATTAAAAATAATATAATTCCAATAAATATAAGAAATATTACAATATACACAAACAACCATCCTTATATTCCTCCATTAACCTCGGGCCGTAGCCCTCACTCGGTGCTAAATTACCCAGCCAAAGGTAGATTAGCCTGAGCCCTTACAAGCCACCTATTGAGCTCCAATAGGGGCGTACCACGTGGCACATAAATACAACAATAATAGCAAGTCTCCCAACACCTCCCACAATAATTAAACAAATTCATAATAATATTGCACAATTATACAATATTACAAAATTCATAATTTTCTCAATAATCACCCAATTAACATGAAGTAACACTAATCACAAATTAAAAGCATGGTTACCTTGTGGCTTTTTCAATAAATTATTCCTTAAAATTTCTCTCTCACCACAATCTTCACCAGTAATATAATCTACAAATAACATATTATTTATAAATATTAGTTTCAATTTTTGAAACTAATAAAATAATTCTAATAATAGAATTAAAAATATAACATAATTCCTAATCTCAATCTTAATGCAAATCTATAGTTAATACTATTAAGTAAAATTTTTAACTCCTCTTTTAATTATCAATAAACATTAATAATCTAAAAAATCAACTTCTAAACTAATTTCTATTATCAAAATTTTCTTTTTATTTCATAAATTCGTACCTAAAATACCCAAAAATTAAAAATTGAGTCTCTAGCTTAGAATCATAATCCTATAACTATAATAATTCATTTCTCATCCCAAATAATCATCTAAACCTCAATAAATCAACATATATTTTCAGATCTAGTTTAGAATTTGATCCATAAGCCACAGATTCAAAGATCATCAATAAATTTATACTCTAGAACATTTATTATACTACTAACAACCTCAAAAATCATATTTATTCAACATAAATTCATCCCTCTTCCAGATCTTAAATTTTCTACCACTACAAACTCAGAAACCAAAGAAGAAGGATGACTAAGAAAAATTTTTAGAACACTTACTTAGTCTTGAAAAGCTTAAAATCACACCCTAAATATCCTATTAAAAACTCTTACCTTAAAAATTTAGATATTTCGCACCGGCGACTCGCTTCTCTCCACCTCAGCTCGCGCGCAGGAAAAGAATTGAAGAAATGAAAGGAAACGGGTGAGTTTTATAAAAATTCAGTGGGTCCCACATCTTTTTTTATATTATTTCTTCTTTCCTCTCTCTCCCCTTTTTTTTATTATTTTATGTAATCATGACGCGGCGCCGAAAGCAATTTGTTCTTCTTCTTCTTTCCCTTTTTTTTTAATACGTTTTCCCTTTTTTTTATTATAATAATAATTTAATAATATTTTTTTATTATTTTTAATTATTTTTTTAATTTTTTTTAGAATTATATCCTAAGTTAGATTTAATAATCATCTCTTACTAATTTTCTTACCTCTAAATATTATTTTTTTTAAATTTCTATTAACCCAAATTAACTATTAAAATTTAAATTGGGATGTTACAGGTTCCACTTCCACCTTTGGATGGCCTTCTTCCCTATCTATTAGTGTTTGGATTCGATTGACCCAAATGATTGAGAATATAAGATTACCAAGTATTATAAATGGTGTGGTTGAGGGACTAAATGAAAGCCACAAATATTAACAATGACGGTTCTATGTACCCAACGTTTGTGTGGCGCCCAATTCTTGTATGCCTCCTCTCAACTATCTTCTCTGCTTTTTATATTCTGGACAGAAGTTGATAGAAAGTGCCTTAATTTGACTTTAATATTTAGGTTATCTTCTTAACTCGACTCATGATAGCGACATCACCATGATGATTTTGCATTCGGTGCATCAGTTTCAAGGATGGAAGATGACGTTAGTTAACGCTTTGACATGCACCTGCATCTCACGTGCCTACCATGTCATCTCTTCTCTTCTTTTTAAGGGATTGTTTGTTTTCTTTTTTTTTTAATACCAAAGGCTAGCCGAAGCTAGAGGGGATTATAAGTTACATAGGAAGTAATCCAAAAATCAGTGAGACAAACCCCCACTATAGTCAAGCATCAACAAATGAACACATTCCCTGGGAGGGTCAGGAAGTAGCATCAACTCATTTGAGTACTCATAAGCCATATAAGCCAAAAATTCTGCATAGGACAGAGCCTCATGTGGGGCACAAAGAAGTTTAAGATCTTTATGATTAGACATCAAATTTTGCACCTCAGATATTTTCTCATAATATGGATGAGTAGTATGAACTCCTTGATAAACATAAGAGATGGCTTTAAGTGAATCAGAATATATAACCGCCTGTTCAATGTTCAGGCTCAAACTCAATTGTGTACCATACTTTATAGCTATGATTTCTGCAATGATAATTGGTAAATAGCCCAGCTTATATAGAAATCCACTTACCCACTTTCCTTCAGAGTTTCGAACTAGTCCACCACATGCTGAACAAAGTTGGGACTGAAGCGTAGAAGCATCAACATCTATTCTGTAACATCCCAATTTAAATTTTAATAGTTAATTTGGGTTAATAGAAATTTAAAAAAAATAAATAATAATATTTAGAGGTAAGAAAATTAGTAGAAAATGATTATTAAATCTAATTTAGGATATAATTCTAAATTAAAAAAATTTTTTAAAAAAATTTTATTAAAAAAAATAATAAAAAAATATTATTAAATTATTATTATAATAAAAAAGGGAAAAGGTATGCAAAAAAAAAGAGAAGAAGAAGGAATAAAACGTGAATGCTTTCGGCCGCCTCAATAGTAAAATAAAATGATAATAAAAAAAAAGAAAGAAGAAGAAGAGAGAGAAAAGAATAAAAAAAATGTGTGGGACCCACTGAAATTTTATAAAAACTCACCTGTTCCTTCATTTCTTCATTCCTTCTTTCGTGCGTGAGCTGAGGCAGAGAGAGCATCTGTGAGCCAAGTTCACCGGTGCTGGGTTTTAAGGTAAGAATTTTTAATAGGATATTTAGGGTGTGATTTTAAGCTTTTCAAGACTAAGTAAGTGTTCTAAAATTTTTTCTTAGTCATCCTTCTTCTTTAGTTTCTGAGTTTGTAGTGGTAGAAAATTTAAGATCTGGAAGAGGGATGAATTTATGTTGAATAAATATGATTTTTGAGGTTGTCAGTAGTATAATAAATGTTCTAGAGTATAAATTTATTGATGATCTTTGAATTTGTGGCTTATGGATCAAATTCTAAACTAGATCTGAAAATATATGTTGATTTATTGAGGTTTAGATGATTATTTGGGACGAGAAATGAATTATTATGGTTA
The DNA here is from genome assembly GCF_029017545.1 of Prosopis cineraria. NCBI lineage: Eukaryota > Viridiplantae > Streptophyta > Magnoliopsida > Fabales > Fabaceae > Prosopis > Prosopis cineraria. Next base: position 36,451,501 of record NW_026555338.1, on the reverse strand, counting down.
TAGGATTATGATTCTAAGCTAGAGACTCAATTTTTAATTTTTGAGTATTTTAGGTACGAATTTATGAAATAAAAAGAAAATTTTGATAATAGAAATTAGTTTAGAAGCTAATTTTTTTGATTATTAATGTTTATTGATAATTAAAAGAGGAGTTAAAAATTTTACTTAATAGTATTAACTCTAAATTTGTATTAAGATTGAGATTAGAAATTATGTTATATTTTTAATTCTATTATTAGAATTATTTTATTAGTTTCAAAAATTGAAACTAATATTTATAAATAATATGTTATTTGTAGATTGTATTACTGGTGAAGAATGTGGTGAGAGAGAAATTTTAAGGAATAATTTATTGAAAAAGCCACAAGGTAACCATGCTTTTAATTTGTGATTAGTGTTACTTCTTGTTAATTGGGTGATTATTGAGAAAATTATGAATTTTGTAATATTGTATAATTGTGCAATATTATTATGAATTTGTTTAATTATTGTGGGAGGTGTTGGGAGACTTGCTATTATTGTTGTATTTATGTGCCACGTGGTACGCCCCTATTGGAGCTCAATAGGTGGCTTGTAAGGGCTCGGGCTAATCTACCTTTGGCCGGGTAATTTAGCACCGAGTGAGGGCTACGGCTCGAGGTTAATGGAGGGATATAAGGATGGTTGTTTGTGTGTATTGTAATATTTTTTATATTTGTTGGAATTATATTATTTTTAATTCTCACTTAGTAAGCACACATTTAACTGTTTATATACACTATCATAAATTGACTTTGGTTACTGGGACTTTTGAGTCTCATTATGTGGTTAACAATTTTCAGGAGAAGAGCCACGAGTTACACGTGGAGGAGTCCCAGAGGCTTAGTGGTATAGATCCACTGTCTCTTTTGGGTATTTAATTTATGATTTATAATATGTTATATTGCCAATAATAGGGCTTTTTGTTTATTGTCAATTATATCAATATATAAATGTAATCATGCCTTTCAAACTATTTCTATTTTTGGTACAATTTGGATGACTGTAATTTTAATATTTGGTTTACTTTGGATTGGTTAAAATGGCATGATTATAAGGCCAAATAACTGGCTTGTGTTGAAAATTTATTAAATTGCTTATTTTACTTGTTGGGAGTATAAGGATGGACAAATGTGATTTAGCCTAATGGCATGTGGGAGGTAAAAATTTATCCGAAATGTTATAGTGTGTGAGTTGAAGCCAATTATAAAATATTTTATATTGAAATTATTGATATAAAAATGTGTTGGGTGGCTGTAACCCAACTATGGTTGAGTTAAATTATTTAAAAAAAAAAATTTGGTGTGTTACATATTCTAAGTGTCCCATGTGGTAGTGGAGTCTATTTGTATTCATGCAATTCATTGGTAGTACCATACGGCAAATTAAGGGTCTGTAAATCTCTCTCCTCCATTAGTTTCCTTCTGCAAGCATGCAAGACATTCCCTGTGTTGTATTGTGTTCCTTCGAAAACTGCCTTACATCTATGCGTCCACAATGACCAACAAACTTGACCAAAGACTTTCACCCATGGCTATTTTTGGACTTGTCTACCACCAATATGATGCTTAGTATTCCAGTCTATCCATTCCTGTAAGCTGCACGAGAAAAAGTGGTCATGAAAAACAGGATTTATAATTTCCTTCCATGTGTTTTTTGCTCTCATGCAATCTCTCAAAATGTGTATAGTGCTCTCCTCACTGCCACATTGGAAAGGACAATTTGGATCCGAAGTCAGCCCTCTCTTTGCTCTCAAAAGGTTACCAGGAATTCTCTCATGTATAACCTGCCAAAAGAAGAATTTTACTTTTTTCGGTAAATCCCATTTCCACAGATATTTCCAAACCAAACTTCGACTAGCAGCCATATTTCTAACTAGGAAGTTATAAGCAGACTTTACTGTGAAGTTACCATCACCACTAGCTCTCCACCAGAACACATCCTCAAGTATGCTAAGACAAGGTTGGACAGTGGATATACGGTTAACTATATCCATAGAGAAGAATCTGAGTAAGAACTCTCTATTCCAAGCGCTTGAAGGAAGAATAAAATCACACACCTTAGCATGTGGGTCGAGATGATGATCCCTTCTTGAAACATATGTAATCAATGGTTGCTCTAGCGGAGCCCAATGATCCCACCAAAAACTTGTTGTAGTACCATTCTTGACTTTCCTTCTGACCCCCTGCATAAAGGTTTCCCAAACTCTACAGATACTATTCCATATATGAGACGCTGATCGTTTTTTCATCACTGTTGGGTATTTACTCGTTCCACATTGATACTTTGCCTTTAAGCATTGCACCCATAAATACTCAGGCTTAGTGAGTAGAGCCCAACAAAGTTTCATAACGAAGGCTCTGTTCTGGGTATGAAGATCTTTTATGCCAAGCCCTCCTATGTGCTTGTGTTCTTTTGCTTTGCTCCATGAGAATAGATGAAGCTTTCTTTGATCTTCCCTGTTCTTCTAAAGAAACTTCCTACAATATTTCTCAATCTCCATCAAAATACCTTTAGGAATCAATATGGTTTGCATAAGGTAAGATGGAAGGGAAGAAATGACAGATTTGATTAAAATTGTTCTCCCGGCCATAATGAGATAGGTACTCTTCCAAGAAGATAATCTTTGGTGAACCTTTTAGAGAAGGGGAAGGAATATACCTTTACTGACTTTCTTTTGAAGAAGAGGGACTCCCAAATATTTACTAAGGTCTGACGTTAGTCCAACTCCTAAATTTTGACTTAGCTCTGAGCTACGCTGGTAGCAAACATTCCTGGAGCAAAACAATTTAGTTTTATTCAAATTCATATGGTGCCCTGAAGCTTTGCAAAAATTTTCCATGGTCTGTTTGATTAGGGATGCTTGATCTAATGATGCTTCAGCAAATAAAATGAGATCATCAGCAAAGAAAAGATGGGAGATTTGTGGCCCTTTCAAGGACAGCTTTAAAGGTTTCCACCTTTTAGTCTCACACAAATGATGAATCATCATACCCAGACGCTCTATACACAGCACAAAAATATAAGGGCTAAGTGGGTCACCTTGCCTAATCCCTTTTGAGGGTTTAAATTCAGGGGACTGCTCACCATTCCAATTCACCTTCATCAAGGCTATACTAATGCAAGCCATTATGACATTTATGAGGTGTTCTCCTAGACCAACACATCTAAGAGTATGAGCAATGAAATTCTAATCGAGGCGATCATAAGCTTTTTCGAGGTCTACATTTATCGCCATGTAGCTCTTTCGTCTGTTCTTTTTCCTCATCACATGAATTGCTTCTTGGGCAATGATGATGTTATTACTACTTTGACGACCCGCAATAAAGCTACATTGATTTGGCTTGATCAAGAAATCCATATGCCCTTTAAATCTATTAGCAAGAATTTTAGTCACAATCTTCAGGCTTACATTATAGAGGGAAATGGGTCTAAACTCTTTGAAGCATGAAGGTTGATCAACCTTTAGAATTAAACAGATGTTAGTTTGATTGATCTCTTCAATTCTGCAAGGATTAGAAAAAATCTCTTTCACAAAATTGCAAATTTTTTCTTCAATGGCTTCCCAATGAGTCTGATAAAATAAGGCAGTTAAACCATTTGGTCCCGGAGCTTTAAAGGCCCCCATTGAAAAGACATCTTCCTTGATCTCAGCATCGGTGATTATTTTATGGATGTCTTGCAACTCTGGAATAGATAGACAAGGGAATGTGCTAGGGATGGTTGTTGGATCAGTAGAGTGTCCATCTTTAGTGTATAACCTTTGAAAGAAGTCTGTAGCCATGGTTTTCAAAATTGATTGATCGAAAATCCAGTCACCTTGTTCAGATTTTATAGCCTCTATTCTTTTTTTTCCTCTTCTGAATGATAGTAACAGTATGAAAAAACTTGATATTTTTGTCTCCCCATTTCAGCCATTTACATCTAGACTTTTAATACCAAATGAGTTCTTCTTGAACCAAAAGCTTATGGTACTCCTTCCATAATTTAGCTTCGAGCGCCCATTTTTATCATTTACATCTAGCTTTAGGATTGTTCGTTTTCTTAACAAACGGAATGTTTGTAGCAGTAGGTCCCTTTCTTCCGTCCTCTCCCTCTCTCTTCATCGTTTTTTTCCCCCACTTTTCCCTTCCCTCTCAAGATTTTTAAAGCAAAGACAAGTCTAAAGCTTCCATTTTTATCTCTAACGTATCTTTTCATTTTCTGACAGTTTCTACTTTCTTTCTTGGTCGACCTTCAATTCGCTTTAGACATTGAAATATGCTATGAGGAGGCTCAAGAGTCAAGATTGAAGAAGATCTTTCATGACCCACCTTTTCTTTCTTCGCTAAATTCAAGGCCTAAGAGTTTCCAACTCCCCGAAACACTGAAAAATAAAGACGATGATGCTGACCGCAACTGTTTCTCTACTTCCATGAAGTCTGTGTATGCCCTTCGTCCAACTCAATTTCACAAATTCGGGAAATTGGGTTCAGTCCCCTCAATCATTTTCAACTATGTCCTCGCGGCAGCAGACCCTCAATTTGGACAAATCGGTCATCAGTGACAAGCCCAACAAGATCAGGAAGCGAGGTTCTTCCTCCTCCTCCTCATCTTCTCTGGTCCGAAAATACCGATTTAAGCGAGCAATTTTGGTGCCCATGTGGAACACTAGGACCAAGTCTCCTTCTATGGCGACCCAACTCGCAAAGCCTTTGTCTTCTTCTGTGATAAGTGGTAAAGAGAAGGACCTGTCAGTGTTTGGGAGGAAGCTCGCTGCCACATTGTGGGAAATCAATGATTTGCCTACCTCTAGAGCGAAGAAAGATATAGGTGAAGAAAAGGTGAGGAGCAAGAAGAAGGAGATGTGGAAGCAGAAAGCTGCGGACTCATCGAAGCCAAATATGTCAGATTCATCATATAGTCGCATCTGTGAGTCTGAGGTCAGTTTATACTTTATATCACTTTTTTTTTTCTCGGTTCCATATGAGGAGTGCCTTAATATTGATATATAACCTGCTTTGCAAGTAATTATGAAGAGAGTGAAGGGGTTTGAAGGTGAGGGCAGTAGAAGAGTATCGACAGGATCTCACAAACTTCAATTGGCTGATTACTACTTGGGAGGATTTGATGATCTTAGCAATGCCAATTTCAATGAGGCTAGATTAATTTTCCAATCATATGGGCCGTGATTCTGATTTCCATTTTTTTCCTTTTCTAAGATTTGTGCTAACAGGAAATAGACTAATGTTCCGCAATGATCAAATTTTCCATAAACATGGAGGGTAGCCTTTCGCTTCGCAAAGACCAAAGTTTTGGCTTTTGATACTGAAACATCATTGACCTTTGTTTGAGATGAAGCCGCCACTATTCACCCTTAGTTAGTCTTTGAACATTTATGAATTTGATCCACACTTAACAGTGCCACATGAAAATATTTAGATCTGATTAATCACTTAGTAAGTGAAAATTGAATATTAAATTAAATTGGACCTAATCATTTGTGTTGAAATTCAGGTAGGAGATCAACCAAGAAATAGCGCTTATAGTAAGGACACAGTTAGAGTTAAGAATCGTTTGAACAAAGCTCGAACAGGCCTATCTACATCGAAGAAGCTTCTCAAGGCATTAAATCAAATATGCCTTCACAAACATAATTCATCAAGCATGCCCCTGATCTTAGGCCTGCGCAGAGAGCTTGATCAAGTCTGCAACCAAATTGATCAAGTAATCCAGGAAAAGGGATTAAAACAGAATGATGTAGAGCATCTCCTGAAGAATTTTGCTGAAGCGAAGGCCGCTTGGAAAAGAAGAGAGCGAGAAAAGGTTCGTCATGCCATGTCACGCATGGCAGAAGAGATTGAGGTAGAGAAGAGACTGAGAAGACAAATTGAGAGGTTAAACAAGAAGATTGCTCAAGAAATGGCCGATGTAAAAGCTTCCCATTTTAAAATTTCTGAAGAGCTGGAAACAGAGAAAAGGGCAAGGAATACTCTGGAGCAGATTTGCAATGAACTAGCTAAAGGTATTGAGGAAGACAGAGCCGAGGTAGAAGAACTGAAAAGAGAGTCGGCTAAAGTTCGAGATGAGGTGGAAAAGGAGCGAGAAATGTTTCAGTTTGCTAATGTTTTGCGTGAAGAAAGAGTCCAGATGAAACTTTTAGAGGCTAGGTATGAATTTGAGGAGAAAAATGCCGTGTTGGAAAAGCTGAGAAATGAACTTGAAGCCTTTCTCAAAAATGAAGGTGAAAACAGTGACGTTTCTCCCCTGATGAAAAAAATTAAGGATCTCGAGTCTTATTTGAATAGAAGCCGTTGGGGATCTGAACCTGTAGAGAAACAAGACGATACGGATGCTGGATATGGAGTAAAGCAAGGAGATGAATCAGATGATAGTGATATTCGTTCCATTGAATTAAGTCTGGACAATAATAAAAGCTACAAATGGAGTTATGCTTGCGATGATGATGGAGGAGAAGAGTTTAAAGGAGTTTCAATTGATGGTATTGGAAGGAAATCTTTCTTCGAAAAAATTCAGCGGGGGAGCAGTTGCTTCAACAAGAAGGATTTTGGCAAAAATATTCAGAAAAATTCTAATGAGTTAGAACAAGAAGGATCGAGTGGATTGCTCTCAGGAGCTCAGATGCTTGATAAAAGCGATGAATTTGAGAACTTTAGGTCTAAATCAAGGCCTTTGCAGGATGGTGGCGGCGAAGCCGAGATAAGTTTTTTGTTGGAAGGAGGTCAGTTAAAGCAAGAGGCTGCAGGCAGAATATCAATATAGGTTCTATTGCTTATGTTTTCAATTCATAATGCTTGTTTCCCCTTCTTCTTTGAAGTGTTTAAAAAGGTTCATTCATCAGTACAGCGCCTGTCTTCGCGTCGTGCTATACCCGAGAAAGAGATAAATGACAATTTTGGCTCCGGTTATTTGTTTGTGCTGGTTGTTAATTTTTGTCCCAGCCCTTGGATCCCATGGCGTTTGCCCTGAGAACATGCTACTCAGGCCTGTTGCAATATCGCTTTATCACTTTTTGAATGTGAGAAGTTGTTCACTTGTTTGGATATTTTTTTTATGAGGAAAATGGATATTTGGAATGTACATTCAGGAATCATTGAAAGTTAATTTTTAAACTCTTTCAAAACGCAATAGACATTGGGATCATTAATGACTATGCACTTAATTTTGCATTTGATCATGCTACCTTCTATTCTTTTATTCGAAAAATAATGTTAATTCATTAAAAACATAAAAATCATTTAAATAATAATAATAACAACAATGATGATTAGAGATTAAGTTTTCAGCATTATTTGATTTTGGATGAATGTTTTAACTCCCGTCAAGCCCTTGAGACCTAACCCATTTAAACTTTTTTTAATAAAAAATTTATAATAAATATTTTTTTAATCAAGTTAATTTTTAATAGTATTGCAGGTTGAATTATTTATTATATATTTCTTTTTAATATAGCAAACTTTATATTTTATTTTTTTATTTTTTAACATATCAAATTTTGTGTTATTTAAAATTTTTATTATATTTTTAAACATATATCTGTATAAACAAATTTCAAATCATCATAAATAAAAAATTATACATCCAAAAACATATTTAACTATATATAATTCAAATAATTTTCAATTGATTCAATTGATTTTTAAAAATAAAAATATATTTAAATATAAATTTTCTTACAACAATCAATTTTATTAAATTAATTTTTGTTAAACGAATTTCTAACAAAGTGATTTTTGACCAAAAAAAACCACAACATGCACTCAATCTACAAATGAACGTTGCCAGATACCTAACGACAGCAATTATATTTGAGGTGCATGATTTATGTGAGATAGCACCGGCCCTTGCAGCATGACAGATCGTAGCATTATTACATATACTTCCAAATGACTCAAACATCTGAATAGTGGCCTCTGTTCAGCTGCAACAGCACGACGGTACATTAATTTAGGACCGCACAGCACGCCCGTGTTCGAGACGTTTCACAAAACAACGGCTATATAGCCGCCTCCCCTTCCCACCGTAACGATCCTTCGAATTCCGGTTTCAATCATCCGGGAGTACCGACAGTATTTGGAAGCGTTGCAGCAATGATCGATAAATAGTAGTGCCTTGACCTATACGATATGGCGAAGAGCAGTGGGATTCCTCGGAAAGCGAGGCGAGAAGCAATGCAAGGGACATGAGTTTTTGGCCCACAAAAAGCACGGGCCACGTAACCATGTCTATCCGTACAACCCCCGTCCTACGTGGCGGTGAAATTATCATTCGGCCGCCGACTCTCTCCCAGGCCTCCCTCTACCCGACTCCCGAAGAAGCAGGCCACAGTTGTTAACTTGGTTTTGGCGCACAGAAGCAAAGCACAATCCCGAATCGCGATCGCAGAGTTGACGCAGAGCCATACAGACAAATTAAGGAATAACCCCTCACAAGCGGAGTCCCTGCGTCTCACCTTTCTTCCGATTCGATTCCTCCTCCCGAAGCACCTTCTTTTTTGAACCTAAAAGTATTGCTGCTCCGCGGAAAAATAAAATAATGCAAGGACAGGAGAGAATGACCGATGTGGTTTCCAGGGAATCGCACATGTCGATCGCTGCTTCGTCCATGTTTCCTGGATTCAGGTTCTGTCCTACCGACGAAGAGTTGATCTCCTATTATCTCAGGAAGAAGCTGGGCGGACACGAAGAGAGCGTTCAAGTGATTTCTGAGGTTGAGATTTGCAGATATGAGCCTTGGGATTTACCAGGTCAGATTTCTCTATCTTTCTTCTTTCTTACATCAAAATCTCCCATTCTCTCTTTTGTGTTTGGGATTCAATTCAATTATCTTCCCACTTTGGTGCTTTCAATAGATTGGCCAATCGGAACCAGAGATTGTCAGCTCTTGATTTTTAACAGTTCAGGAAGATAAACTTGAAATGAAATTACAAGACTGACCTAATATTTTTGCATGTTAATTGAAAAGCAAGGTCGATATTAAATTATAGCAAAGTAAAGGAATATGTAGCATGCTCTTGACTTCAAACCACTGGTAACTCATTCTCATGGCTATTCAATAGTGTTCATTAAAAAGTACCGAAGTACAATGAAGTTCAGAATTGTTCCGTATCCAGATTACCGAACCTCATTTCCCTGCTGACATATTAGTGCTGGTTGATTTGTAAGCAGCCAAATCATTCATTCAATCAGAAAACGAGTGGTTCTTCTTCTCCCCTCGTGGAAGAAAGTACCCGAATGGTTCACAGAGTAAGAGGGCAACTGAATGTGGCTATTGGAAGGCCACTGGAAAAGAGCGCAACGTAAAGTCAGGTTCTAATGTTATCGGCACCAAGCGAACTTTGGTATTCCATATGGGTCGTGCCCCAAAAGGAGAAAGGACTGAATGGATCATGCACGAGTACTGCGTCGATGACAAATCTCAGGTGACCAATTGACTATCAAATCCAGTTTTTAGTTTCCACTTTCCTTTTGCTGTGAGAATGGGTTTGATAAATATTCTTAAGCTACCATGTAGACGAGGAACTTTTGAATGGACATGCACGTAATCAGGATAGCAGAATTTTCAGCGAAATTCACATCTGACGTATTTATTTGAAACTGACTTCTAGAAATGTTTGTGTTTCAGGATTCTTTAGTTGTTTGTCGGCTAAAGAGGAACACACAGTTTCGCCAGAACGATGCTTCAAACAGAGCATCTTCAAGTCAAGAACGGGCAGTGAATTCTCATGAAAGCAACTGTGCTATCTCCGAAGCTGAGATAGATCAAAGGGGTGTGTCCGAACAAGATAAAGGGGTCGGATGCAGTTCAAAGCGCAGCAGTTGCAGTTACGATTCTCCTTCAGTGGAGCAAATTGATTCTGCCTCTGAATCCAATCAAAGGACAGCCAATTATGACGCTGCTGTGACAGAATCTTCGAGTCACCAAAAGGTAGTTTAAATAAGAATGATGAACGAGTTCTTGCCCTTTTGAATGCTAATAGACTGTTTGTTCAATATTTAATTTAGGAGGTGGATGAAGAGGATTGTTATGCTGAGATACTGAAGAATGATATCATCAAATTAGATGAATCTTCACTGACGTCGCAAGAGGCTCACACAAGATCGCAGGATCCTCCTCAGACATTTCCATTCCAAGGCACAGCGCAACGAAGAATTAGATTAAAGGTGGATAAATCATCAACGCGTTCTGCTGCTGCAGGACTTGGTTTTCCAAGCTCAAAACGCCCCTCCAAGACTACCACCCTCTTGGGCACATTAACAAAACGAACGGTTTTATGTGTTTTCTTCGTTTTAACTTTGATAGCCCTATATTTGTGCTTACTGGGTCTGGACAGTATCGTTTTAACAAATCGGTCTGGGGAGTATCAGACCAGTGAAAACCTGTGAGAGATTCCGTTTCGTTTGTAAATTATCAGTAACGCATTATGCAAATTTAGGGTATCTTACGTGGCCTCCCTTCCAATTACGCCATTAGCCTTCGAATCTTATCTTATCTTGAAATAAATTGCGAAGTCCATCATTTCTCAAGGCTTGTATCCCTCCTTGTATTTTTCTCTCCCATTTTCCCCCTCATCTCATCTCATCTCATCTCACTAGAGAATAAAAATTCAATGGTTTGGATTTAATATTTTATAAAATTATTATAATAAAATATAAATAAGTAAATAAATATAAACTATTAAAATTTGACATTAACAGTTAAAAACTAACTGTAAAATATTATTAAAATTAATGAATGAATTCAATTAAACTTTAACCGTTGAGTTATTAATCTAAAAGTAGAGATGAGGCGAGAAGGGGGCAAAAAAAGGATTACTGTCCATAATGTGTTTAGGAAATTATGCATAAAATTTCCAATTGTGTCATCTAAAGTTCGGAATTGGGATGACAGAGATTTACTACTTGTTTAAATTTCAATTTATATTTAATAAAAGTATGCTTGAAAAATCCAATTCTTTATTAAATTTAATAAAAGTATATTTCAGATATAATTTGGATGTACTTCCTCTAGTCTTATTTATAGGATAGAAAGAGAAGAATTTTTTTATCCTATTTATAAGTTACGTTATTAAATTTTTATTATAAATTTTTTTTTATCCTTCATTGAATGTTGGAGAGAGAAAATATGTTATTGAAATATGTATATTTAATAAAAATAAAATTAAAAATTTATTTAATTTTAAAACATAGTTAATGAGTTTTATGTTTTAAATTTTTTTTAATAATGATAAAATATATTAAAAATGATTTATAAATAGAATATTTTAATTATCAAGGTCACAGGTTGAAGACAAAAATTCATAGATTTTTAAAACAACGAAACAAGATCTAATGGCCAATAGGGAGACAGCATCAAATTCATAAGGTCGCCTTTGGGACGGGGAGGGACCATCCGTCGAAATTTAGTCAGCCACTTACCTTTTCTCAGGCATGTCTTTCACGTGGAAATTGCAACGGAATGGGAATCACTTCCCTCTCGTGTACTCTTGTTTTATGGAATGCTGCATTAACACAATCGAAACAAGCGCCCTGTTAATTATTCCATTTCCACTGTTAAAGAAAACAAATGCCAGGGGACGGAATTCCTATTCCTATTCCTATTCCCTTAAAACAATGTCAGTTTCACATTAACAAATGCCACTAATTTAGTGGGACCTTTTTAAAGACACCACTGCGAGGATTCAAGCCCCCTTTGACTGTTTTCATCCAACGAATGTTAACAAAAAGTGGACTAAAGCTTCAGTTGGGTGTGTTTGAGTGCCCTTTAAAAAATTCTTTTAACATTTTTTAAAAGTTTAAAGTTGTTTGAAAAAAAATTATAACGTAAAAACACCAAAGTTTATTTAAAATGTTGTTGCAAGTGAATTTAACCAAAGTAACTTTAAAAAGGATTGGAAAAGTGAATTTGATTTTTTTTTTACTAAAAGTAAATTTGAAAATTTGATCATGCTATCTCTTTAATATACTATTCTTTTATTTAAACAATATTATTAATTCATTAAAAAATATAATCATCATTTAAATAATAATACTACTAGTAGTAGTAATAGTTGTGGTTGCGGCGGCATAATCATGTTAATTTAGCAGTAGTAGCAACTTAATTATGTTAATTTTTAGTATGATGTATATTCAACTATTTTATTTAATTTTTTTCAATATGTCAAATTTTATATTTTTTACTTTTATTGTTTAATGTATCAAATTTATGTTATTTAAAATTTTTATTAAGTTTTTCAAGTTGGTTAAATTTTTTGAATAAAAAATTATTATATATATTTTTTGAATCATGTTAATTTTCAATATTAATATATGTTGAACTATTTTTTATATATTTAAATAAATCAAATTTTATATTTATATTCTTATTATATAAAAAATCAGATTCTAGGTTATTCAAAGTTTTTATCATATTTTTTAACATTTCATCTATGCTATATTTATATAATAAAATTTGCAAGTGATTATAAATTGATGATTTTTTTTAGTAATTGTATATTAAAAATTACATTTCACTTTTAATAATTTAAACAACTTTTAATTTATTAAATTAATTTTTTAAAAAATATATTCAAGTATAAATTTTCTTACAATAACTAATTTTTACTAAAGTACTCTGTTTCTTCTATTTATAAAAAAAATTATCGCTTTTTGTTTATTTTTTTATATAAGTAAAATTAATTATTTCAATAAGTATTTATTACACATTTCGTAAATCACCTCTTATAAATTACATTAATAAAAAATAATTAATGCATGTTTATGTTGATTAACAAAAAATATTTTAATTTAATTTTTTATTTTTAAACATAATTTTTAGAATTAGCCAATTTTTTTAAATTGTATAAAATTTTTTTTTATATATAAAAAATGAGAGAGTAACTCTTATTAAATGAGCTTTTGACAAACTTATTTTTAACTAACAAAAAATAAACACGCATTAGGTCACTGCTTGGCTATCAATCACCAAACTCACAAAATAATAACCGTAACCACAGCAATAAAAAAACTATTTTTATTTAGTATTGTTAATTTGAAATGCAACTATCCTTTAATTAAAATTATTTTTTATATAATCATTAATTAAAGAATTATTTAATAGATATAAATATCCATTTTTTTTTTGTCCAATCAAGGAAAAAACAAGAAGAAACGATCAGCAACTAGCATCGATTAAATTGAAACCACTGCGAGTCGTTAGCTTGCTTATAAGATGGTCATGTATGAATTGTAAAATTTAATTTTACAAAATGCAAAAATATTAAAAGAAATAAAAAATATCATGAAATTATTAGTTATTCCTTCCATTTAAAAATACAAGACATTTTTTAAAAAGCTGAATGTTAAAAAAAATATAAAATATTTTTAGTCTTTTTTAAAATATTTCTAATAATAATAATTTTATATTTATTGTAAAGTATTTAATATAAATAAATATAAAAAATAAAATTAATTTAAAAATAAATAATTATTTTATTAAAGATAAAATTTAATTAAAAATATTTCGTAGCTCTGAACAAAGAGGCAGTATACGAGAGACAGATGAAAACAATCAAGTTGAGTCAAGGAGGAAGCGCTAAGGTGGACCAAGTCTCAACTTAACTCGAAGCCATCGAGACGGATCAGTGCCCGTTTCTGACGCGTTGAATTTAGACACCCTCTCTCTATCCACTTGAATCGTGATCTCCAGCTTTCCAAGTAACTTCCACCTCCTCCTTATAAATCAAACTCCTTCCCTCTATCCGCTTCCAAAATCAACACTCGCGTCTCCATTAACAACAACTTCTATCTCTGTTTCTTCTCCTGATCCATGGGCTTCGATCCCGATTCCAAACCCCTTGTGATCCGCCAAGTATGGACTTCCAATCTCGATTCCGAATTTCACCTCATCCGCCAACTCGTTGATCGCTACCCTTTCATCTCCATGGACACCGAATTCCCCGGCGTCATCTATCGTCCCAACATCCACCCCGCCGCTCGCCACCGTCAGCTTCACCCGTCCGATCACTACCGCTTCCTCAAGTCCAACGTCGATGCCTTGAACCTCATCCAACTCGGCCTCACCCTCTCCGACGCCCACGGCAACCTTCCTCACCTCGGATCAGCCAATCGCTACATCTGGGAGTTTAATTTTAAGGACTTCGATGTCGCCCGTGACTCGTACGCTCCCGATTCCATAGCCCTGCTCCGGCAGCAGGGGATTGACTTCGATCGGAACGCGAAGGACGGGATCGACTCCACCCGCTTTGCCGAGTTGATGATGTCGTCGGGCCTCGTGTGTAACCACTCGGTGAGTTGGGTAACGTTCCACAGCGCCTATGATTTCGGGTATTTGGTGAAGATCCTGACCCGCCGGGTCCTTCCGAACGGGTTGGAAGATTTCTTGCTGGTATTGAGGGCGTTTTTTGGGAACAGTGTATATGACGTGAAGCAAATGATGCGGTTCTGTAGTGAGAGCCTGTACGGGGGGTTGGACCGGGTGGCGCGGACCCTCAATGTGGACCGGGCGGTTGGGAAATGCCACCAAGCCGGGTCCGACAGCTTACTGACCTGGCACGCCTTTCAGAAAATGAGAGATATCTACTTTGGGAAGGAAGGACCCCAAAAACATGCGGGTGTACTGTATGGCTTAGAGCCGGTTTTCTGCCAATGAGAAAGCAAATTTAATTTATTCAATTCATCTCCCCTTGTATGTTTAGTTATATGAAATGAAAATTGGTGTCATTAACCTTTCTTTTGGTAAAAATGAGCAAAACTGGTTTGTCAATTGTTGCTTCAGAAAATAGTGAAATTAGTTTATGAACAACTCCAATTAATTGATGGAAACTATGAATTATGAAATCGGAATTATGGGATGATTATTGTATGTTTCTCTGGGTTGAGAAAGAGTGAACAAAGAGTGAGGATTGGAAGCGGCGTTCATCAAGTTAGGGCAACAACACCTCAATTGGGGACTTGCCAGGGGTGTAATACTATAATATGAGAGAGAAATGGGCCAATTTGTGCATTTTTGCTGTTATCTATTAATTAGTAGGCTAATCAATGAATGAAAACTTATACCGCATCAGTTGGTTCGATCGATAACCCTATAAATCGATTAATTGATCAGTCTGATTTATTATCTAAGTTGAGGTAGTGTTAATCCGATTGATCCAAAAGTAACCTGATCAATTTAGTTGTAACTTGAAGATGACCTGGCCAGCACGATCAATTTATTTGAAAAAAAATATTTAATTTTTACTGAGATTTTACTGAATTTGCAAAATTTTGGTTGAAATTGTGCTTACATGTATAAATTTTTTCTTTCTTTGTTTGAATTTTTGTTGGGTTATTTAAGTAAAACTAATTATTTTTATTTAAATATGAATATTTTTATATGTATAAATTATATTATATTATTTTAATTAATAATAGTTTGACTCTAAGTTAACTCCTGATTGAACTAATAATCCTTACTTATTTTCTTAATCGATTTAATTACCTGTCCAGTTTTCTATAACTTGGGCTAAGCGCTTCTCTTGCCACCGGCCGGGCAGCGATCCCAGTCTCTCTTTGAAGAGATCCCAAAAGAGATTTAATAAAATTTTGGTTCTATTGTTTTTTTTCGGCCAAAAATTTTTTGTTCTACTGGCACAAGTCAAAGTTCATTCCTTCTGATCTTTACAGACAAACTTCCCCCGGGGGCCTGTGAGTGGGGAAAAAGGATTTTGGTACCGTTTTTGGATTTGAACAAGTTAAAGTTCAGGTTATAATATCATTATGGCATCCAAAAATCAGTTCATCTCATGAGTGTTATAGGATCTAGCTTTAGAGATTATGCATTTAAGGTTTATGATTTCGGGTTTAAAATTTTTCAAGTTCCGGATTTTATGAGTTTGGAGGCTTAGGAATTTTAATTGAGGGGGTGGGTTCAAATTTTGTATTCTAATGATAATAACGTCATATTCTCTAGCGCACCAAAAAAAAAAAGGGTCATATTCATAAATAATAACTGCCTTTTTGTAATAGTTAATATATTAAAAAGAAAATTGATTATATAATCTGACACCGCTTCGACTGGCCCTTACATATTTGTCTAGTTATGATTTATGCTTGCAGAGTAAAGTTAGTAATTATAGTTGTGTTATAAGTCTAGCCTATTAGATAGAAGAGCATTTTTATCAAGAGTTAATGTTTTTGGTGGCTTTACTTCATGATACTTCACTGAGTTTCTTGATAATTAAAATCCTTTGCAGATAGCCTTTTACACATGACATTAACTTTTCAATAAAAATATCAAGAGAGAACTCATTTAAAAAAAAAAACTTATTAAGTGGGAGACTATTCTATTTGAGAGATCGTGTCCTTGCTGATTCCATTCCATGATGCCTTATCTGGTCTTCTGTTGGTTAGAAGTTAGGACCCTCTATAAGCAATCATTTCCATAACATTAGCCTTTCAATAAAAATATTAATGTTTGAATAAAAATAAAACGAAAACTCATTCTAAAAAAATAACTTGTTTTAGATAGGAGAATTCCTTAAACTTATAAACTCTATTGTGAGACTTCTTGATGTATGACTCAAAATAAATAAAAATTAAATACAAGATCCCTATATAATAATCTATAAAGTTAATGAACGAAATTATACTATTTTTTCATCTACAAAGGTAATAAAATGTGGAATTAAATTAATTTAGGTATCGTGTCCAAAGACAAGGTGGGCGGTTCAAATAGAAGTAGGAAAAGATTGAGTACCAACAATAGTAAATCGACAGCCGGCAGATTCCGTTAGTTATAAATCTTTATACCTATTAATGAAATACGCTTATAATGATCCTGTTATCTTTCATCACACAGAAAAATTTACAAACTATATATTAATTATTTTTATACGCTAAATGCACACAATTAAATCGAGGTGCAACCTAATACATCTTCAGCCTAAAACTGGCCACATTGACAAAACAAGTCAAGAATAAGAACAATAATCCCAAAGCATCAAGAATTTATTTATACCTATTATAAGGTGGTTCTCTCAGCCATTGCTTTTACTGAAAACAAGCTGAATTGTTCATAGCATCGGCAGAGGAAAAGAAAAGCGGAAAGGGATGAAAATGATTTGAACAAAAGCAACATAATAATGCCATGGATGAGCTAGGCGAGTTAAGAGAGAGAGAAGTTTTGAGCGTCCTGGCAGATGTGGGAGAAAGCCTGGAGGATGAGATGGTGGTAACATGGGGAATTCAGCTTAAGAAACCATTGGAGAAGCTCTGCAAGCTCACTTGCAGAGTATATATCTCTCTCCATTATCATCTGGATCATGGACTCCCTGAAGTCTTTGTAAGGGTTTTTCGACTTCATCTCCACCACGATGCTGCCGCTCAGTTTTCCGCTTATGGAATTCTCGGACCTATTCTGATCCTCAGTGGAGGTAGTGCATTTCACGTCATCTTCGTCGACTGAGACTGAGACGATAGGCCCGTTGCTTTCATCGGAAACGGACGGTGAAGCTAAGATGGTGGGATTTGGGTGTGGATGGGAGGATACTTTAGGTTTAGGGGTAGGGTCGTGTACGTCAAAGGGTTGTGGTGTGCCGCAGTTGCCACACCCTCCATTTGCTGAGAAAAGAGCTCTCAAAAGCTTTCTTTTATTTGGAGACATTAACTGATGACTACAGAGACTCTGGCTTTGTGTTTGCCTGAGATGATTATGTGGGAAATGAAGGTATATGTGTAGATAGTGAGAATTAAGATACTTGTGGAACTGGAGAGGAACTTTTGTAGACTCACAAGTTCGGAAGCGTTTTATATCCGAAGTCATTTGAGTTGAGCTTTTAAGCTGGACAAGGGATTCATCATTATGTGAAGTGTGAACAATCCTCGAGAAGGCGCTGTCCATTATAAGATTCTTCCTTGGATTTATTATAAATACCTATATTTCTTTAATAGATTTATTTTTGTTTTCCAAGTAATAGTCCTACGTCAACGAAGGAAGAGTTTGATATCTAATAATTCATCGCTTTTAGAGTCAACACTTATCTTTATACCAAAAAAAAAAAAGATCAAAAGATAACCCTAGAATAAAAAAAATAACAACTTCCGAATGAATAGAAACGATCAAAAGACCGAAAGGGTTGGCGTGTAACCCACGCAGCATATAATTTTCTATACCTTTCATGCGTTTTCTTTTTATTTATTTTGCCAATCGCGATCCTCGTCTTGCCTTATGATAAAAGTATTTTTTTTTTTCCAGCTATTTATTTTGTATTTGCGGTATGCAACAAAATATCATGTCAATATGTTAATACGGCATGAACTGTTGACTTGAACTTGTGAAACGGTGATGGGGGGAAAAAATCTAATTTAACAAGGATATAGAAACCGGAGGCTGTACGTGTCATCTCAAAGTAAGCCACAGTCGGAGAACGGGAGTGCTTCCTCGATGAAGCACAACAAGGTCGAGAAAAGAGATTCTAATTCTAATATCAATGATAACTTCACTGTTTGGAGAATTCATACAAGAAACCGAGTTAAAGTTCTCCAAATTTGTTAGCTGTAGATATATTTTTTTAAAAACAACTATAAACTTTAAACAAATAGCTCAAATATGTAGAATTTGTTAACTGTACATGATTTGTTTCCATCTAACTCCACACTTTGTGTTTAGGGAAAATTGCTAGTAAGTTTCTCATTGGAATCAAAATTATATTGGAAAACTAAAGGACCAGGGTTCAAGCAGATAGATTTAGAATGCAAGCAGATAGACTTGGGATTTCATAGTTATCTGCTTGCACCCTAATCTTTGACCATGTTATAAAAATTTACAATGACATACAAAGAAGAATTGAGCGACGCCGCCAGGCCTTTCTTTGACCTCAAACATTGAGCAAGCATCTTTAAGGAATCTTAATCCAAACCTGGATGTCATAGGCTCCCTCACTTCTCTTGGCGGGAAATAGCACTTGCCCTTGTGTCCAACCTTTGCAAGCTTCAACCTCCCTTGGGGTTAGCAGAAGGCGGCGCTTCACTTGTGTTTGAAGGAGGAGTCTGGGGTCGTGGTGAGCTCCCATGATTCATGCAACAATCTTCATTCAGCGCATCAAGTTCACTCCATTCAACTCCAGCTGTAGATGCATCAAGGAATTTCAAAACAAAGCTGAAAATTACTTCTTCTTAATATTAAAACTACTAAAACCCATTATGATAAAGACTATAAGATGTTCAGAAAGGATACGTTCTGTTCTCCACATGTCTGTTATGCTAACATCGGCATCTGATAAAAGCCAGTAATCAGCATTTATCTGCAAGGGAGAAAGAAATATTTTCATTCATTAATGCTTCATAATATGTAATATACGTATTTCTACCCAGGATTTTTCTAGTAAACTGAATTTAAATTCAGGTCACACTCACATCAATATCTGAAGGAACGATCTTCATGATCCCACCCGCAAAGTCCTGTGAGGCACTATAATCTGAAAAAGTTCCATGATCATATTGTCCCTGCATCCCTAGGTCCTTCCCCACATCCTCTCTGGCTTCCGTTGCTGGATGCTTGTTGATCTCAGGACTGGATGGAAGATTGGGTGCCACATCAACCCCGTTAATCTCTTCAAACTTCTCTTCAAATTGACTAAGATGGTATGGTAGGGACAGTAGGGAGGTAAAGAATGTCAATTTCATTGCACTTTTCTAATTTCCAACTGCATAACTTCCACAGGCTACTAGCTTGTTAACTAAATTTGAAGTGGTCACCAGAAAAAAAAAAAAAAAATACCTAACAAGGTAAACATCTATCCGGCCCATTGTGCTTCTCAAGACTATCCTGTATCTCCTCTGGGGATAATCAGCAGCCTGATAGTACATGGGGAATTGACATTGAGAAAGATACAAGCGA
This sequence comes from Prosopis cineraria, assembly GCF_029017545.1. Classification (NCBI taxonomy): domain Eukaryota; kingdom Viridiplantae; phylum Streptophyta; class Magnoliopsida; order Fabales; family Fabaceae; genus Prosopis; species Prosopis cineraria. The sequence goes on along the minus strand of NW_026555338.1, from coordinate 36,431,608 downwards.
GACCAATTACTCCAATGCAAATCTTCATACCCACTGAAATTACCTCATCAGGATCTGGGACCTCCAAAGTAGTGCCATGCGGAGCTTTAATGGCTATCAAGGTTTCATTCTGACAAAAGGAACTATATTTAGTGTAACAGCTAATGCGCGCGCGCGCGCATAATGAGATGCTAGGAGAATATAATCATCACAGAGATTTTCCAACTAATGAAGATAAGAAACTAACCTGGAAACAAGGCAAGCCCTTTATATCCTCCTCAGTGACAAAAAGCCACCTATAATGACGGACAAGCGCATCAAATTGAGGTATATTAGTAAAAAGTTGGCATAATGATTCAAGTCTGAGTAGAGTGAAGAAAATAAAATTACTTTTGATTATTCTCATCTTCACTAAGTTCCATTAGTCTTTCCTGCGTCTCCCTGAAGTAATCAATTAAAACTTCAGGCTCAATTAATAGCACACAAGGAACACAGAGAAAGAATCAGGAAAGTTATGGGACTCAAAACCTTATTTGTCCATCTAATTGGCACTCCTCCGACGTAAGATTTTCAATCTCTGCCTGCAGATGAGAGATACAAATAACCAGATGCAAAATCTTATCAAAAACTGCAGGAATTAATAATACCTTCAAGTCTCTTAGGTGACAAATTAAATATATCTTCACGCATTCAAAGAATAAAATAAAGAGGCCAGCATTAGTCGGAGTCTTGCATGGCTTCTGGATACCAGGAAAAGTAAAATAAAAGAATTCAGCCATGGATGCCCTCAGCTATTAGAACCAAGGTTAGATAAAAATCACAACTTCACAGTCTGTCTCAAATTTGATGCAAACTGAAAGCATTTTAATTGATGGCCAAAAAAATCATATAATGACACAGCATTTTTAATTGACAATTTTCTGCATAGATTATGTGGCAGATTATGTCTCTCTTTACCTGTAAACTACCAAAATTATCATCAGCCTCTCCTGGTCTCGTAACATCCAGTCCCCTGACCAAAGATGTAACTTTGAATTGGTGAGATAGGCTTCATCATACGGGGTGACATTGGATGAGAACAGAACAACCAAAAAATAAATCATGAAAATTCCTACTTCCATTGAATTCTGTTCTTGAGCTTCTTTTCAATAAGACCAATCCCTTCAAGAACATTTGTTATATCGTATATCCTCCTTTTTTGCACCTGTAGATAACAAAGCACCAGGTAATCAAATGTCACAGCATGGAATCAGTTGGAAGAGACCGCAAAAAAGAAAAGTTACCTCTAATGTGTCAGCAGCTTTATTAAGATCAAGAATACCATCCTCTGCTTGCTTGATTAAATTGATGAACTTCTTTGTCAATAGACCTAACATTTGTGCACAAGGGGAAAGGAGGGTTGAGGACTTAGAATGATCGTAACCTTGGTAATAGACAATTAACTAACAAAGGCATGGGCAATGCATTTATACATAATGAGCTGTCGTAACGACAAGGACCAGCAGGAGTGAGATTGTTGCCTGAAGGAGAGCCTGAAAGAATTATAGAAATATCATCAACTAAATAATATATATACAAATTATTTGCAAGCAACAGTTTAAAGCCAAGGAAGGAAGGCGCAATGTTAGGTGTCAGCAGATCAGTTGGCAAACAAAACATTCACCTTGACAAAGCCTCAAAAATACCAAAACCATAAATTTAGAAGGCTAGTACTGCACAAAATTTGATAGATAATACTCACCGATAATCGAACCTGGAGTTTGAGGCTTTGAGGCTTTTCTTGCCTTCCCTGTCTTTCCTGATGTAGGTGTCTGAAAAGGATTGTTAGCAACTTCAGCAGATCCAGAGGTCACCCGACCATGAGAATCAGCTTCATAATCAGCTGTGTCACTCCTCTGCTTTAATTGCTGGTATATATAATTTGTTTCAGGACTCATGTTAGAGACTATTGCAAAGACTATACAGGAGAGGAGAGGACTATCAAGAATTGCATTTCCATAAGCATTTTATTTAATGCAAGTATTTTAATATAATAACCGTCTTTGAAAAAAAATACTACAAAATTGATTTCACATGTGATCCAAACTATGCAGGTGGGTGAAAATAATAATTTCTAGCATAACCGAACACATGTTTATCTCATAGTTTCTCAACAACTCTTAAGGTTTCCTCTGCACTCAATTTGCTGAGTTTCCTGAAACCAATGCTGAAAAGTGAAAATTACAATTCACGCAGCAGTGTCATTGTTACAGGAGTTTGTCAAGAAAGTGTATGCCCTCACGGCATACACCCTTGAACATGTAAGAAAATCGTTGTCTATGCGAGGAAATTATACGAACAAATAATGGTCTTCAACTGAAGTTCTTATTGTATAGCCGAAACATGATCTTGAAATCAGAGCCAAAATTTTAATACCTGAAAAAAATACATAGAATGGGAGAAAAAACGGACGGCCTTCTTTGATGAGAGCAAGTTAAAATCCAACTCCAATAACTAATTCAGTGACTCATTTAAACAAAAATAATAACTCAAACACCGTCTGAAGTCTAGACAGAGCGGACCTTCACACGGTTATTTCAATAGAAAACCAAAAAGAACCACTGAAAACTTTAAAAATAAATAAAATATTATAAAGAAAAAGAAGTGCCCGAAAAGAATAACGGCGTAAAAGAAATAAAAGACTCACAGGGGAGCGAACAATGATGGGGTCAACTTGCTGGGCAGCCGGTGGACGATGGTGGGGCGTGAAGCGATGATAATCAGCGGGAGCTACAAAGGGAGGTCTCAGGGACGAAAATGGGAATTGGCGTTTCACGGAGGTCACAGTCTGCTGGGGCTGCTGAGACGAGGTGGAAGGAGGTTGAGAACCCGACATCCAGAGGCGAGATAGAAATGCAGGGCAGAGATCGAGTTGGAAAAGGATGGAGGGGATCGAGGAGGGGGTTAGAGGATTAAGAGTTGATGTGCATGGGGTGAAGGAGAGAAGAGCAAAATCGGGGAAGGCAAATTGGATAAGGAAGATAGAGGATGAGATCTGGGTGCCTTGGGGGAAGTAAGAAAAATGAAAAAGAGAGAGGGGGGGGGGCAGAAGACGAGGGAAAAAACCAGGGACAGAACGAAGGAGGGAATTTGGTTCGGATATAGATGTGGAGGGAAGCCGAAAGCGCTTGATAAAAATAAATAAATAAACAAAATTAAAAATAATAAAGATAAAATAATATTCAAGTGCTGCCCAGCTCCCAGCGTCCTGGTCCTGGACACGAACCTGCGATTCCCAGTGGCAGTAATTCACAATGGAAGTCATTAAGGCGGGTCGGTTCGAATTGGCAGTCATGCACGCCTTCCGTTAGAGTACAACAGAAACAAAGAACCCGCACGTTGCGCTTTTTTGACGCTTCGTTGCCCCGCCTCGCCATTCTGCTTTGCGCTTATGAACCACTTACGTTACATGTACTATGACGTGAGCCTAAAGCGGGTCGTCTTGTTATTTAATGGCTCATCAATTATGTGTTTTTTCATAAATTTATGTTTGCATTATATATATAATAGGTAAAACATAATTTTTATTTCTTTAATTTCATTAGATTTTGCTTTTAATTTCTACAGTTTTTTAATATTTTCAATTTTTATAGGGATTAAAAATATTAAAAAAAGAAAAAAATTATAGAAATTTAAAAAATAAATGTCATCCAATCTTTTTAAAATAATAGAGATTAAAAAAATTATAAAATTTAAAAGTAAAATTAAATAAAATTATAGGAGCTGATAATTGTGTTTTCCTTCTATGATATAATAGATGCTGTGGAATGGACCCCATCTGATTTTGTGCTGTCCCTGCCCAAAATCTGATTCTGCAAAGTTAGCTTGCACCCATTTCTGAAGAACTCGTACGTGCTTGTGGGCCTTGAATTCAGCTCAAGGAATCATCATCAACGTATCAACGTATTGCGCATAGTATAAAATATGCATCAACTGGTATTATTTACAGCTTATGATAATTAAATTTGACTTGTTCAATTGAGTCCATCCAATATCCAACACAATGAACCGAAGATGTGTTTTGCCCAAGGAGATCGAAACAAGGGCTGGCAGAAACAGTGGAGGGAGAAGATGTGTTTAGCTTCACTAGACCAAGATATTTATATAAAAAGATGCGAAGATTACTTTCTCTAAACTTCTCTTAAATATATGCCAGCGTGCTTCTTTAAGTCTAGCAAGCACGAAGCATTCTTGCCAATTTTATGTTCGGCTTTCTACCGATCAAGAGCATAGCTTTAAAGTATCATACAATAGCAAAACTCAAGCCAAAAGAGCAGTCATTTGTGAATAGAAGAGCACGAAACATTTCAACTTTTTTTACCCCCTAGATATTCATGATTGATCCGGAAATCCTTTTCTCGAGCCGTTAGATTTGGCAGGAACATACTTCCAGGAATTCACGCGATCGGAGGCAAAAGAGCCTCTGCCTCGACCCCAAGCAAAACGTTTTTCGTCAGCTTGAAAGCCATGATTGTATGTGGAGATACTGGCGTTGCTGGACTGACACGTAGACCTGTTTCTGGATGCCGCAAATGGCAATGTCCCATAACGACTGGCACTTTGATAGGACTCTGAATGGGAAATTCCCAGAGATAGCGTCTCCCGAATAAGTCCCGTGTCAATCATGCTTGGAGTATCGGCTTGTTTGCCTCTACCTGAACCTGGACTCCATCCAACACCTGCACCTTTGTAAGTGGCGCCAGCACGAGAGGAGCATTGAAAGCCGCTTCTGATTCCTTCATAAGTTTTGCATGTTTTGTATTTGTTTGCATTCCCGGCCCTGCATTCCGAGTGGATTGGAAAAGGGAGGAATCAAGGTTGAGGGCGAAACAAGAGCTAGCTATTACCTTTGCATTCCGTTGTGATATTGGCGTTCATGCCAGAGTGGTGTGTCCATAATATCATCTTCGCAAATTTTCTGCATAATGTCGTAGACGTCAAACGCACAGGTGGCAACTTCTGTTAAACGAGATAACGTCTGCTGGTTTTTACCTTTTCCGGTAGGTTCAAGCCCGGAAGTAAACGAGGAATATAGTTACCGCCGTCAGGCAGCTCGTAATACGCACATCTGTATGATAAAGTAACATCAAGCGAGCGTGAAAATGGGGGGACAAGGGAACCTGACGAAATTGAATAAAAAAAGAGGCAAATTAAAAGGACACGTTTTGAGATCATACAAGGCAGATTCTTCTCGAGCGTCCGGATTAACCTCAACACTCTCAGTGCAGAGAGTTATGAAGCCCCCGATTCCATCGCTATCAAGAATTAAAAAAAGGAGTCAAGTAATGGGATCCAAAGGATCTCATCGATCAATTACAGCATTGAAGTGACAATCCACAAACCTTGTGCTCATTTCAATTTTACGATCTGCATTTTGCCGGCCGGCAGATCTAATTTTCGCCGCCAGCTTGCTGGTATTTGCCACAAATAATCGGTCTGAACCAGCTGAATTCCTTATTGCTTCTTCTTCCTGAAAAACACGATCGTTGAATCCGGGTTCAAGGATATTCCTCTAGAATCGACGAGAGAAATGTTCTTTTAATTCAATTCATGTTCTTGAAAACTGAGTAAGAAGTAAACCATACAGTTAATTCCTTCTCAAGTTTTCTGGATTCAGTCAAAAGCCGCGCTTCCTCTATCAATGGAAGTTTGCAGACACCCTTCGACAGAAATGAATCAAGCAATATATGGTTCTATAAACATATTGCACTACATGGACAAAAAACAGATTTTGATGACTGTAGTGAGTAAAAATCAAAACATAGATAAAACCTGCCACGCGAACCGCTTTCCCTCCACGTCAACTTCAAATTCTACAAATTCAAAGATGGATAAATAAGTTGAAGAAAATAAATGCCAATGAAATTTTGCATGCCTTTGATTATTAACAACTTAAACCTTACCAAGAGGATAAAAGTCAATTATGTTTGATCGCTCGTCAACCATTAATTGTGCGAAGGATTTTGGCAGTGCATGAGCGCTGCCCCAGAAGTAAAATCAGTCTCATTGTTCAAAAGAAAGAAAAATCAAATTTGGTATCAAAAAGTTACCTCCTTGGGGGCAGAACAGCTAAGAGCTGATCAAATGGTTTCAACGGGACACCTTTCTGAAAGCCTGTTCTTACCTGAGCCATGCCTCTAAAATCTGAAGCAAAAGGTGCATAGTTGTACGGATAAAACCTGCATGATACAGTTCTTATTTCTTACAATTCATGAATAAAAGTAATGTTACAGAGCCAATAGTTCGGTATTTCTCCAAATCGATGGGCTTACCATGACCACGAGGGAACACCGGAATAATAGTATTTAAGTACCCATAACAGTCCCTCTGTGTACTTACTGACCTAAAGGAAAATATTATTAGTTTAGTCCATTGACCGCAGAATATAAATACTAAAAAATAATACAAACATGGGAGACGCCGGTCTGACAAAGTTCCATAATTAAACACTTACTATTTCTTTTCTCTTAGATTCGATGTCAGTAACACTTTCCACAGAGAACTTCACTTTATAATATCTTTCTTTCCAACCCTTTGTTCCTAATTTTATCTGCAATGAATTGGAACTGCTACTTCTTAAAATTAGAATGCTGCTAAAGACAAAAGAATCATTCAAAAATACTAATTAGGGGCCTTCTCTGTGCAAGAGTTTATGCCTTGTCATTTGAGAACTCTCCACTCCTAAAGAGATCAGATTTGAGCTTGATGCATTTATTTAATTCTTCTTTTAACTCCCGTGTGTTCTGCAAAATCTGCTGCCCCTTCATTTTGGATAAAAATATTATTTCACACAAGATACATTTTTTCTCATTATTTGTAAAGATTAACTAAATTGTTCTGCTAGGGAAGGCTTGTCGACTTACTTCTGACTCGGTAGAAACGGATGGCTTCATACAGAGGGAAACAGATGCAGGGCTACTTTCCTCATCGATATATGTGATATAACTTTCATTCTCTTCTTCCTGTTTCTGGATAAGAATGATTGAATTAGGTGGATTTAAGATTAAGTTAAAGTCGTGAACCGTGAATGAACGTATGGATGTTCCCAATTTAGGTATTTCATTTCAACTTACAGACTGTTCATAGTCTCTCAGAAGTCTTCTCAATGCTCTCTCTCTAATTTCGGCCCTCTTTGCAAAAATTTTCTCTTCATACGTGCCAACCAAGAGTATGAATTTTTCGACTCTAGATAACTTCACAAAAGCAGCTTTGCCCTCGTCGACCTGTTCCCATATAATGAGCGCAAGCACATGCAGCGCTCGCAAAAAAAATTCAGAATCAACAAAATTTAATTTATATTTAATTATATTTAAATTTAGATTAAAATATATATTTAGTCTTTTAATTTTATATAACATTTCATTTTAATTCTTTAATTTTATAAAATATTTTTTTAATCCTCTAATCCAAATACTAAGAGTTTTATAACAAAATATTTTCAAACATTGAGATATTAAGTTTAATTATTTTAAAATAATAATGATTAATATGAAAATAAGCATTTAAAATTAACGATGTTAGAATTAAATAATTAAAAAATACTCTATAAAATTAAAAAATTAAATTAAAATTTTTTATAAAGTTAGAAAACTAAAAATATACTTTAATCTTATATTTATATTTATATTATATATATAAAGAAATTAGAGCAAGTTTACCCTGCCCATATCAACAAGATAGCCTCCAATTTTGTTGAACTCTTTCTTGTAAACCGTGATTAGTAAATCGACAGCATCCTGCAGGACCAACAAGAATTAACTGCGGGTTGAAGCTATATATTACATATACAGCCAATAATTTGGTCAAAATTACCTCGCGAATTTCCAGAGAAGGCAAGTGGGGCAGGAAATCATTTCCCGCAAAAAAGCACATGAAGATGAAATCATCAATTATTCTCTCAAATTCAATTTTGAAGCCTTTGGGCGGATCTTGTATGTTCAAGTCGTGTTCAAGATATTCCCTCAACAACCCGATGTCCAGAAACTGCAGAAAGGAAAATTGGACTGAGGAAACTAATTAATAAACACCGATGATATCCACCAAACACGTGAAAGCAATTACTTAATTATATATGATACCTCAAAACGTATAGCTTCACTTTTTGGTTGCTGTTCTCGGGCGAGCACATCCTGTGTAGCGCATGCATACGCCGGTTAGAAAATGGCATATCAAATGTGAAGGTAAAATGTAATGGATCTCACAATAATCAGTCAATAAATACACTTCTAGCCTTCTAGGTATCAAAATTCAAAACCACCTCTCGTAGTATTGAAAAATGTGGCTCATGTGTTGCTAAGGCGAGTATTATCAGATCAGCATCCTGCATCACGAGTTTCCAACATGGCAACATCAATACTTTAACGAGGAAGATGTTAGAAGCTTTCACTAGGTAAAATACTTATCAAACTCTTATTTTTATACCAGCCCATATAAGCAATGTGTAGTATTTGGATCATAATCTGGCAAACTCCTCTGCCTGCGTATGAAAGACATAACCTTGTGTTCTCCTTCCCCACTGACATTGGCATCAGAGAGAATCACCTAAATGCAGACAAATGTGAAGAACGTCATGAGGAGAGGAGTCATCATGGATGAAAAAGAAATGCCAAGCTCACGTGTATAAACCCAAGACGCACAATAATATTCCTCCAAGAGGGATCGTGGGTTATCTTCTCAAAGATGAAGTCTTGCAGGGCTCTAGATAGTCTGTGCATGAACTCCGTGCCCGGTGTTATCAGATTGGAGTCTGACACGTCCGATTCTCGTTTTGGAAGAACCTGTTTGCCTTCCAATTCGAATTGCCTCCTCAACCTGTCTTCCTCGCATTCCTATGAAAAACGAAAGAGAGAGAGAGAGAGAGAGTATTTATCCAGCCTCGATCATCATAAGTGATCAATATTCGAATCACGTTAATCAAACCCACCCTTATTTCCGCGTCTTTTGCTGCTCGGAAACGTCTCGATCGCTGTTGGTTCATTTTGGCGCGAGGGGCTACTCCGTCTGTATGAGAAACAGGCACAGTATCTTCTTAGTCCTTAATCAATTAGAATAAAATTATTCACAGATGGACCACAGAATCAGGAGACAAGGCTCTTTTAGCTAGCATTTTAGCTAGTTCTGATGATGAAATATCATGTCCCTCACCTATTGCCATGTATAAGAGCTTGCGAGGCCTGACTATGTTGAAAAGCTGATCAATGTATTCAAAGACATTGTGGAAGACGTCTTCGAACGTTGTCAGCAAGATCTGCTATATATCAAATTTTGCAGTACAGTTCAAGGTTTATATCATAATGTGTTCGCACAACTCACTTTCTGTCACTCTCTCCCTCTCTCTCTCTCTCTTACACACACGCGCGTAAAGGAAGACGAAGAGAGAGAACATAGAACAATGGATTACCTTATCATCATCGGGATGGAAGCAAGGGTGGATGACCCCATTCAAGTCAAGGTACAAGTTATCAAAGACCAGAGCATCGGCGTTAGAATTGGTGGTGTCTACGGTTCCTCCTGTGTCTTGGCGGGCTTTCACAGCGACGTTGTGATATTTGTTCAGCAGCCATTTGTAGAATGCAGGCACGCCCATATCCTCCTGCCAAACTCTTGGCTCTTGGCTTTCCCCGTTGTTAAGTAATTGAACTAGGCCAGGTGAGACAATGCTTTATACCATGGCTGGAAAAGCAGCAGAATATGGAGCTTTAAGGTAAAAAATAGGGGAAATTAATCCAAGAATCGATGCTATTGTGACACAGTTTACGAAGTCCTTTATCCGGGGGCAGAGGATTTATTTATTGAAGAATTCCCTTTACACGAGTGTTCACATTGGCGGGACGTGTTGTTCCTGCTTTTCCCATGTTCCAAACGTTCAATTTTGCACTTACCATCGTTTTCACTGGTTGTTGCTTTTTTTTCTTTTGTTTTTTTTTTGTTTGACCAGTCACTGGTTGTTGCTTTTACTGCTACTATTGTTCTTTCTTTTTATATTTTAGAAAAAGTATGCATTTAGTATTTTAATTTAAAAAAATTAATCTTTTAATCCTTCAACTTTTAACTCACTTGTAACTCAATTCCTCAACTATGATTTATTGCGACTCAATCTCTCAACTATAACTCGCTGCAACTCAATCCCTTAACTTTTGATTTACCGATAACTCGGTCCTTATTTTTATTTTTTTTAAAAAAATTATCATATAAGAGGGATAAAAAAATACTCATATATTATTTTAAAGTACCCTCTTCTTATTCATTAATGTGAGATATAAACTAACATGAAAAAAATTAACAAAGATTAAGGGATTAATTTGTAAGTGATTCAAAAGTTGAGGGATTGAGTCATAAGCGAGTTATAGTTAAGAGACTGAGTTACAAGTGACTTAAAAGTTGAAGGACTAAAAGATTAATTTTTTCTTTAATTTAATATAAAATTTTATTTTAATCCTTTAATTTTATCAAGTGTTTTTTTAATCTTTTAGTTCTAATACAATTAAAATTCATCATAAAAAATTTATACATTAAACTTTTAGATATTAACAAAATATTTTTAAGTATTGACGTATTAAGTTTCTAAAATAATAAGGATTTACACAAAAAATAATTATTTAAAATTAACAATATTAGAATTAAATAACTGAAAATATACTCTTTAAAATTAAAAGATCAAATTAAATTTTATGTAAAATTAGATGATTAAAAATACACTTAATCTTATATTTATCTTTTCATCATTTCAAATTTCAAACTAATAAAAAAATAGTCGGTTTGCTTTTCTCATTAATCTGATTGGGGTACCCTTGAATAGAAATCCAAGTTCCTACCGTGACACCAACATATAGGAGTGTGTGTATGTGCTAAATGCTTAGAAGTCTACTAATTGGCCAAAATCTATTCCATGTCATTGGTCAATCAATTTTGCTATAATTTTAATTCTCTTTTGCCATTGGTTCGATCTATTTTTCAATTGTTTTTTCCACTCTCCATGAAAGCATTAATTTCAAATTCAAATTTTAAGCAACAAGTTATCAGGGGAGCATTAATATTTGCCAGTTTCTCCATTATGCTGCATGTCAACCAATGAAGAGAGAGATGTTTCAGTTTTCAATGCATATATTCTTAAGGCTTTGCTGACTGATCTTAACACTCTGCGGGAAGGACTCTCCTTTTCTTTTGTTTTCTTTTCTCTCCACTTCCCCCATCTTCACCCTTCATTAATCTTATCTTTTGAAAAAACTATTTAATAAAATAATACAAAGGGTGGAGATGGGAAAAGTGAAGAGAAAAGAAGAGAAAGAAAATGAGAGTCCCTTCTCCCAACACTCTGCTCTCAAAATTCAAAGTTTAAATTCCAATTTGTTATCTGAAATATTGACACTCTGCTCTCAAAATTTGAAGTTTATATTCTCATTTGTTATCTGAAATATTAATTTCACATCGACTCAAATGATTCTTCTCATCACTTTTGTTAATGGAAGCCTTTCATTCCTTCATATGCTCCTTCAGTAGCCACTCATAGGGCCATTATAGTCAGGCGTGGAGACAAACAGACTAGTAGGGGCTACAACCGCTTTTAACTTTTTAATTTTTTTAATAAAATATAGAGATTATATATTTTCGATCTCCTAAGTTAGCACATTATACAAGTCTTAAAACACTAGATGAAATTTTTATGCATGTCTAATCCAATTATTGAAGTAGCTTGAAGATATAGTTGTTATGAAATCTATTTATTTTCAACAAGATAATATTATAGTTTCTTTTAAAGCATTAATATCATTGTATATTTGATGAAAGAAATTATGAGAATTATTATTGATAAATTTTATAAAGCACTATGTAACATGCTAATTTAATTTTTAAAGTTAATTAAAATTATTAAAAAATAGAAAGAATGTTTGAAGATAAATTAATTAATTAGGAGATTTTTCAATGTAACATAGAATATAATTTTATATGAAGATGTGTTTTTTAACAAAAAAAAGAAGCTAAGGCTTGTTAACTTAGTTGTTAAGTTATAGTATAGTAATAATAAATGAGAACAACGAGCGGTGGGTGGAGTATATAAAAGTGCTCTTCTTTGCTTTCCCATAGAAACACGTGCGTAAGAGAGTGCAAGAGAGAGAGAGAGAAGGGAAAGGATAAGATAAGGGATTTGAAGAGATTTTGAATAAGATTGAATGCTCAAAATTATTCTTATTATCAAAACTATTTTTATAAATATTTTTTTATTGGTCTAAAGCTCTCTAATGATAGTAAAATTTTGATGACTAGAGCAAATTTTAAAGTTTGAACTTAGAACAAGTATCGACTTTTAATAACAAAAACTATTAATTAGTAGAGATACATTAGTACTTAAATTTTATCAGTTTAGATTTATTCTATTAACTGATTTGAGATTTAAAATTAAGTTTTTAGCTATAAAATTTGTGATTTTTTATGTATAGGATATCTATATTGATTAAATTATGTTTTTGGGATTTAGATAAGTTAATTTAATTTAATTTTGAATTTTTATCGGAGGGATTTAGATTGGAAGGATATGATTATAAATTTGAAAAGTTTACTTGAATTTTATATTTTATTGATAAATTACAATATATATATATATATATATCTATATCTATATCTATATATCTAATGGTATTTATATCATTCGATGTTGTAAATTAATATGTTATCGTAGTTAAGAAGTTTTCTACATGTCTAAGTTAGTTATAGCTTAAAGAAGAGGTAACATTGGAATATCCTTTCATATATTGAGAAACTAGTTTTTATTATTTTGTGTGTGTATGTGTGTTAATACTTGTGTGATCTTATTGTGGAATGTGGCATTTGTTTTATATGATGCAAAAGAGGTAATAAAAATGACCAGTAATATGATTGTTTATTTGGGATTGATGATTGAATATTATACCGTGTGGTTTTTCACTACACATATAATGGTTGACCTTTTTCTTATAATTCCCAATGTCTTTGATATTTTGGGACGATAGGCACCTCCTTTTTAAGGAGGGGAGTCCTATTCTAACGACAATGTACCTTTGATCGGGTATAACTTCAGTTTAAGCTCCAGCTAGCGATAATAAGAGAGTTGGGAGCCATAAGGGTGATATTGGGAAATGTATCACTATTCTTTTAATTTGATATTGACTTAGAAATTGTTATATAATTGTGAATATTGCATTGGTTGTGAAATACATATGTATATCTATAAATATGTTTGCGAACTAGTTTTAAACAATATGTTGGTATATGTTAAAATAATCAACTGTTACTAAGATTTTGATCTCACATGTTACTTCTTATTATTTTTAAGTGAGTAGTCAAGTGGAGCTACAGGGAAGGCATCGAAAAAGTGAGCTTAGGCTCCTTTCTTTCGACTTGGCACGTGGTTTTATATTTATTTCGTACTTATAGTTGCCATGACCTAGGGACCTTTATAAATTTTACTTTGAATAATTGTTATAGGTTATTCAACTATAACTACTTAATCTTTTTATTTGAGCTGGATAACTTTTAAACGTGTCGATCTGGATCATGGTTTTCTATTAGGTCAAGCCTATTTATTTTGGATTGTTCATATTAATGATATAAAAAATGTGTGTTTAATAGAGTTGATTATATCTACAAACTGTTGTTGGATCCTAAACTTGCTGCAAATTATTTATTGGGCTTCACTTGCCCTAAGCCCAATAGTAATTGTTAATTTTGATGTCGTTTTGTTTGGATAGGTATATTTTTTAAAAAAATATTTATTTATAAAGAAAAAAAGGGGGGAAGGTTTTCTTTTAAAAAAAATTACGATAAAAATCAAGTCTGTTACACACTATATCAGAAATTCTAAAATATATTGAAAGAATAACATATTAATTGAAATTAATTAAATAGTTAATTTAATAAGCAGGCAATGAAATTTTTTATATTGAATAGAACTTTATATTTTAAGGATGCATTCAAATTATTCAATACTTATGAAAGAGATAAAATCTTTTTTAATTTAATGATAATTTATATTGAGGATGAAATTTTTAAAAATTTGATCTTAAGCATAATAATTAATTATTTTTATGCCATAATAAAATTAACGAGCAAAATTTACAAAATGAATATATATATTTGTTATATATGTGTGCGTGAGCGCATGCAAAATTGAATATAAATACATAGGTTTTTATGTTATATTAGTGATACATATGTAAATAATGCATTTTATCCAAACATTGTTTAAATTTAACAAAAATAAAAATAAATTCAACTAAAAAATATAAAAATAAAATTTAATCCTTTTATGATTATATTTTTAAAATAAAAAAATTAATTAATAAAATTTAATTTTATTTTAGATAATTTTTTTGTTAGTTAGGATTTTAGTTCAAAAGAAAAAAATATAAAAATACAAAAATAAATTTAATCTTTTTTAGAATTATATTTTTAAAAAATATTTGTTTAATCCAAAATTAAATTTTTAAGTCCCTTAATCCAATTCCAGAAATTAATAAACATAATTAAAAAAGAGTTATTAAAATTAAAATATATAAATTAAGTCTGGTCCTTCATTCGTGTAATGCACGTTACAGCACAAGAAAAAAACAAAAGAAGCAGAAACACAAAAACACACAAAGAAAAACGCACAAACAGAAAACAGAAACACGAGTTGCAAGCACACACAATCACAGAGGCAGAAAAGCAAAACACATAGCCAAGCCTTCACGAAGAAAATGCCAGAGAACAGATGCAGCAGCATTCATACACGAAACACACGCAAAGAGAAATGCAGAGCAAGCAACCACAGCCCCAAAGCTTCGGCCACACAGCAAAAAAAGAGAGAACAGCAGAAGCAAATAGAAATGAAGTTAGACACACGAACAAAAAAGGAAGAGCAAAAACACAGCCATGCATGCACTCAGGTGGAAGAAAAAAAGACATGCACAGCAAAATAAAAGACAGAAACACAGCTATGCAAAGGTGGGCACGTCAGAATGGAGTTAAGAAGAGACCGAGAGAAGAGGAACACAGGGGAGAGTGAGAGAGCACGAAGAAAAAAAAAACACAGACCACAAAGGAATGGACAAGAGAAGAGCGAGAGAAGGAAATGGATGAGAGAAAAATGGAAAAAGGGAAAGCTGGACAGCGTTTGAGCGAGATCTGAATAGAGACAAGACAAGAGGGAGATCATGAGCTTCAGCGATAAAGGGATCTCCCATGTAAAGATGAAGAAGAAACTAGAATGTGGGAGGACTTCTAGAGAGAGAGAGCACGGAGAAAAAAAATAGAGCACAGAAGAAGCCTGAACAGAGATGGAGAATGAGAGAGAGAAGGGGAACGAGAGCGAGGAAAATCAAGGAGGAGAGAGAGCTAGCTCTTGGAGGCAAGGACGGACGAGAGGTGAACAAAAGGGCAGCTCTCGAGTTTGAGGGAAAGCACACCAGGAGATGGGTGACCAAGCTTACTAATATCTTGGTAAAACTTATGCACAAGTTCAGGGCTTTCATGCAGCATATGGTAATACTGCTCAACAAAAGCATTACCGATAATATTAGTTGCAGGATGATTTTGAGCTGGGGCTAACTGCTCTAAAGATGCCATCGCCAAAGATATCAGATAAAAAGAGAATGGATCACGAGATCTGAGGAAGAGAAGGAATTTATTTGTGTGGAATTGGCGACTTCCTCACAATGCACCCAAGAGCGAACTGTATAAGCTTTATTGGTGGAGATACTGGAATTTCAATTTCAAAGAAGTTAGGCATGATCCCTTTGCAAATGGAGTTGGGAGGAAAAGATGCCTTCATTGTGCTTGAAGATGCTGACCTTGATTTGGTGGCTTCAAACATTATAAAAGGAGGCTTCTCTTATAGTGGTCAGAGGTGCACTGCTGTCAAGGTTGTCCTAGTAATGGAATCTGTCGTCGATGCTTTAGTGGAGAAAGTTAAGGCTAAGGTGGCAAAACTGACTGTCGAACCACCTGAAAATAACTGTGATATCACTCCAGTTGTGATAGAGTCATCGGCAAACTATATTGAAGGTCTTGTAATGGATGCTAAAGAGAAAGGAGCAACATTCTGCCAAGAGTACAAATAGAGTGGGATTGATGCACAATGTCAAGTATAATTTTGTTCCATTCTTTATAGTCATTTTTTACACACACAACTTGATCATGGCTTTGATTTGGCTCTTTCTTGTTTAAAATTTTATAGTTCTTTCAAAAATTTCATATGCTTGCTTCATTCATTCAAATGATCATATTATTTTGAGAAATTTAAGAGTATGCATATGTCTAATATGAGATTATTGTTTATTCACAAAGAATTTTTAGACATCAATTTGATTTTGATTTTTAGGGGAAATAAATTGGGTGATTAATGATATTGATAATATTTGAATCCTGCTTATTCTAATTGTTAGATGCTATAACCACAACTTTCATTATTTTCTTTCGAAAACCATATCTGAGCATTAAGCCAATTTAAAAAACCTTGAAGAATACATCCTTAAGTCAAAATAGGGGGTGAAGTGTCAAAATGGTTTTTTTCTCTATTCCTTTAAATGCTAAATTCATATTATGCACCGACTGTAAATATAAATATTTTGATTACCTATTTGTCGTGAGATTTTAAGAATCTCTATAGGCATTTAAAATGATTGCATACTATGTAAATTAATAAGATTTTACAGGTATGAATATTCAACTTGTATATTTAAGATGGGTTCTAATGGCTCACCATTAAAATTAACTCTCTTTTTTATAATTTAAATCAATAAAATATTTAACAGTATCATGTGAGATTTAAAGAATCTTCGTAGATGTTCAAATTAATTGCCCTATCATGTAGGATAATAAATCCTCACAGATATCATGATTTGCAATTTATATGGGTAATAAATAAATGAATTTTGTAAATAAAATAATAAATGTTTTTATGATTTTAATTAATTAAATTAATAAATTTGAATTATAATCACATTTTTTAATTAAATCTTTTGGTTATGTGAGATTTTTAAAACTCCGTAAACCTTTAAAATAATTGTACTACCGTGTAAGTTGATAAAGCTTCACAGGTATAGCAATTAAGATTTATATATTTAAAAATATACATTATATAATTACGCATTAAAATATATTTAAAGTTAATATTATTTAATCCTTTTATTGTATGGGACTTTGAATCTTTGTAAATATTTGGGATAATGTCGTATCATATAAATTAATAAAGTTTCGCAGATATGAGAGTAAAACTTATATGTTAATATGGGTTTCAAAGGCCCATTATTAAAATTAATTCTCTTTCTATAATCCAAATTAATAATTTATTTAAGTCGCATGTGAGATTTTCAGAATCTTCATAGAGACTGAAATCAATCACATCATTGTGTGGGATAATAAGTCCTTACAGATGTAGTGATTTTTAATTTTTTATAATAAATAAAGGATTTTTGTAAATAATCATATAATACACAATTTAGAAAATTAATTAACCAAATTAATATATTTAAATTGTAATTATATTTACCGATTATATCTTTTAGTCACGTGACGTTCTTGAATCTTCATAGATTTTTAAGATCATCATATTATCATATAAGTTAATAATACTCTACAGATATAATGATTAAGTTTTTTAATATATATATATATATATTATATTAAATTAATCAAATTAAAGTGTACTTAAGTGTATATTATTTAATCTTTTATCGTGTAATATTTTAGAATCTCTGTAGATATTTAGGATAATCATATTACTGTATAAGTTAATAAGGCTTTGTAGGTATGACGATTAAGATTCTTTAAAAGCATATATATGCTTAAAAATTTATTACTAACAATCAAAAATATAAATAAATTGAGTTATTAAACTCTTTTATCGTATGAGATTTTAAAATCTCCACAGATATTTAGAACGATTGCATTACTGTATGAACCAATAAAGTTCTGCAGGTATAGCATTTAAATTTTCAATCATAAAATATAAAAATAATAATTTTAAACCCTTTTCTTTTCTTTATTTCAAAAATTTAAAAATTAAGAAAATAATTAAAATTAAATTACTTTTTACAATTTAAAACACACATCAAAATTTTAAAAATTATTTTATTTGTAAAATAATGAATTATTTCTAATTAATTTCTCTTCAAAAAAAATATTTTCATTGACAAACTTTTAACCCGAACTACATGTACTTTGATCCTTATCACAGGGTACGTAGGCCTCAAGGTCAGATTTTGAGTCAAGTCTTCCCTCATAAATAAATAAATAAATATTTTCCACTTAATTCTTATTATTTTTATATCAAACACATGAATATAAAAGGAATAATTAAAATAATTTTAAAACTACATTAATATAGCACAACAAATTTCAGGTAACAGTTCTCACGAATGGGTGTTGTAGGGTGCCTAACACCTTTTCCACACTCAATCGACTCCCAAACCTATTTTTTATTTTCGCAGACCATCCTTGTTCTTTTTTAATTGATTTCCCAAGATTTCTCTTAAAATTTTGGTGGCGACTCTCATTCCATCCAGTTCCCGCCATGAAGGCCGAAACCTCCGCTCGCTCGTTGTCAGCGTCGCATTTTTCAGATGTGACAATATATGTATATCTATATATATTTAATTTTTTTATTATCATAAATGCTTTGTTTTTCGATCTCCCCTAACAATTTTTTTTGGCTCCACCTTTGATTACAGTGACAATGTGAAGCCAAAGGCTTCCTCAGTAAAATCTAAAGATTATGGTTAAATCAAGGTAAGACATGAATTCGGCTGGTGGTGTGACTAAGGGTGTCATGAGGAAGCCTAAGACCTCTGAGTCATTATCAAAGACCCAGAAGGCCATCCTTCAATTCATCATTGGAAGGATCGCTTGCTTCCTCAAGGTTTGCAAGTTTGCCAAGCATGTTGATGCGAAGCTCTTATTTATCTCTTGGCTGTCCTCGAGTATCTTGTTAGGTATGTTTATTCTCACTCATGCTTCTTTCAATCACCAACCATGCGGGCAAGCGGAATCTGAGTTCGCTTCCCTTTGGAGTTTTCCATCTTTAGCCATAATGCTTTAGATTTGAGAGATGTCAGGGATGCAACATGATTCGAAGATTTGGGGAGAGCTTTGTTGGGCTCAAGTCGCAACACTTTCTCATGCCTTTTCAATTTCCCTGCTCGTTCCATTTCATTTGATGGAAGTTTCAATATCTCCAAAGATCCCCCATTGGCATCGCTCAGCTCCTTCCGTTCCTCCACTCAGTTAAGTTATTCCTTGTAGCAGTATACACAAAAAGACTTTTGGGGGTTGGATGCTATTTTGTAGTTTGTTTGGTTGATCAACTTTTGTATGCTTAAGCATGCTAAGCGGATATAAGCTGGTTTGTTTTTCTTGGCAATCATCATTCCATATAAGATTCATAAAATACGCAACGGTTCAATTCTTTCGAAGAAATTGGTCACTGCAGTGTCTTGTACTCTTAGCCTACTAATTTGGTTGAGATTGTTCTTAGTTTAGCTTCAACTTCGTGTTATTCAACTTGGCATGCTTGATCATCATCACGTTTCTGATGAAACTGGGAATTAAAACAGTGGAATTAGTATATGCTATGTACTGGAGACGGTGAACACTAATCTGTTTAGTGTATTGAAATATTTCCTATATATATAGTTGCTATATTTTATTACCTCTATTCTATGCTAAACCAAATTATTCGTTAATGTTCCTTTATCCTAATAATGCAAATAGATAATTCAAGGTCACGGATCATTTCTTAGGCAGGGTGAGACGTGTGGGAATACCTTCAATTATGCAGTATGTTTCTGCATTGTGAGTATTTTTAAACAGAGACATACATCAAGGTCTCCTTCAATTATGTCAAGATAACATCTCTTGATAAAATATTTGCAATTTCTTTATGCAAGTGTTCCCTCTCAGTCTATTCAATTTCTCATGCATGACTCACAACAATTACGCAATAAATCCGTTATTAAAAAAAAACATGACATTTTTTAAATGCGGCAACTGTTTTAATTTATATTTAAAAGTATCAACTGTTTTAATTCATATTTAAAAGTATCATCTACTGATGGTAGTTTAAACCATCATCATTAAGTTTTATATTAAAATTTTCACTTTCGAGGAAACAATTATGCACCACAGATATTTCCAAAAGCGTTGATGATGATGCTAAGGCATCTAGCGTCCACATTCTTCTTTATTTTCGTCTTGGAAAGAGCAACCTTCTTTAGTATAGTGTGGCATTTAATGGAAACCTATATATTAGCCGCATCAATAAATTGTGTAGAACTTTGATGTTCTAATCATTAATCAATGTTTATCATGTTGGGATTTTTAACCACAATTAGTGCAGGATAATTATTCTTTCAATGCATGCGGTGCGGATGATTCTTGTAGAAAAGTCCTTTTTCCTTGCTCCGAAACCTGCAAATATCAGCTGACTGCAAAATACCATGGCCTCAAAATCGTTAATCTAAGCCTCTTTTATACTCCCATTGTTTTAAATTATAAAATATTTTTTTAAAAAAATTAACATTTTAAAATATAAGACATTTTAATAAAAATAAAATTTTATTAATAATTTTTTTAATATTATCGTTATCATATATTCTCTCTCTTTAATATTCTTTTGTTAATGGATTATTAAATGAAGGACATTTTTAAAAGTTTATATTTTTGTCTTGAAAATATAAAGCTGTGGAGTATATTTAATGAGTTTTATTGATGTATAAAATTTTATTTAAAAGTATTTTATAATTTAAAACGGATGGAGTATGTAATAATAAGAAACTTCAAAATGCTTTTGTCTTTGCTTACTCAGAAAGTCCATAGGGAAAATTCCACCTAATTATAATTATTTTCCCATGTTCTTCTGGATTCCTTGAAACTAAAAGCATGATGATGAATTAAGGTGGGAGTGGCTTCTGATTATACTTTGCAGGAGGTTTCAGGCTGCTTCTCAAACTCATAAGTTATAATATTTACATTTAATATAGTGGTAAGCACTCATGTTTAGTCAGGAAGGGAGGACGGGTAACCATAAATTATAAATGTTAATAGAAATGAAAAATTAATCATACAGTACAACTGCAAACTAACTACTAACTACTAACTACTATAGTATATAAATCTTGTAGGATCAACCTAATTGGCTAGAAAAACCTTGTCTCTAATTTGTTGATAGATTTTAGTCTAATATTAATATTATTCTCCTATTAATTGATTGATTTAATTAAATATATTTTTCTTAGGAAGGTGACATGAAATATTTCTTTCACATTATAACGTGAATTGTGATTAAAAAATCTATTATTTATTATCAGAACATGTTCAATTTTTAAAAAATTAACATTCACTCATTTTTTTACATTTTGAAATTGAATATATATATATATATATATATTAACAAGTCTTAATTTTGTCTAACAAGGCAATGTTACTTCTTAAATTGGAAGTTTGTAAATGTTATATATAATATTTCTTTTAAATTTTTTAATTTCAACCCATGTAACACACATGATCCATTCTAGTTGTCCTAAAAAGTTTAGATCAATCATGAAAAAATAGCACTGTCTAGACCGGTGCTCTTATTATGAATTATAAATGCTAAATCGATAGCTAAGTTTAAAAAGTAGATTTAATAACAATTAAATTTTCAACACTTTTTTTTTTGAAAAATAGATTGTGAATATCAATTAAGACAGCAGGAGTTTCACTTGCAGGTAAAACATTTAAATCTAAAGTATATTATGTAGTCTGCAATTGACATTCTTGTTTATATATATGAGTCAATATTTAAAGCTCATTTTCATAATTTTATTGAAAACTTAACTGTCATTGTCTTAATTTTTTTTAAGATTTAAATGACGTTCTCCCATTATAAATTATCAACGTTACAAGTTTTTGGATTAGTTTCTTAAAATGTAAAATTTTAAAATGATTCAATTTCTGTAATGATGGCCTACAGGTTGTTTTTGAAGTAATGTTTTGATTGATTCTGGCCAAAAAAGTAATGACACGCGAAAGAATTTTTCTTGAAATAACAAGTATGACAAGATGGGAGGAATATTATTTTATGCCAGACGGACGCTGGCTTGGCTACTGGCAAGGTGATTTATAATTACACGTAGACGATGTCTGTGTGACTGTGTCCATCCCTGATTGGTTTTTAACTCTGTACAACTGAGTTCGAGCGCGTGCACTCTACTAATGAATTTCGAATTTCTAAATATTTTTGATATGTAGTAGCGGGGAGAGCAATACAAAATAAATAAAGATATTCATATAGGAGACTCATTTCTTTTATTTAGACAGTACATTCTAGATTTTCTTCTTGCTTCGTAGATAGAAGCATATATCAATGGCATTTGTTAATGGCAAACAATCAAAACTTCAAAAGATTATACACAAATACATTTTCTGGGTTTTATCTTTAGTTTGGATGGAGTAAAAAATAGAGAGAATAGAGATTAGGGGGAAAACTTTCAAAAATAATAAAAAATCATTATTTTTGAAAATTTTTCCCATTAGTTTTTCCCTCTCCCTATTTTCTTATCACTTTTTTTATCCATCCTAGTCAAGTCTTAAATCATCTTGACTGCTTATAATTTCAATCAACCAGGCTCTGTATTCATGGGCTTTAGGCCGCTTGGTTTTTTTTGTGAATAACACAAGGTCATATGCATTAACCAACAAACAAAAAAACACAAAAGTTTAGGCCCAAATAGCCCTTTTACTGTGATAGGTTATAAAGTACCAATAAGACTAGGTAGATTTAAGAGCCTGCAACCAGGGGATAAAAATAACTGATTGCAGGGCACCATTGGCAAATAATGACTTCTCTCTCTCTGTTTTTTTTTTTTTTTTTGAATGGAAATGGAATAGGATTGGGAAACACATCGACAATAGAACCGGAGAAAAATGAAACAAAACTTGAAGAGTATGCTAATTAGGACATGTTCAGGAAAATAAATAAAAATCTGATAATTTATGTGCTGCATGTGCATTCCTTTTACCATTAACTCTTATCACAATTAAATTAAATAATTAATTTATCAGAGTGTAAAGTTTATTTAATTAAATTGAGATAAGAAATATTTAATTAGACCTGAGTAATAAAATGATCAAGGAAATGTGAATAGAAAAGCATTGCAAGACACAAATGTAGAGATGCACATACTTAAACTAAATCCTAAGGCTAAGTAAAAACTTGTTAAAGAGACAACATTAAAATTCATCTTTTCTTGATAACTCCTAATTAAGGATGAAATAATGAAAACTAATTTGATCAATCATTTTAGCTTATTAAAAGACATAATTTCCATGTTTAACATCAAAGTTGTGAAAAGGTGCATTTTATGACTAAAATATCCCTAATGCATGTAACATTTATATCTAGGCAAATATGCATAGTGAATGTCTTATGGATATATTTGGGCATGTAAAGTAATCCAAATAAGCTATGAAATATGTGTAAATAATGAGTATTATCACCTTACTTACTAGGTAAACTTTCACCCATCCATGATCATGCAACATACTTACGTTATTCAATAACATGTTGATAAGTTACATTTATTTCACATTTTTTCTTGTTATTATTGACCAAAAATTATGTTATATTTATGTTATATTTACCCAATTGCATTAATCATAAAAAAATTATCTAAGTATAAGATTCTATACATTAGGAGCATTTTGATCATAAAATTAAAATTTTGAGAAAATGGTTGAGAAAATTTGTTAAGATATATTTGTAGTCTAGAATAAAAATGGTTCAATTAGATTTCTTAAACTAATTTTAGATTGAGAATAATTAATTTCACAAGTTGACAATTTTGAAAAGTCAAAGTTTCGGGTTGGCTTGCTTTCTTACACTTAGGTTAGGTCATTGTTGTGCATATGTGGCTTATAATTTTTGGGCTATTTGGCATGCCCCTTTGTCCTTTTTTAATGTCATAATTGATTTTTATTATTAATTTACATCGTGCCACATATTTAAAAATTAATTTTAATTGAAAAATGTAAATATTATTCATATACTTTGAACTTTGATTTTGTATGTCACACTTATTTGTGTAGAGTTACACACTTTATATTTGGCATACGAGGACCATTGGATTGGAATACTGGATGAGTATAGAGAAAAAATTCTTGAATTTTGGGTAAGACTACAAGCCTTGCATGATCTTATACACATTGTATCACATTTTGATTTCACTCACTCTCTCTCTTAATTTTCTATTGTCTTTAGCTTTATTTAATTCAATTTTCAAACCATGTTACTTTGAATTTTTGTGCATTTTACCATGATAAAGAATAAATTTATCTTGAGTCATTTTTCACTAATTTTTTAATACTAGAGTTGGGCTCATTCACCCTATACTTGAATTAAACTATCCTAATTTTATTTTTCAGCATTCATTCTTTATTCACTCTTATTTTGCAGCCACCTTCTCCATTATCTCTCTATTGTTCTTCATGTTCTTCATCTCCATCTTACCTTCTCTCCTTCATATCTGATGATTTAACTATTAAAATTTTAATTCGACTCCATCATTCTTATTTTTCCATCTCACTCTTCAAACCTTAAGCTTTATTTTCTTGATTTGGCTTCAAAATTCTCAAGGTGTTCATGAGTATGGTTCAACCATAGTGGAAGGATTGTGCTCAAGTGGGTTCCAAGATGACCAGAAGCTAAATCTATAAGGAGAGAAGGATGCTAAATGAGTTTTTCAGCAGCAACAGTTTGTCGATCGCTTTTGATTGGTAGTTTATGTGGCAACAAAGTTTGTCGCTAATGTTCAACATTCAGTAACAACTAAATGGTCAACATTGATATATGATTTTTACTAATTCTTAATTTTTAGTGGTAACTATCTTTCTATAGTGACAAGTTTTCCTTTTTATGGTGACATTTGTTGTCGTTAATTGAATATTTTTAATAATAACTTTTATTATCACTGCAGATAAAATCAATGACAAGAGCTCTCGTTGTGATATTGTAACGACTTTTGGTCACTGTTGAAAGTTAATTTTTTTTTGTAGTGAATGTAACCCTTACTATTGACAAAAATCAACTTTAATTATTGTTTAATCAAAAAATGATATTAAAAATTATATAAAAGGACCAAGAAAAATTTCTTGATCATTTTCTATAATTTGTTGGATCATTGTTTGTGACTTTTGAGTCCTTATCTATTTGCATAAAAAAAGAATAATTAAAAGAGTTCTTGATCTGGAAGCTCGCTCATTTACATGAAAGCTTAAAATATGTTTGTTTTTTCCCCGTTTTACTTTAGGTGGCTGATCCAAATACAAATACGTGAAAGTCATTTTCTTATATTAACTTTAATTTGTAGATCTCAATTTATTCTTTAATTTTATAACTTCTAATCCAGACGTGCCTGAAGTTGTATGAAGTTGATCTCACTAGTATTGTGTGATTTTTTTTTTTTAATATGATGCAAGTCATTATCTTACAATATTGACGTTGCTTGTATTTTTCCACTTGAAGGAAGCATCTTATTAATCTCCCATAACTAACCGACGATAACCTTATCTCGCTGTGAGTACGAGCCTGTGGACCGTAGGCAACAATACAGCTTGGAATTTCGTGTGCATGCAGTTGATCTCACCGGGTCTGCTGTGACTTTTCAAGTTATAATGCCAGCTAGCTAGCCAATATCTTGCAATATTGAACTATCTCATTTCCGCTCCGATGAAATAGGTCGGGAAGTGGCTTTCTCTGGTCTAGGAC
This sequence comes from Prosopis cineraria, assembly GCF_029017545.1. Classification (NCBI taxonomy): domain Eukaryota; kingdom Viridiplantae; phylum Streptophyta; class Magnoliopsida; order Fabales; family Fabaceae; genus Prosopis; species Prosopis cineraria. The sequence goes on along the minus strand of NW_026555338.1, from coordinate 36,405,837 downwards.
CTATTGAATTTAATAATTTTTAAAAATACAGATTAGGTTATGTCATTAAAATTTAATCTCCAATCGTTTTAAAACTACAATGTAAAGAAATGAAGAAACTCTATCCTCTTGCATCCAAAACGGGTTGTTATTTGTCAAAATCATTGATATTGATTGATTGATGGACCAAGTCAAGGTCTTCGTGGAAAGTTACTTTTTTTTGTTGTTGTTTTGGCCAACTTCGTGGAAAGTTACTTGCATTTTCAGATTTGAGTCGTATGGTTGGTATAGTTGGGAATATAAGTGAGTTTAATTTTTATGAACTCGAAACTTTAAAGGCTTAAGTTTTTAAGTTAAATTTTTTATTTTCAATCTCTTTTTAAGATCTAACTCTTATATAAAAGGCTCAAGATTGAATTTAAAAGTCCTGTTCTAAAAACTTAAAAAAATTAAAATAAAATTAAACAGTATAAATTAATTAAAATATTTTAAAATAAAAAAATTAAAATTCTCACAATATTTTAAAAATTAAACATGTTTAGAAATCTAAATAACATACATTTATCAATCAAAACTCAAATCCTCCTCATCCTCATCGTCAATGAATAAAACATTAGATCCCTCGAATGTAAGTGTACTTGTTGAAGATGAAAATAAAAATTCAATGTCAATTACCTTTACAACTTCTTCATCATCACTTATAATAAATATTAATCAAATTGTGTTATTATCAATCAAATATATATATGTACTCTGTGTGTGTGTATATAAGATAACTAGGTTTATTAAAATTTAAAGGGTCGCCCGAACCTGAGTCTTTTTTTACAGAGCTTATCAAGACCAGGCCCTCAAATTCATTTCTTCTAAAAAAAATAATTTTTAAAATTTAAACTCTTATTTAAATTGAATTTACAGACCCAACCTTTATTTTTGTCTCTAATGGTCGGTCGCTGAATCTAACTAAGCAGTCTTGCGTTTCAGACGGGTAATAAAATTCCCATTTATTATGGGAGGGACCCTCCACAGTCATGTCCCTTGGTTTTTTTTTTTTAATACCTTTTTTATGACTTTGGGGGGTCATCCCTCCCACAATAAATTAACTAAGCTTTTAGAATTTTTATCAAAGAAAAATACCCCATCTAGCACTTTAATTTATTGCTTGGTTTTAGCATATATATCAACTTTTTTTTAATGATCCTATCTCTTGATGTAAGAGATTGAAGGAACAAACTATCGGAAAAAATCTTGTGCGTGGGTTGTTGTGTGTTGTGTGAGAAATGTACGTGTGTGAGATCTTATTGGGGAAGGATTAAATAGGATATTTAAAAAAAAGTTAACTTTTAATTTATACGTTTTCATTATTTAATTGGTTATAAAATCCATACTAGACAGACTATATTGGAATTTGACCGGCCGGTCCATGTTATTCTCGTGTTATTCAGACTCGGTACGAATTCTATCGCCAATCAAGTTTTTCTATAAATTAAATGCCAAGCACTCGCAGGGTTGAAGCAAACCATTATCCTCGACCCGCTCCGGACGTGGAGAAACCAGTACAAACATCATGTTCCAGGACCGCTGCTGCGACGACGATGAGCGCCGCCAGCTCATCCGCCGCATACTCATCGGCATCCTGGCCCTAACCGGCCTAATACTTTTCATCATCATCTTGATACTCATCATCTTGAGACCCACCAAACCCCGTTTCACACTCCAGGATGCAGCTCTTTACGCCCTCAACTCCAACGAATCACCTTTTCCCACCCTCAACCTCACCATGCAGGCCACTTTCTCTGCTCAAAATCCCAATGACCGAATCGGCGTTTTCTACCGCTCCCTCGAGGTCTACGTTACCTACCGCGACCAGCAGGTCTCGCTGACCGTGCTCCTCCCTCCCGCCTACCAAGACCACCACGACATCACCTTCTGGTCGCCCTACTTGTACGGCATCTCCGTGACCGTGCCACCATACGCGGTGGACGCTCTGCAGCAGGATAAGAATGCTGGGGCGGTGATGCTGAAGGTGGTGGTCGAAGGAAGAGTTAAATGGAAGGTGGGTTCGTGGGTATCCGGGACGTACCACCTCCATGTCAACTGTCCCGCTTATATCAGGCTCGCCGGTAGCCGGATCAATGGGATCCAAAGTTGCGGTGTTGATGTTTAATGCATTTCATGTGAGAGTGTAGTCATAATCAAAATAGCTGTTGATGATATATATAGAGAGAGAGACAGAGAGTGATTTACCTTGACCTAAAACACTCTTCGTCTTGTTTATTTTCTTCCACGTGAGCGAGATAATCGATATATCTCGTCGAGTCCTCGATGTTTCCATGGATAACCAATAAGCCAGATTAATTAATTTCAGTTCTTATTAATTATTATTGTTTAGTCTTCACTTCCTACGTTGCATGCACCTCATATATAGTACTGCTATTGCTATTGCGAAGACAGTTTTTTTTTTTTTTAAATATATATATCAAATGCTATTGGTTAATCTTTCCCGCCTTTTTTATTCTAACATGGCACCTTGAAAATTGACGTGCGTTTGTTTATGTGAATTGGCATGACCTCCGATTTGGTGAATATAATTCCCACAATTGAGAGAATCTGGAGTTTGTAATTTTGGTTCGAAACATAGTCGAAATTATGTTACTGATGGTTTGTGTGATTGATAATTAACGTGATATTAAGAAGACAATTTCTCGACCACCAAAAAAAAAAAGGACGCTTTCTTATCAATATCAAGTGAGCGGACTTGGCGGGCATTCCATTGATTCCTAATATTAAAAAGACACTCTCTTATCAAGTGACTTGCCGTATTCTTTACCACTAAAATAATTACCAATTCGAAGAACATTTGTTATCGCCTTGTTAGGTGGGAGATGGGGCAGTCAGTCTTTGAGGACCCCAGACAAGAAGAAATCTTGGCAGAAATAAAAAGCGGAACCGGTTTCGCATCATCTAGCAAGATCTGAACCGTTCAAATTTTAATTTAAATGATCCAAATTTTTTTAATTTTAATTTTATATTTTATAGAAATAAAATTTATAAATTTTTTTAATAAATATATTCATCATCAATTTGGACAGTGTTGATTCAATTTGAGATTCTGAGTAATTTAATTTAATATTATAATTTTCATAAACTGACCATCTAAATATATTCTAGACAAAGATAGATTTAATATTAAATTTTTCAATAATTTTTTATTTTATTAAATTTTTAATATTTTTTATTTTAATAAATATAAAATTAAAATAAAAATAAAAATTTTAAACCTAGACCTTATAGATAAAAATTTAATATTGAATTTGGATTGTCCAGAATACATTTAAATAGTTAATTTATAAAAATTATAACATTAAATTGAACTATCTAAATTAAATCAATACTGTCCAGATTGATGATAAATATATTTATAAAAAAATTATAAATTTTATTTTTATAAAATATAAAATATAAAATTAAAATTAAAATTAAAAATATTTGAATTATTTAAATTTTAATCTGAATGATTTAAATCTTGCTGGACGATGAGTACCACGGAGGGCACCGAAACTGGTTCCAAAATAAATCAATCTGGATGGTAAAGATTTTGTTCGATGACGAGCACCACGGTGCTCTGAACCGGTTCCAAAGTAAACCAACCTTAAAAAAAGACTCAAGTCAGCAGGAGCATGTCCCATCGCTGGGCATTTATTTATTTATTTTTAAAATAAAACAGCACGTCCTATTCTTCTCCTCACTGTCAATGTGTCAGTTCGAACGCGGGCCATGTGAAAGGATTATTTTCCTCAACACCAGCATCGAATATTGACAAGCATGTCCTTCTCGCATGGAGCCAGGACTTGGTAAATTGCATGTATATATTTTTTATTTCATACAGAAATTTATTCGTCAAGATAAATATAATTATAAATTGAATTATATTTGCACAGCCTTTGTTGATTTTTTTTTGAACTTATTTATTCAATTTAGTACTATTTATAAGATATTTTGAGGGAACATTTTTCGTTTCTGTATAAGATACATGTGAAATATTCATTACAGATTTTTCATATTACATTTATTTAATATTAGTTATTTTTTCAGAGTTACACATTACGTATTTAAATAAAATAAAAATTATTTTTTTAAAATTTTTTCAAACAGAATTATTAAGTTATAAACTTTTCTGATGGTAATGTTTCAAGTGTCTTATAAAAAATCATAAACATTTTGTTCATAACTATGTTAGAAGTGCCTTTATCTTTATCCCGTCTGTCTAGTCTCTCCCCTGCCAAGTCCGATGAATAAGGAATTACTCCATCTATTGACATTTATATGATGTCATTATTTATTTATCAAATAATGACGACATCTCATAAAATAAAATAGTTTAAAATGAAATATTTATTGCATAATATTCAATTGTTGTTCACCTTACTGGTCTATTCATGCCTCCCAGACGGTAGAAAATAGAGAAAACACAATTATCATCCTTCTAATTTTATTGAATTTTATTTTTAATATTTTAATTCTGAAAACCCTAAAATTATAGGGAACTGAGTCATATATGTCACTCAATTTTTTTAAAATTATAAAAATTAAAAATACTTAAAAAATTATAATAATTAAAAATAAAAGCAGATAAAATTATAAGAACTGATGATTGTATTTTTTTCATTTGAAAAATTTAAAACGAACAAGGCCCGTTATTCTAGTTCTAGGCCCACAACAACTGGACACCTCGCAACTCATGTTCCTCCCTGCATTGCGCTTTCCGTTTGACCTTTTGGCGCCCTTGGTAATTGGATGTCCCCAGACTCCAGATGGCAATTCTTTAATTTTTTTTTTGGGTAATTGGAATAACTTCTCTGTGCTTCCCTCAATCCTGATTCCGTGACCAGAGAAATCATCATCGGAGAATCTCAGTCCTCCCGACATCAACATGGACAAGAAAGATGGAAAGAGAGTGGTGGTTGTCGGAGGTGGTGTTGCTGGATCCGTCGTAGCTAAATCTCTCCAGTTTAATGCTCATCTTAGCCTCATTGATCCGTATGCTTTCCTTTTACTTCTTTGTCACCTCTTCATTTCTTCTTTGCATCTACTAATAATCCTTCAATCCATAATCTTTTTACCCACAATTTCCCAACAGTGGAACTTTGATATGTTATTTTAGTATATTCTGGTTAACCTCATCCTCATAAATTTTTATGTTGACAGTCTTAATTACATTTTATGCCCGTTGAACATTTATTCGAGGGGCTTGTTTGGCTTTGAAACCCTTGTCCTATTCATTTGGTTTCATTGAATAGTCTAAGGGAATCTGGAGTGGGAGTTTATATCATTTCATATCCTACTCATGATTAACTGATGCATAAATCTTTTAATGGAGCGAATGTCATTTTCATTGATTTGGTTGAGTACATCTGAATTCAGGAAGGAATATTTTGAGATTCCATGGGCAAGCTTGAGGGCAATGGTTGAACCATCCTTTGCAGAGAGGTCTCTGATTAACCATAGAGATTACTTCACCAACGGCAACGTTGTCACCTCCAGTGCCACCGATATTGCAGAAACTGACGTATTGACCGCTGATGGCCATCGGATACCCTATGACTATCTTGTTATTGCCACAGGCCATAAAGATCCTGTTGCTAAAAGTAGGGCAGACAGGCTTGATCAATACTTATCAGGTAAATTTAAATTTAACTGGACTAGATGGAGAACAAAGAAATCTGTAAATTGAAACGTTAGCAAATGTGCAGGCAATAATCTGTTCCAACATGAACACTCGACAGCATTACACCGTTTTTGAGGAGAAAAGTATTGCCATTGAACCATGATACTGTTGTACAGCTATGGAAAGATATGTTAGAGCACAGCGCATTATCTGGGATAATTTTTTCTGACCGTTTTCTTGAGGCAGCCATATAGTGCATTGATAGTGTCGATTGTGGATTATGGCATTATGCTGTGTGAATGTTTAATATAATAGATTCTGCCATGTAATGCATTGACCTAACCAGAACACAAATCATAAAGCTTTTTATACTGGCAGAAAATCAGAAGATAAAATCTGCAAATTCCATCCTGATTATTGGAGGTGGTCCGACTGGTGTTGAACTAGCTGGAGAGATTGCTGTTGATTTTCCGGATAAAAAAGTTACTCTAGTGCACAGAGGATCCAGGCTGATGGAATTCATTGGGCCAAAAGCTGCTGATAAGACTCTAAAATGGTTTGAATCAAAGGGAGTTGAGGTGAAGCTAGAGCAAAACGTTGACTTGAATTCCATTGTAGATGGAAACAAGACATGTCAAACTTCACTTGGAGAGACCATTGAGGCAGATTGTCATTTTGTTTGCACAGCAAAGCCACTTGGTACAGCATGGCTTAAGGAAACGGTGTTGAAGAATGACTTGGATGCTTATGGAAGGATCAAGGTAGATGAAATTTTGAGAGTCAAGGGTCGGAAAAACATATTTGCTATTGGAGATATTACAAATATTCCAGTAAGTGCTTATCACTTCCTAGTTGTAATCTTGTAAGTGAAAAGTTTTCTATCTGAATTTCAGCACTGAAACTTTTGGGGATAAAATTAGCCACTAAATTTATTATGTTCGAAGATTTCCTCATATTATGTCCAAAATGTGTATTATAGGAAACCACTGTCATTTAAAAATTTAATTAGGAGAGGCCTGCTATTTAAGGCTATTTGGCTGACTTCTCATATGCCGAAACTTTTCAGTAGTCAGTAGTTGGTACGTTTTCAACAGTCACCTCTAAATTCTCAGTGTCAGAGTTATTCGTGTTTAGCACTGATTTCAGTTTTCAACCTGGCTCTCTGCTCTTGGTGTCCTTGCTCTTTCCTTCACGTTTTGTCATGTATACATTACAGCATGTTTGATGGTATGAACTAGGTTTGTAGATTGTCCTCTATTGCCAGTGATGAAAATATTTGAATACTGCTTACGAAACTCATGAACGCCGATCCTCCAATTCTATTTTGAGGCATTTGCACCATTGCATCATGGTCCCATCTTTTACCTGAGCAGTTGACTGGAGGCTTCACTGCCTGCCTGTATCTTTCATGGTTGGGTTTTAGGTCTTTGCTGTGCCTTAGCTGGGGGAGAAATAAGTGTCTAAAACCTGTGAGTCTAGAGACTCAAACATGTACATGCATAATCTCCTACCCATTTCTGTCATTGTAGTACTTGGACCGTCTATTGCATGAGTCTCAGATATGTTCCATATAAAAAAAAAATTGCTGTCTTTGATTTGAATCCGTGGCATTTTAAATGTCCTTGTAAGTCAACCTCAACAGAAATTCTATGATGGGAATCTGCACAACAGGAAATCAAACAAGGGTTTCTGGCACAAAAGCGGGCTGAAATAGTTGTAAATAACTTGAGGCTGTTGATGGAAGGAGGTAATGAAGATAAGATGAAAACTTACAAGCCACATTCAGCATTGGCAATCGTATCGCTTGGAAGGAAAGATGCGGTGGCACAGTTGCCATTCATGACAATCAGTGGAAGAGTTCCTGGCATGATAAAGTCTAGAGATTTGTTTGTTGGAAAAACAAGGAAGCGTTTGGGACTCGAACCTCATGTCACACAAACTTGAGTAAAATATAGGCAATGGTGATGGTGTATTAGTATATACAAATGATCCCACTCTCCTATCGCATGCTTATTGTGCATTACTTGTCCTTTTTTATCATGCTCTTTATTAAAGCAAAGGAATGCATTTGTTTCCATGATGGAACTATTTTGATGTTGATAAGTGGCTTACTGGCTTGTCTAGATTTAATTGTGAGTGAGAAGCGGTATGCAGGTTTTATTATTGGGTTATTGGAGCATTTTCTTTTTCTTTATTTTCCCCTTTTATTAAAATTGATTGTTAAACCCAGCCGGCTTATTCGTTCATGTTTGGGTGTTTGATATATTATACTCGGAGCCTCCCACCACCACCACCGTCATTAAACTCATTCAGCTACCCCTTGCCTAGCCAAACCGGTGAAAACTCATCTTAAAGTTCCGTAGTGGGATAATTGAGTCAAATATATATTATTTTTAATGTTGAAAAAAATGTTTACTGAAAACTGAAAATGAAGCGAGAGGTCATAGTTCAAAACATTCAATCTCTTTCTCAGGTATTTTTTTTTATTTTGATGTTTTTATTTCTAATAATTTCTCTTTTTTTAGACTAGAGTTTTATTCCTATCCTCTCAGGAATAAGGTTCTTTTTCTTTCCTTTTGTTTTTTTTATTGTGATCTTTTCTTTCTATAATTGTCTTTATATCAGAGAGAGAGAAGGGAAATGAAGCGGGAAATATTATATGCATATTCTCCTATATTTACGGGTAAATATGATATCAAGTGAATAACTAAACTATATAACGAGTGAAAATTAATATTAAAATGCAGGAGGATTCAATGATTTTGTTTCTTTTGGGGACGTGATGAACGAGTTTGATTTTCAATATATGTCCTCTATTTTCATAGTCTAATGTTTCGTTTATAAAAATAATAGATTTTTTGCCATTTAAATTGAATTACTTGGCTGTTAGAGGTTCAAAACTAAGTGACCTAAACTTTGAGCTGTGAGTTATTTCTTATTTCTACATTATTATTATTTATAAAAAATAATATAATATTTTCACCCAGACTTGAACGCATCTTGTGTAGACATGTTGGACCAAGAAACAGTGTAGTTGGGAGATTGCACACTGTAAATAATGTGACAGCTACAAATGTGAATGATGAAGTCCATGACAATGAAGGATGTTGCAGATGGCTTGTTCGTTCTTGAAGAATCTGGAACCCACCATCACGCACCTGTTACCCCTCCCTCGGGAATAACTCTCCGGCTCGTTTTATCAATTTTAAAACACAGGCTGAAGATATAATGAGTGTTCCTCTACGAAGGAAAATAAAAGTCAAGCTTTTTCCATTAGTCAAAGCACCGATGAAAGGGACGGATAATCTAAGCTATATTTAGACAAACTCCTTCACGCCAAGAAACTAATCATATAAACAAGACTGCAAAGGGAAAATGAGCATGATGACAAAATTACAGGATCCTTTAAACTAAAGGAAAGTAGAGAGAGGATTCCCGTTTATCAACATAATCAAAAACTTGGTTTGGGTCTTGGGTGGATTATTTCTCCTTTAAAATTCTTCAGCTGGCCGTCTTATTTGAATATCTTTTGGCCAGGGATTGTTGACCTGCGATATCAAGTAACGGCTGATGCAATGCTGACAGCTGGAGATTTGTCAATTTTCAGTTGTAAAGGAAGCATCCTCAGAACTACCTGGGATTAAAACCATGTCGCGATTTTTTTATTTATTTATATGTTTCCACTTAAATAATATAAACGGAGAAGTAGCAAGCTAATGTAGGCTGTAAAGCGGGAAGGATGCACTAATATACAAATGATGCCATCTTGACTGTTTGTTCAAATTCTACGCCCACAATTTGCCGTTTATATATTCTTAATTTTGTAAAACGCGATTACTTCTTTGGACACGCAATGATGCAAGCACATTGTACTCTATTAATGCTGCCTCATTTCCTTCTGTGAGCAAAACATCAGCAAAGCCAAATTCAGCTAAACAAAACACAGCATCAACAAATGGAGAAGAAAGTTGTCATCGTCGGAGGTGGTTTTGCCGGTGCTGTCCTTGCTAAAACTCTTCAAAATCATGCCAACGTCACTCTTATTGATCCGTAAGCTCTCTCTGTTTTTTTTTAATCCATTGCACAGTGATAATCTCCCCGTCTTTTGCTAGTTCACCCTGTTGTCAAGTTTTTCTTCGCGGAACCTTACTTCGATTAAACCCTCCTCTACTTTTAGTTTAATGTCATGCTCTTCAAGTTTTTATGAAACTTCTTTGTTCCCAACTTATCAACATTCAAACTTGATGTTCAAGTAGTCTGCTTTTCGAGTTATTTGATGTTCTTTAATGAAGAGCGTTCCCCTGCATGGACATGGAACTTTCTGATTGAGTGATATTGATCCCAGGAAGGAATATTTTGAGATTCCATGGGCGGCTTTGAGGGCCCTGGTCGATCCATCTTTTCCAGAGAGGATAGTGATCAACCATAGAGATTACTTCAAGAAAGGCAACCTTGTTACATCCGGTGCCGTCAATATAACAGAAACTGAAGTCCTCACTGAAGATGGTTCTCAGATTCACTATGACTTTCTTGTTATTGCCACTGGCCATAAAGAACCTCTTCCAAAAACTAGGACTGAAAGACTCGACAATTATAAAGCGGGTAATCTCTTAGCCTTTACTCATAGAATCTATACCTTCGAGTGAATAAATATTTACTTGCAAGGGATCTTTCCAATGGCAGAACATGAAAAGATAAAATCAGCAAGTTCAATTCTGATAGTCGGAGGGGGACCTACTGGTGTTGAACTTGCTGCGGAGATTGCTGTTGATTTCCCCGAGAAGAAGGTCACTCTAGTGCACAGAGGAACAAGGTTGCTGGAATTCGTTGGGCCTAAGGCTTCCGGGAAAGCCTTGAAGTGGTTGAAGTCAAAGAAAGTTGAAGTGAAGCTAGAGCAATCAGTCAATTTGGAGTCGGTTTCTAATAGTGCATACCAAACATCCGGTGGAGAAACTATCGAAGCAGATGTTCATTTTCTTTGCACAGGGCAACCACTTGGCTCAGCATGGCTCAGAGAAACTATGTTAAGGGGTCACTTGGATGCTGGGGGAAGGATCCAGGTTGATCAGAATTTACGGGTCAAGGGCCGAAGCAACATTTTTGCAATAGGAGATATTACAGATGTTCTGGTAATTAAGTGTAATTAAGTAATGATTTAGTAGCTTTCTTTAAGAGCCAAAGGTCAGTCCTTTTGACTGACAGAAATCTATGTGGCGCAGGAACTAAAACAAGGGGTGAATGCAGGAGAGCATGCTCAAGTGGTCGCAAAGAATTTAAGGGCATTGACAGGGGAAGGAAAAGAAAAAAAACTAGGAGAATATAAGGCACGGCCTGCTATAGCATTTGTTTCACTTGGAAGGAAACAGGCGCTTGCACATTTCCCTTTCATAACATTGCTTGGGAGATTCCCGGGCCTCATCAAGTCTGGTGATTTGTTTGTGGGGAAAACAAGAAAGGATTTGGGGTTGGAACCTAAATAGGTTGATATTTGTGAGTGGTGTGTTGTGTACAGATTTGCTTAAACTCTTTGCTCAATGTCATGTCCCCAGGTCGATTATTTCGTTCACTCTCAGTTTGTCTTCAACAAAAAAAGAAACGCTGTCTATAATGTTTCTTTTAAGATTTTGAATATTACAAGTGCTGTTAATTAAGATGAGATTGTTTGCACGAGTCAGAAGATGCATCTCTCTGGTACCATTAAATCAGTGGAGCTTTATTTGTTCGATGTCCCTGTAGTTGATTATATAGTGATTTAAGTTGCATCAACATGGAATACAAAAGCAGAGGAGTGAGGACTAAGGCCTCGTTCGAAATAAGTCTAGGAGTAGCGAGAACCGCCTTATCATCAGATAGAATGACAGCGATAGAACTTGGGGGCAACTGATAAATCATGCACCCCAAGTGGCAGCCTATGGAGGGCGATTTGCCAGATGGTCCGCGGCATTGTTGGCCTCCCTGAATACGTGAGTTGCGATCACTTGCTAGTTATATTGGAGGAGCCTTCAGATACTTCTGATTAGCTGCATATGTGGGCTGGATTGGGGTGAAAAATCAGTGATTAACTAAATTGCTTCCAGTGAATTGGATTCAATTATCACCAATCTAAAGCCTTTAGACTAAGCTAGCTTCAAACCATCAAGAATTCTCCAGAGTTCTGCAAATTCCTCCCAACCAAGTGCTGTCAGAATTCCTGGGCAACGGACTAGGCCCTGTAATGCCGTGATCTAGCCTTCTAGACCCGTCACAACTAATTTTAGGAGGTTTAGTCCAGGAGACAAACTCCTCAGAAGTATAGGTAGCATGGCGAATACTCTATAGGTTGAGGCTAGCCTTCCTTACGTCATCAGACAGGTCCCTGATATGCCACATGGTTCTATCCACACTGGAATCCTCATTCGCAAAAATACATGAGTTACGTTTTTCCCATAACTTCTGATGGCTATACCAAATGTGATTTTCCAGTGGTAGTCTTGACACCTAAGGTTGCTGATCAACCAGGATTTTAGACATCTTGAGCATCCTTCTCAATTTACAAGAGACCCCTTTATTCATCCTTACCGAAGCACTCTTATGACACTCTCATCCTCATCCTTTACTATTTGTTGACCTTCTCACCTTTTAGTCTCATGGTTTGCTTGTTAGAAATGTTAGGGTCAAAATTTTAAATTCTTCATTGCTAAGAAGTGAGAGGGTAGATTAATGCTAGAATGCAACTCTTCTTAATTGATCCTCAGGGAGACACTTAGCAGTAAGAACCACAGTTCTAAGGCAAGTAACTGCACGTAGAATATAGACTAACTAGATCTTACTCCCAGTGCGGTGCACGAGCAGTTCGTGTTTTTGAAGGTAAATGGATGTGTGATGCTATGGCATTGAGTAATGTATTAGCATACTCGTAAAATCAATTTACAAATGAGAAAAGAATTTTTTTTTGTATTGATGATGAGATTGTATTGAGAATCTTTAATTTAAAATAAATTAACATGGGAGTCGATAAATAATCAAGACAGCATGAAAAGGAACAATTTCATCAGTTGAACTCGACACAAAAAAAGTATAATTATTATTTAGATCTCATAGGAGCTTTTAGAAAACAATGATGAGGTTGTTATTTTTACTTTTCAATGTAGAATATGGTAAAGCTTATTATAAAAATTAGTGTAGAGGTGCATTTTTGTTGTTGAATTATTTTCGAGAAGCACCTAATATCATAAACAATTTTACTCTTAAAGTAATTAAAATGAAGTATTTTTATCCTTGTCAATAAATTTCCTAATGGTCAACATAATAGTTTCAGCTAGCATTTTCTAACGATTAATGTTAAAAATTTGATTACAAGAGCAAAAATACTTTATTTCTAGCCAATAATTTAAGGTGTAAAGTGTTTTTTAGAGAACATTTGAAGTGCAAAAATGTATCTTTATCCCAAAAATTTTGGACACACTATCTGAAGTTTTAAAACTTGATAAATTTATAAGGATAAATGTATATTTTTTCTTTTAAAATATTCTCTAAAAAATATCTAATATTTTAAAGTATTTGTTATAATTTTTTTCCTTAAAATAATTAAATAGGAGTATTGTTTATCCCAACATTTAATACAAAGATGTTGATAGTTAGTATAAGGTGATAGAAGATAGTTTTTTTAAAAAAATTTACCTATAATCTAACCCTTTTTTTATAGGAAATGAAGACGAGCACACAAGGATTTGACAAGAGAGAAGATAGTTTGACTATTTATGGTTTGCCACCAGGATCTGACTTATCAATCTAGAAATAACGAGAATTGTAAAAACCCAATAGCAACCTATGAATATAGATCCAGAAAAAACAATCTAGAAATACAAATTTGTTTAAAAAATTAAAGTAGCAACCCGGATCTGTATCCATGGCATAACGAGAAAACGATAAACAACAGACAGAAATGGAGGACCCAAATCTTAAAGAAATTGATAACCAATTACATGAATTGAAGACCCAAATCGTCATTCGAAGGAGCATCGTCATCCGTTGTGGGTTTCATTTTGGGGGTGCATTACTGTCCATTGTTCGAAGGAGCATTGTCATCCATTGTCCGTCGTGGGTTCAAAATAGCATTGCCGTCAGTTATCATCATTCAAAGGAGAAAATGGTCATGAGGAACGATTTCAAACAGTGATTTGAAAACTGTCATCCTCGCCAGAGTCATTGCCGTCTAACGCCACCGTTACCGGAATCATTGCCCAATCAGATCGCCTTCTCGTTCCAGATCGCGTTCTTGTTCCAGATCCGTCTTGCTCGTCCCCAGTTGCCTGGCCAATCTTCTCCACCTCCATCGTCTGTTAGATCTCCAGATCACCTCCATAGCGCAAAACTCGACAACCCAAATTTGGGTTTAGAGTTTAGAGAGAAATCAAAGGTGGCGTAGGTCGCTGGAGAGAGAGAATCGAGCAAAACTCCTTTTCTACCCTTTTTCTTCCAGTCAAGAAGTCAGCTCACTTCCACCTGAATTAGATGTGGCATTTTCGAAGTCCTAGCCAACATTTCTTAACGTTCAAGGTAGAAAATGCTCCTATTAATTGTTTTAAGAACGAAAATATTATAACAAATTCTTTAAGATATTAGGTGCTTTTCAAAAAATATTCAGAGAAAAAAATGCACCTTCACGCAACTTATTGAAAATCGATCATCAAAGAATTACTCTTGCTCTCGTTGTTGAGCTAATAGGGGTAATTGATTTTTTTTTTTTTAAATAAACTCTTACAATGGTCTGAGTGTTTAGGATAATACTTTCCATATTACAAAAAGAGTCGAGCAATGGATGTTTTAATAATGATTTTAGTCATAGACATTGACAATACAAGTTCCTTATAATTTCAGTCAACTAGCATGAAGAAGACGTTCAAATTTTAGAAATCTTGTAAACTGGTTGACGGTAAAGTATAATGAAGTTGCAAATAATACCTTCCATACTACAAGTTAACTAAGCCAAGGGTAAATTAGTAATAATTTAACTTTAGATATGTGTAATACAAGTTATACACAGTTACAATCAACTCACATGAAGATAAAGTTTAAAAGATAGGATTTTAGTTTTTTGATTAATGGTAAATCAAGTCATCATATGCGTTCCCTCAGATAGGATTTTAGGAAAGTACAATGGAGTTGCAATTGATAGAGTCCACAGTAACATATGGGTTGAGCTACAATTGAAGGATATCCTAATAATGAATTGACAGTAGAAATTTATAATACAAGTTATGCATAGTTACATTTAATGGATGTGAAAATAACAATATAAATCAAGAGATTCACTAAATTGATTAACGGTAAATTAATTTAAAGAAATATGCTTGCTTTTCTCTCAAAATAATTCATATCCATGCAATGGAAGAGCACTTCAAGGCCTATAGGTTTGATTCAATCAAGATGATTGCTTTCAAAAACTGCTTTCTGACAAATGTGATTTGTAATTGTAATCTTGTGCAATTTACGTAGGCTTTGACACTTCATCTATATTCCTCACAAGCATACCATGTGTTCTCATTTTTAGTGTTAATTTGTGACAACAAAGTTTTGCTTTAATGTTACAAGCCAAATCACTCTTGATATAAATTAAGATTGCCAAATGTGAATGACTAAGCAATAGTTTTGCTACAATATCACTTGACACAAGGATTAAAACAATATCACCTCAAGTGCAAATGACAAAAGTCAATGCATTTCAAAGAAAAGTTTTTCTTGGTCGATCATATCCATTCAATTAGCAAAAGCCTCCTGTTAATGAGACTAGAGTTAGTATTGAATTAGAGATAATCTTGCACCTGCACTCATTGGTCAATGAAGTGATTAGTTTGTTAGCTTCTTCTTGCAATGCATCTTGGTCAACATTAAATTCTTGTAAGATGTTTAGTTGCTAAGAATCTCTGGATTCAATAGCACCCCACACCCTCTTGAAAGAGGAAGGTTGTGAATTTCATATCTTAAATAGAGTAGGACTAGCCCAGCCCTTTGAAAGGTGAGGGCTTAAAAAGATTAGCACCGGTAAAGCCAGTTACATCTTAAGGGTTTATTTTCGCCATCCCGACTCTAACTCTCAGGACCTTTGCCTTATTTTTTTCATTATTTTAATAAAATTAAAAAATATATATTTAAAACCACAAAAAAATTGTTACACATAACATTAAGTTTTAAAAAATAAATTTAAGATAATTCATACAACAACAAAATTAAATTTAATAAAAAAATAGCAAAATCACATTTTAATCCTTATAACAATTAAACTTTGCTAGCATCATTGTCATCAATATCAATATAATTTAATCTTTCTCCTTAGATTGAAGCTTGAAGGATCAATTGAAGGAAGAAAGAATGAGAACACACTTGACAATCAAATGAAATGATGCTAGGGCTTAAGAGCGTTGACCTTTTTTATTTTAGGGCTCAAAAGGGCAATTTATTATTTTACATACCAAAGCAACAACCTAACCCTAAATTTTTTTGAACTTAAAAGGGCCAGCCTAAAAGGCTCAGTCCTCATTGACGGCTCTAACCCCATATGGTTTTAGTGCAGGTGAGTTGTGTTATTGTTTCCTTTAGGGAAAGGGTCACCCTTCTCTACAGGGGAAGGGGTAGGTGTATGGATGTGTGTCAGGGTGTGTACATTTGATACATTTAAAAAAAAAAAACAAAAAAAGGTTGCCAACATCAAAATAAAAGTGTGAAGTAGGTCTTGGCAAAGTTGCAAGGTCATCTAGCCCGCTTGCCATTTGCTTGGAGGAGGATATTTATACGTGCAGTATCTTGTTTCTCATTTTGCAGAAAACAAATTTTATTCTAGGAGTAAAGATCAATCATCTTTTTCCTTGAATGGCCGCAAAAACTGGGTCTTCAACTTTGATAACCGGTGACCCAGCGAGTGTAACAACTGGGGCAATCCTGCGTATTGGATTCGTGAAAGACAAATAAATAAATCCTTTGCAAAAAAATCACAAAAAAAGAAAAGTTTCAGCTCTAAAACATTTCCAACTACAAAGTCATGTTCATGCTTTTGGTTAGACACTAACCATTCCAGAAAAAAATTTAATTTAACCAGTCATCCTGCAAATTCCTTTCTGGTACACAATTCGTGAGTCTCCACGAGGTCATCTTCAATTATCTATACAAATAAATAAAAACCAGAAAACTCATGCTAAGAAGTCAAGACCTTTCAAAAGATATCATATAGTCTCACAGCCAAAAAAGCAAGTAGACGTAAACTGCAAGTCTGATATTCCAGGTAGGAAGCAAAAATTCATGGAAATCGTATCTTTATGACAAATCGAAAGTGGTAAAGTACTTTGGAATCTAACATATTCATGGGATATGTAAGTGCAAGCTAAAAATAGTTGAAGACTCCGGACAAAACAACCAGGCAGTCAAACGCATCGAATTCTTCATATTCTATTTGTCTAGATAAACACTAAAAAATAATCCTGTAATTGTATATACCATCAAAACGATTTAGGTGGATACTGCAAGAGACAAAAGCATTCTTTATCAATAGCCACTAATGCTTAACATGAAATGGACCAATAAAATTTTATGGCTAAATCCTAGGATATGCACACCTACACCTCTATAAAGACCACGAACTCCCCCTTCCTTGTAGGCACTTGTGAGCACACTGTTAATTCCATTATGTGCTGGTTGAGAAAGAACATCGTTCATGCCGTCTCTTATACTTCCTCTTGCGTCTACCGCCTATAATATTTTGACAAAGGCTTTGATTGCATGACGCAAATTATTCCATCCTTAAAAGACAACCTCTACTTACTAAAGTACCAAGAAATGGATATAATACCTGTAACATTTCAAAAATTACCTTAAGATTAATTAAGTTAATTTAGAGCAAATGATTAATTTTAAAAAAATACTTAAATATAAATAATTTTAGTTAAAAGGTTATTATTGAATTTAATTTAGATTAAAATCCTAAATTATGATTTTATAGTAAATAGAAATAGTAATAATAATATTAAAAAAAAGAAGAAGAAAGAAAGAAGAAGGAAAAGGAACTTAAAAAAAAATTGAGGAGGGGGGGAAGTAATTTTTGCTTTTGTGTGTGTGTTGATGTGTAAATAGTACAAACAGAAAAGGAAGGAACGGTTTTGTGTTCCGCAAATTTAAGAAAACAAAAGAAAGAGAGAGAGGCGTGAATTTAATGTGGGACCCACTGTGTTTTAAAACCAATACTTCTATTGCCCTTTTCATTTCTCTTCCCTTTTCTTCATTCCTTCTTCCGCGCTCAGAGAGTGAGTGAGAGAGCAAGCAACGCTGCGGTGGTAGGAGCTGATTTAGAAGGTAAAGCTCCAAGATTTTAAGTATTTTAAAAGTAAATAAGTGTTTTAAACATTTTTTTCTTAATCGTTTTTTCCTTTGAGCTGCAGATTTTAAAATTTTAAAAAACTTAGGTCATGTTTGGTACACTAGAATTGCATCCAAGAGAAATGGAATTGGAATTGGAATCATGCTTTCAATAGTTTGGTATGCATGAATCCAATTCTTTATGGATTCCAATTCTGCCGAAATACCTAGAATTTAATTACATCTCCATCATGATGGAATTGCCACAATTCTATGGAATTGTCATAAGTGCCCCACATACACACTCCATCATGATGGCTGAGTTTTTTATTTTTTTATAAGGGCATTTTGGTCTTTATCTATTTTAAATACATATATTTATTAATATTATATTCAGATTCCATCTTCATACCAAACATACATTTATAACTCAATTCTATTCTGATTCTAATTTCGATTCCAATTCCAATTTCAATTCCGATTTCATCAAAAACTCTTCCATCATACCAAACGAAGCATTAGGATTTGAAAGAAGGATAAATTTTTGATGAGTAAATCTGATTGTTGAGGTTGTTAGTAGTATAATAAATATTCTAGAGTATTATTTTGTTAATAGAATTGAAATTTAAGGCATTTGAGTTTATCCCTAGATTTCTATGAGTAGATTTTTGATTTAATTTGAAAATATAAATTAATTTGTTGATATTTAGATGATTATTTAAGATGAGAAATAAATTATTATGGCTATAGAATAATGACTCTAGGCTTGAAAACAAGTTTGCAATTTTTGGATATTTTTATGTGTGAATTTTTAAAATAAAAAGAGAAATTTTGATATTAGAAAATTATTTGAATGATATTTTTAGCTAAACTTCAATGAAATTATTATGAATGAGACTATTAAACTAAGTAGATAGGTTCAAATACATGAAATTAAATTTTAAAACTCAAGAGGCTAAGACTAAGGTCTTAAAAAAATAAAATAAAATAAAATAAATACTTAAGTGTTAGAGTATGAGTGAAAATTGTGTTAATAATATTATGAACACATTAGGATATGATCAATTGTAGATTAATTTTTTTTTTTTGACACCATTCAAGCTTTGGAAGTGTTGTAACTTGAGAGGTAACCTTTGACCTCTCAAAGGTTGAGACAATTGGGGGAAATCTATTTTATGTATTTATATATTAATTAATTAATTATGTTGGTGAAACAAAAGAATATATATATATATATATATATGTATGTATATGTATATCTAAATTTTGAAATGGTTGTTTGTAATGCATGTGGCTTTGTTGATACTCTATGACTTGTGAATAAGTTAATTGTAACTTGGTGTGAGTAATGAGATTGATGATTGTTGGTATGTACACTCTTGGTTATAAGTTGTGGATTATGCACAGTGATGAATTGTATATAAGCATTTTGAATTTTATATGATGCTAATGTAGTTTTATGTGATAATATAAAAATTGATACAAGAGGCATGATTGAAATATGATGATTCTTGATATTTGTTGAGCAAGAAAGTTGATAAGCATGTCGAATAATTATGAATTATATATATAAATTTTTAAAATGCATTTTCTCATAAGTATGATCATATGACGGGAGTTCGCCTTAATGAAAGAGTTAGCAGTTATGCAAAATTCATATAGTACTTGGCTATTAATCAATAATCCTATGGGTTATAGTCGTTATTTACCTTATAAGGTACTGTAGCATTGTTCCCATTAAAGGACTTGACCCTATTGGCCTACCTGAAGTTTTCAGTAAAGCTAGTTTTAGATATGACACCCTATAGCGTGTAATTTGGGAGAAACCTTGTTCATAAGTGAGTAAGGTAACGCTGACTCAATAACCCCTCATAATATGATTAAGATCTTGCGTAGTCTCACCACATAGACGATCCCTTCCAGTTGTTGGCCTACGAATTTTATGTCAGAGAAAATGAGGGGGGATATAAGGAAGAGATTGATCATGCATATTATTATTATCATGCCATTTGAATGATTGATGACTATGTTAAAAATATGATTATAATTGTAGAAATGAAAACATGTAGTAATTATGCAAATAATATATAAGTGGCCACTTGTGCAAATTTTATACTTGACTTTACTCTTGAGATTATTTACACGAGTTAGATGCTAATATGATTAACATGTTATTAATGTCATTATTTACATGGTCACCTTGATAAATTTATTAGCTACTTGCATTCATAATTAATTATCATGTATTTGTATAACTTAGATGTACCTTGATTACTGAGTGGTTATACTCACTTTTCTCTTTTAATATATTACAGGAGCTAGCTCATCTCAGAAAAATAAAGGAAATGAGCATTAGGCCAAGTGATAATAATCACGTCTATAGGCCTTTCTCTTTTTATTTTGATATGTGTATATAGTTTATGATATTGCCAACTAAGATAATATATTCTTGATCCACTTGCATTATAGGTTTTGTATTGCGTGGAAATGTATTTGGGCCCTGGGGAATGTGGTTTGATGCTTGTGCTATATTAACGGGCCAAAATATTTATACAAGTAAAATAATTATTATCTGCTTAATTTGAGAACTTGAATGTTGTTATGGTCCTCCCTTGTATTTTTGATGTCCAAGGGTGAACAGTTGATATTAATTATATATGAATGAAAAGAAAAATTCATGCACATGATGGGCTATCGATGAATAGATGATATATAAAGTATGATAACTAGATAATAATCATTGTGATAAATGTAATTGAGACCTTAGCCCCTCACTGCCTGTTATGAAAGAATTTGAGTGGCCAAATGTTATATTGTAAATATGTATATATGTATTGTAGAGTAAAGCATAGAGAGAAAATAAAGGGGGAAACTTTTCTCCCATATTGATGTGTTCTTTTATCATGCTTCTGCACACGTTCAATTGAATGATATAAGTTTTTAAAATATTTTAAAAACTTGAAATCCCTTAATGTTAAATCGTTTGTGAAAATATATGTTAAGAATTTATTTAAGTTAATCTCTTATAAGATAATCCTTTTGGGTGAGTCTTTTATTTATTATAATTAGTCTGATGATCAAGTTTTAATTTAGGACACCCTTTATAATACCACTTGCAGAATAAATTTATGAAATAAATGGTACAGGTTCAACTAATATCAAGGTAGAAATAAGATGTTACACACGACACAAGAATTAAAACAAAAATCTAAAGTCGATACACGTGCGTATTTTAAGTGACTTGAAAATATTCTTAATAAAGGAACAAAAAAGAACTAAAGAGGATTGTTACAAGAAAATGTCACATAATTAGGTCTTTTTAGAAATTCGATCCACATATATCACAAGTTCATTGGAAAATATAGAGAACACGTAAGCCACTTTATCTATGTATGATATATATGTATGTACGTACGTATGTATGAGTTATATGTGGGTTAGAAGAGAATTAAAGAGAACAAGACACATTCCATTCAAGAGGCTTAAGTTGAAACAAATTTACTAATAAAATGTCCTAAATATGAATGAATCTTTAAGCCAACATTCTTTAACATGTTATTGAATGTATTGCTACTCATAGTTAACTGTGTCACCTTTTATGAGATAAACCAAAGGGCATATATATTTAAACCATAAATATCATCCGCGTCCTTTCTGATCAATTTCTTATCAAGCTAAATTTTACCGAAGTCTATCCAGGCATGCTTTAAGTGTTCCACAAACACCGGACACCATGATAAGTTCTCTGCTGGTCTACTTTGGAAGTTACCACAAATGTCTTCCTCTGTCACCTCTTTTTTTCCCCACTTGAAGAAAAAGAAAAATATAAGGAAATAAGGGATTCACAATATGAAATTGAATATAGATTTGCAAGAGAGAAGGCATCTAGCTCAAATATTTTAAAATAAATCAAAATGGTTGGCGGAGATCCCTACCTGAAAAGCAAGTTTTTCCTGAGCAAGGTCCAAAGGATATGTACATAAAACTGAAGTGCCTCCAGCTGCAGATCCAGCTAAGAGATCAATAACAGCACCTGATCCTAACATTGGACAATTCTGCAAGATCCAATACTTGTCATGTCGTAAAATGCAAGGCAGCATAATTAATAATCCAAATGACGCTTGCTCCATTTCCTCTGAAACCACCAAATAAGCATAGGTAAACCATAACTACAAAGTACCTGTGGACCACAGAAACATAAAAAAGGGTGTAGAAAACAGGAAGTTCAATCCTACTTATATAATCCTGGCAAACCTTCATTCTTCATTAGCTTAGAGATTGATAAACACCAATAGAGTGAAATCCTAGTGTCCTTGTCTGTGGGTAAAATTTAAAAAACAAATAGAAATTTAGGGAAATAATGGGTTAAAGTGAAACATACTCCCACCAATTAATATATTATAAGTGAAGAAATTACAAGTAAAGGAGCAATATAAAAAACACATACTGATGCAAATGCCAACGCACAGTCTCACGTGTAAATATATAATCCTTGATGTACCTAAGAAGCCAGAGTTTTCAGCATTTTAAAAAGAAGAAAAAGAGAACATTATCAACACAGGAGGTAATGAGCTCCGGAGACTTTATCTACACCAAATTGCAAGCCAGTGATGATGGGAACCAGAACAACTAGTGAGATACCGTGCCAACCACCACATATTAAACCTCTTCATCAAAATTACATTTACGAAGAAAACTATGCAGAAGGGAAAAAAGGACACAGTCTGTGGTGGCATCTTTGTCAATGGAAATATGAACAGAAAGTTGTAAGCATCAACAAATACCCACAAATGATTAAGACATAATAGTGATGCTCGTTTAGAACTAAAAAAAACCAAATCTTTGAAAGAAAGAACGGCAAAACCTACTGATAAAAGAGAATCAGCTCATTGGAATCCAGAATGGTTCTGGAAAGAAAAAATAAACCAACAGTGTCAATGCAAATTAAAACTGTTGTATAGATTAGAGAGAGAACAACAAAGAGGAAATTGATGTGACACTGGCAATTCATCAATTACTACAGCCTTAGCCTATGATGATTACAACCTTACCAATTAAGTTAAAAATAGATTAAAAGAAAGTGTTTAATGCAGCAGAAGCCATAGGTATGAGTAAGAGCAATAATATTTGCGCATGACTAGCAAAAGCTACGTAAAACAGGCACAATGTGATGGAACCCTCTATTCTAATAAGCTTTAAACAAGCATAAACCAGAAACTACACCAAAAATGGGGACTGAAAATTACAATTACCGAATAGCAAAGTTGGATTACAGCGAAATAAGGAACTGAAAATTACAGTGTACTGAAACAGAAACAGCACAAAATACACTCCACCAAACAACAATCACAAAATATAAGTCACTCACTTACAAACATACACTAAGCAGAAGATAAAATGATGAAGAAAGACGACTTCCTCCACCCCTAACCTGGCATTCGAGAGGCCAGAGCTCTCCTCACCGCTCTCAATATTCAAAATAATCCCCCCCTCTCTCTAGGCAAGGAGGAAGATTTAAAGACCCAAAAAGTGACTCTAGCACAGCCCTTACCCCTAGAAGACCCTTAACCATCACTGGGACTCTAGCACATCACTAGGCCATCAATTACTTTCCTTTTTCCCCTCATAACTAGGATCCGAAGGGCAAACATTTGAACCAACAATAATGTTATCTTTTAACCTCTTGCCTTCCTTGATTTCCTCTTATAGGTCTTAGTAAAATCATGAGCTCTATCACAATGTTTTCATGGTTAAGCAACTAAATAACTCACCTCATCAAAATCAACAAAGTTGTGTGGAAATTCAGCCATAAACCAAATCTGCTTAGAACAAAGGCAAGAGAACAAAAATTGCTCTTGTGAAAGGATGAAAAGAAAATCAACAATACAATGAAACCATAGATGTGGGAGAGCAACACCGCCAGAATGAACTGAACTTTCGTGTATTTGAAGTGCCAGCAAATTAAGTATGAAATAAAGCATTTTTCACCATAGCTGAAAGGCATTGCAGACTTTTGGCCCATGAATAACAGTTTAGCATGATACTTTAGATGATGAAGAGGATGAAGAAAAACGAAGGATCACGTAGGTTAATTTGACATGCAGGGTTAAGAATATTATAGATATGCTTTTCCTCACTTAAAAAAAAAAAAAACGGAGAAAACTTAGAATTGCAGAACAGAAGCTCAATATAGTAAGTAAATGTTTCAGATGCTCACCTCCCCATAATTAGAGGTAATAACATGAGGGGTAAAATTAATACCAATAGAACCTGCAACTCCTCCACCTAAAAGAGGTATGTTTTTAATAATTAATCGCAATTGATAACAGCAATATTCCCTATCAAAATGAAAACAGAAGAAAAAAAATTTCAATTCCTAAATATGGCATTTCACCTTGAACAGAAGGTGTTATTTATTGTTAACATTCTTTTATTATCTTTCTCTGCCCCCCTCTCCCTCTTCAGATAAACTATGTGATGAAATATCTTTATATATATATATATATATATATTACAGATTGATCCAAGCACACTGGGAGGTCTAGTGGTTGAATGTAACCAGAAGGTCCTTGACATGTCAAATAATTAGCATTGCCGGATTATCACTTGCACAGGATTCTTATCCTTAAATATGGGGATTCTTTCTGCGTCACTCCTTGTACTACACTGTAACAAGGATATGATATTTTATAAACATGCAGAGGAGCAGAAAAAGTTGAAGCACATGATGAACAATAAAATGGAAAGTGCTAAAAGGAAATGGAAGTCCAAGGTTAAGTTTCAACAATTTTGATAGATCCTGCAAAAAAAGCCAGGCTACAAAATCTAATTGTCTCTTCTTCCCTCTCTTATATTATCTCTTGTGGCTTTTGTTTGTGAATTTATATTTTCATTTCAATCATCACCAACGGAACATCAGACTATCGAAGAGATACAATTAAAACTAGGAAAGATTAATATGGAGAACTCATTCATTTTTTATGACCCATTCAATTACTTGAAAATGCTGCCTTTTGAATTAAAAAAAAAATAGGAAAGGGAAGAAATATAATTCAAAGCAAAGGAAAGCATTCACCAGAACATTCATGTATATTTGGCCTTACCGTTTGCACCAACCATATCCCTCTATTCCCTGAAGAAGTCATATCCCTCAAACATAAGAAACAAACATTTCTCAATATAAAAACTAAAATACATTTTGTATCCCTCAAAACAACCATTATGAAGAGTGTTGGTAATTTTATTACTCCTTTAGTAGTTGTACAGGACTAATGACTACGCTAGCAAGAAGTGAAGAATTTTTTTTTTTTTTTTGGGTAGAAAAAAGTTAAGAATAATGAAACTCGTTGTAGGAGCACATCTTGATCCAGCCTCCAAAGAAATTATTGAAAGCAAGAGAATAACATCCTACTCTGGACCATCGTATCCTCTTAGAGCATGCAAATCATTTGTATTATTTTTCCAATATCAAATGTAAGAGAATGTGCAGCTGTACACTGACAAATGTGTTTAATAAATCTATGTTACAGTCAACCACATCAAGTTTATTCACCAGTTGAATTCTCCATATGTCAAGTATTAACAGTCATTTGGAGAGTTTATCAATAGCACTTCTCCCCTATATAAATAATCTCTAATTCATACTCTTCAAGTTAGGGGAAAAAGAAGTCAAAAAATTAAAATTAAACACGTACATAAGGAACCATGTGCAGTTGCAATTAAGGGAAGACATAGAAATCCAGATTAAAAAATACAGGGGGGAAAAAACATAAAAGAGTAAAATACCTAACCCAATGACCTTTGCGCTGGGACGCGACATTTTTGGCATTTGGAGACGAACAAAGTGATGCCAACGTCAGGGATAATGACGAGAGATCAAAGAACACATCCGTCACAAGAGGCGAGCACATGGATCGAGATGCATTGTGCGAAGGGAAAAGGAAAAACGAATAAACAGAGCACACAAGGAATGAATGCAAACCAAATTAAGAGCACACGGACAAGCACACTTGGGAAACATAAATGGGAGGAGACCATCGGAAAAAAGAAGCACGGCACTTCAGCCAAGGAGAGACAACAGGCAACAGTGCGGCTGGGAGAAGGCGTGTTGAGGCACATGACAATTGACAAGAAATTTTAAAAAAGGAAGGAAAGCATGAAAAGGCAACCAATTTCGACACAGGGACTGGGAAATTTGATAATTACGGAGTGTGGGAGGAAAAAAGGAAGGAAACATGTGCACAAGGCCCCATGCAAGCCAGCATTATTCATCTGAGCCGACACTATTTATCAGCACAGTAAATTGTGAGAAGAGCCCCATGACCGGCTCGACGTGACCGCAAATGAAGGAAAACATTGAATGAATTGATGATGATCAGATTGACGACTCTACACTAAATTCCTATGCACAAAACTTCTCTACCACTCTCTCAGCCAACTCGACCTTGCCATGAAGTTTACATGCCCCTAACAAAGCATTCCACAAAGCTTCATCAGGCTCAATCTCCATTCTCAAAACCAACTTCTCTGCTTCCTCCACCTTACCATTCCTCCCTAGCATATCTACCATACATGTATAATGTTGCAGCGCTGGCCTCACTCCAAACCTCCTCTGCATCAGCTCAAAATATTCCTTTCCCTTCTCTATCAAACCCCCATGACTACACGCCGTCAAAACTGCAATGAAAGTCATACTATCTGGACTCTCCCCTTCTTCGACCATTCTGTCAAACAACTCAAATACTTCATCAAATTTTCCATGCATTCCATAACCCGACATCATCGCAGACCATGCCACTATACTCCTTTGATGCATTCTATCAAACACCTTACGTGCTCCAACTAAATCACCACACTTGGCATACATGCTTATCAATGCGGTTGAGTTGCCCAAATCTGAGGCAAGCCCATTGACAACAACAGCTCCGTGGACTTGCCGACCAAGCAGTAGAGCGGACAGACCTGCACAAGATTTAAGGACCGCTGGTAAGGTACGGCAATCAAAGGGTTTCAGGGCAAGCAACATTTGATGGAAGATGGAGAGGGACTTAGAGAATAAATTGAGAGAGGAGTAAGCTCTGATAAGGGAGTTGAAGAGGAAAGTGGGTCGACGGTTGGTAAAGGAGAAAAGGATATTGGCTTGCCGCAATTGGGCGCATGAAGCATAGGACGATACAAGTTTGATTCGAATGAAATCATGGCTAGAAATGCCTAAAACAATAGTGCGTGCATGTATTAGTTTAAGGTTCTGCAACTGCTTTGGAGAGGAGCAAGCGTCAAGAAGAGACGCATAAAACGATATTGCCATTTTTCACCTTTGAAACAGAGAAGGGATCATTCAAACACGGGGTTCAAAAAAACAATAGAAGAACTAGAGAAGGGCAGAACTCCAAGCCTGCAATGAGAGGCAATATTATGGATGGCGTGACTGCAACGAGAAGGGCAGGAGCTTGCAGCTCAAGCTTCATTCTTAGATAAGGAGGACGTCCACGCCAAGCCGTGACGAAACGTTGGAGAAGGGACTGCTAACTAGAGGAGCCAGCGCTTGCAGCGTATGAGGCAAGGCCAGGGAAGATGAGCGTTTCGTGATGAATGGGCTTAATGATAATATGGGCTTGGACTATGAGGATGGGCCATAGGATGTGAAAATTGGGCTTTGGGATGATCTGGAAGGAGTTAGAAATTGTAGGGAGGAATAATTGAGGATGATGGTTGGATGAAGCATGTCAAGAATTATGCGAACATTTTTTTCTCAGGCTGTTCTACACTCATTTGTGATTTCTATTCTCTTCTCTCCCCACCCAAAGATTATAATTCTTCATCACTTTGACTTTATCTTCACCTCCCAACTTCAACCGTGGCTTTTCATTGAATATTCTGAGTATGATCCTCGTAGAATAATTTAAATACAGGATCAACGTTATAGAAAGTTAGTCATTTAACGGGAAGAAAAATCATCAACAAATCAGTTTAATGCAATGGTTGTGACTATAATTATAAGCTGCTATTTACACAGGAATATACAATCACAAATCGAACTGGTCAGATATTCACTTGTACATTGGATATGCATAAAGGTTTATAAGGATGTTGTAAGCACTAACCAATTAATTGATTAGTAAATATGTAACTCCACTCTTTTATTCTTTTTTGGTTGGGTTTCCCACGTCACTTGACTCTGATGGCTCTCCACTACTCTATTTAGAGTGGGGAAAATACCTTTTAATGCAAATGTCATGCTATTCACAACATATCGTTTAGGGTTGTGTAAAAATCTTTCAATCCAATTCAGTTCGATTCAAACCCTAGACAAACCCGATCCTGTCCGATCTAAATAAAAGTTAGTTTTTCAGGACCAAAAAACCTATACTCTTTATATGAGTTGGACTATGTAACATCCTTAAAATTTAAACTTGATTAACCAAACCTGATTTGAGTAATTAAGTTTATTAAATGAGATGTATGGGCAGAGAGATTTAATGGGCGTCTTTGGTTGTAATTTTATCCCTAAATGCAGGTTCAAAGTAAAATCGGGTTACTCGAATATGAATGAGGGAGAAAGTCTAAAGGATGGAATTTTGTGTCACGCGCCACAACTTGTGGTTAATCTGTTGTGGTGCATGTGTGCCTAACAACCAAAGACGGGCTTCTTTATGCTATGCACTGCGGCGCATAGTCACTTTTTTGCATAAATAAAAGGGCAAAACTAATGAAAAATAGAAGAAAAGTAAAAGAAAACGAAAGAGCTCTGCTAGAGTTTAAAGGATTCAAGCATTTGAAGTGTTTTAAAGTTTCAAAACCCTAGAGGTAAGCTTTTAAAGCATGAATCTCTCTTTTTCTTCCATTTTCTCTAGTTGAAAAGTTAGGATTTGATTGAAAAGGATAATTTTTGGTCCATAGAGATTATAGGTCTGAACCTATTGAGTTAAATAGAGTTAATAAGAGTTGATTAAGCTAATAAAAATAAGCATTTATGGTTTTGTAAGTGTTGGTAGTTAGAGGCAAAAAATACCCAAAAATCCCATTATAAATATGGTAGTTAGGGTAATGTGACGCCATTAATAATTATTTAAGAGTTTAATGAGTTTATTGTGAGTTAGAGGGAGTTAAGAAACTCCATAAGTACCCTTGTATGAGAAGAAATTGAATCTTAACAGTGAAGAAGTGTTTGAGTTGATAGTGAAATTTATCCAAAAAGTGATATTGATGAATTATATTGTGATTAATTGTAGAATGAGTATTTTTAGCACCATTCAAGCTTCATGGAAGCTTTGGGAGTATGTAATTGAGAGGTAAGACATTTGACCTCTCAAAGGTTTAAGGTAACCAAGTGAATTCTCTCTCGTGCTCTTGTCTGTTAATGGATTTATTGATTTGTGCTTTACAATTGAAATGTGTGAAATTTCTTAATGCAAGCGTGGCATGAAATGTTTGAAAATTTACATTAAAGTTTCATAGAGTTCAATGACATGGTTTGTGAAATTCAATGATTGTAAATAGGTGGAGTACAATGATAGTGAAAATGTGAAGTTCTATGAAATAATGTTAGTGAAGCTCCATGACTTGTTTTATTTGGAGTTCAATAATGTAATTTGTGATGGACTGCAATGATTATATGTTAAGTAAGGTTCAACAATCATGTGATAAAGGAGTTTGATGACATAACATGTTGTGGAGTCCGATGATGCGTATTAAATGAAATTATGTGATAAATATGTGTAGTGAAAGTATAATGAGATAATTGAGCATGCTTAGGTAGTGAACACTTGCATGCTAGATGTTATTGCATGTTTATGCATCACATGATCTTGAAAGGCAAGAGTTTGCCTTGAAAAAAGAATAGAGAATTAAATTCATATGGTAAGGTTTCCATCAGAGATCGATGGTTTATCTGAATTTATCATATTTATTGTCTCACTGATTCAATAAGAAATTCAAACCTAGCTAGTTATCCACTTGTTCAACAAGAAAACTAGTATAGGGAGAATTGCACCCCATAGTGTGAGAAATGGGGGAAACTGTAACTCACAAGTGAGTTAGAAAATCTTGATTGAGTAACCTCTCACACGTATTTAGCTAGGATAATCTCAATTCATAAACAATCCTAATGTATTATAACCTGCGGTTTCATATTAGAGGAATGAGGAGGATTTAAGAGAGGTGTAATCATCCATATAGTGATAAAAGAGCATATGGTTATTTGTATTGTGACTCTGGTAAAGAAAATCATGAGTTTAGTATTTTATCTATGTGAAAATGTGTTAATAAGTCATTACCTTATGAAAACATGCTAATGTGAGTAAGAATTATAGTTTAGTGTTTCTTGATCATGCTAAATGAATTGAGAATAAGACATTTGTCACTCACATTTAAATTAATTAACATGCATTAATATGAGTTAGATGGACTTTAGTTATTAAGTAGTTGTACTCACCTTACTATCTTCAATATTGCAAGAACTAGATCAAAGAGACAGGACAGAGGGAAAAAGCTCGAGGCATAGGATTCATATCTTATAAGTAGGCCTCCTTTTCTTTTTGAAGTATTAATGCGCGTATTCTTGCATGATATTGCCAATTAAGGATGATTCATGTTGTGACTTACTTACACCATGTGTTTTGTTAAATTATATAGTGTATTTTAAGCTCGAGGGTATGCATGTATTAATTGTGAGACTTAGAGCAAGGTCAAAATACTAGTACAAATAAAAGTTGTGTAATGGCACTTGAATTATGATGATTAATTGTTGAAATATAAGATTAGAGCCCCCTTTTATTTTTGAGATAAAGAGGATGAGTAATGAAAATGTGTTTCATGAGTATTGTTAGTAATGTGGTGTAATGTATAAGTCCGTTTTAGTCGATCGAGTATGATCTAAGTGATGTTTGTAGCTTTTGATTTATGATTAGAGTCTTAGGCACTCAGGTCATATGTAAATGAGAAAAATAGTTAATTTTGAAATGAGTATCCAACTTTTAATTGAAAAATAATTTAAGGGTGAAACTAAAGCAATTAGCTAGTAATAGGAGAAAGCTCTCTGCAGCCACCTAAATCGCCTCAATCAAACGTTAGAGGGAGAAATAGGGCTTGTTGGAAGTTCACTCGATTTCTATCAAGTGATAGCAAAAAAAATCTACTGTCAAAATCATAAAAGCTGATAGTGCCTGAGCCACGGCACATAGTGTAACACACCAAATTCTTTTTTAAAATAATTTAACTCAACCATAGTTGGGTTACAGCCACCCAACACATTTTTATATCAATAATTTCGATATAAAATATTTTATAATTGGCTTCAACTCATACACTATAACATTTCAGATAAATTTTTACCTCCCACATACCATTAGGCTAAATCACATTTGTCCATCCTTATACTCCCAACAAGTAAACTAAATTACATTTATCCATCCTTATACTCCCAACAAATAAAATAAGCAATTTAGTCAATTTTCAACACAAGCCAATTATTTGGCCTTATAATCATGCCATTTTAACCAATCCAAAGTAAACCAAATATTAAAATTACAATCATCCAAATTGTACCAAAAATAGAAATAGTTTGAAAGACATGATTACATTTATATATTCATATAATTGACAATAAACAAAAAGCCCTAATATTGGCAATATAACACATTATAAATCATAAATTAAATACCCAAAAGAGACAGTGGATCTATACCACTAAGCCTCTGGGACTCCTCCACGTGTCACTCTTGGCTCTTCTCCTGAAAATTGTTAACCACATAATGAGACTCAAAAGTCCCAGTAACCAAAGCCAATTTATGATAGTGTATACAAACAGTTAATTGTGTGCTTACTAAGTGAGAATTAAAAATAATATAATTCCAATAAATATAAGAAATAATACAATACACATAAACAACCATCCTTATATCCCTCCATTAACCTCGAGCCGTAGCCCTCACTCGGTGCTAAATTACCCGGCCAAAGGTAGATTAGCCCGAGCCCTTACAAGCCACCTATTGAGCTCCAATAGGGGCGTACCACGTGGCACATAAATACAACAACAATAGCAAGTCTCCCAACACCTCCCAAAATAATCAAACAAATTCATAATAATATTGCACAATTATGCAATATTACAAAATTCATAATTTTCTTAATAATCACCCAATTAACATGAAGTAACACTAATCACAAATTAAAAGCATGGTTACCTTGTGGCTTTTTCAATAAATTATTCCTTAAAATTTCTCTCTCACCACAATCTTCACCAGTAATACAATCTACAAATAACATATTATTTATAAATATTAGTTTCAATTTTTGAAACTAATAAAATAATTCTAATAATAGAATTAAAAATATAACATAATTCCTAATCTCAATCTTAATACAAATCTATAGTTAATACTATTAAGTATAATTTTTAACTCCTCTTTTAATTATCAATAAACATTAATAATCTAAAAATCAACTTCTAAACTAATTTTTATTATCAAAATTTTCTTTTTATTTCATAAATTCGTACCTAAAATACCCAAAAATTAAAAATTAAGTTTTTAGCTTAGAATCATAATCCTATAGCCATAATAATTCATTTCTCATCCCAAATAATCATCTAAACCTCAATAAATCAACATATATTTTTAGATCTAGTTTAGAATTTGATCCATAAGCCATAAATTCAAAGATCATTAACAAATTTATACTCTATAACATTTATTATACTACTGACAACCTCAAAAACCATATTTATTCAACATAAATTCATCCCTCTTCCAGATCTTAAATTTTCTACCACTACAAACTCAGAAACTAAAGAAAAAGGATGACTAAGAAAAAATTTTAGAACACTTACTTAGTCTTGAAAAGCTTAAAATCACATCCTAAATATCCTATTAAAAACTCTTACCTTAAAAATTTAGATATTTCGCACCGGTGACTCACGTTCTCTCTGCCTCAGCACGCACGAAGGAATGAATGAGGAAATGAAGGAAGGTGAGTTTTTATAAAAACTCAGTGGGTCCCACACATTTTTTTTATTCTTTTCTCTCTCTTCTTTCTTTCTTCTTCTTTTTTTTATTATTATTATATTTTACTGTTGAGGCGGCGGCTGCGTTCACATTTTCTTCCTTTCTTTCTTGTTTTTACACCTTTTTATTATTATAATAATAATTTAATAATATTATTTTTTTTAATTATTTTTTTTATTTTTTTTTAAATTATTTTTTTTAATTTCTATTAACCCAAATTAACTATTAAAATTTATATTGGGATGTTACACATAGCACAGAAGCTCATAAGTTGTGGCACATATGTGACAAGCCACGATGCATGCCTCTGTTTCTACATTGTTTCACTATTTTTAAATTTTTAAGCAAATGCCTTAATTCTTTTTGAGATCCTATACTTTCGTATGTTAAATTGAACCCTGATTTTTCACTCATGAAGAAATGTTAGGATGTTATAAAAATATTATAAACTTAAGGATCCCATTTGTGAAATTTAACAAATTTAGTAATTACCATGATGCTTGGAACTTATGGAGGATTAGTAAAGGTAACCTTATTTGTCTAACCTGAATATTTTACAAACTAAACAAGAGATTCAGTATCTGAATCACATGTTCAGGTCTGGTCCTATAAATTTATTTAATATAACTATAATTAATTTATTAATTATTATTAATATTATAATAAGATAATTTATAATAATCATTAGTAATTTTTTATGTTTTATACTTGCAAAGTCATTAATATTGAGAAAAATTTCAGCATTAACCAACCTTAGTCTTCTTCTTTTATTGATAAAATTTATTGTTAACTTAGTGCAATGGACTTTAGACATATTAAAGGTTGCTTAATATTATTGAAGGTTATTTGATTTTAATCATTTGTATTGTAATTGGAATACTTTTTTTGTTAGATATTATTGCGGATTTATAATTATTATTGTTATGATAAATTTCATATGATTATAAGTAATTTTATTATATTAATTGAGTTTATTATATTAAAATAAATTGCTACATCTCATAGATGAAAAAGGAAAAACCAAAGTGAGATATTGGACAAGATCGAGACCAGTCTCTTAGTCCTACTGGACCAGTCTGATCCTGTTCAGCTTCGAGTTATAATAAGATCAAATCGGACTATGAGTTACTCAACTCAGTTATTTTTATGAAAAGGGCCAAACTTTAGGTTAGGCCAAATCTTGTCGGGTTAGTCCTTTGTGCAACTCTAATATTGTCTATAAATTTATAATCCACAATGAAATGAGGGAGACAAAGTCATCACCAACCTAACCTTAGAGGTCTTTATATATATATATATATATATTGTTTATAATAATACCTCAAGTCAAATGCAAAATTACATTGAAGCTTTTCCCTTTTGCTTCTTTGTTTCGTCTTGCTAGCTTACAAATAATCATATTATACATAATGCAATGCATTGCTAAGTATAAGAAAGTGAAAACCTTCTTTATATAATAAGTGTAGTTGATTATTTATGGACAAAGTAATACACGTTCCAACAAATCATAAATGCTCAAAAATTTCTTCTATAACTAGGCATAAGGGCTGCAAACTAGCACACAGGTTGATACGCCTAGCCAACCCACTAAAGAGATAGGCTGATAATCCCAATTCAACTCATACATTAGCAGGTTAGCTCTTAAAACATATATCCCTATCTTTTTTAGAATATATAAACTAAATTTAAACAGAATATTATGTCCTGTACTAGCCACAAAATAATATATATTATAGGAATTAGCCGTGTAATCATACTAAAATTAGATACATCTACTCCATTTAGTTGGATCAAATTTCAAACTTGAGAGCACATTACAAAAAATCTTACATCCACAACTCAACCACATTCCATAATCCATAATCCAAGTCTGCCACAGTAGCACATATGACCAATGCAAATAATTAATTAAATTAAACACAAAATAACCAAACTAGAGTCCACAATATGCATCTCTAGACCAAAAATTAGTTAAAGACTAGAGGGAGCAAGCTACTTGATTCACTAAGTGAAGAAAAAAAATCCAAAAAAGACAGAGAAGTGAGATACCCATGAATGAGGAGGAAGACTTCCATGAGGATCGGAGCTCGAAAGTGCTTGCAACTCATAAGGGCACGAAGATGACTTTAACGACAAATGGTGACTGAGCTTGAACGCAGACAAGATGAGATTGACTGATCGAGGGCTAAGTCTTTGATTTGGCAAGAGAAAGGATGTGAAGATGAAGATTAAAGAAGTTCCTAATAAAGGATGAGAAGAGGTCGAGCCATTAAGGATTATCAAAGGTTGAACTAATAAAGGGAGAGAGGGAGCGAAGACGATGAGAGAGTCGAGACTCGAAAGGGATCGCGTAGTTGATTTTAAAGGTTAAGAGTGTGTTTAAGAGTTTAGGATTGAATAGAAAGGAACGATCATTAATGAAATAGAACAAAATGGAGCAAAGTAGAGTGGAATAGAACAAAAGTTTTCACTATTTAGGAGTTTTATGATGAGAAGAAATGATTTTACATGACCATTGTTTGGAAATTATTATAAAATCGATGGAACAAAACAGTTTAAAACTTTTTTCTTCCAATATTACCCATATGACTAAATTTAAAGAAAATGATAATGGTCATTAAATAATTATAATATTTATACAATAAAAAATTATAATAATTAAAATTAACAGTCAAACAAGATACTTAAAAATTAAGAATAAAAAGAGAAACCAAGTAACAGAGTCATAGTGTTAAAAAGCAAGAGAGAGAGAGAGAGAGAGAGAGAGATACGTCAGGAAGTAAGGCGATACATTATGCCTAAATGCCTAGTCAACCTAGATATGCCTGAAACATTCGAGCACATAGGGCTAGACATTAGCAGAGGTCAAATCTTGCCTTACCTGAACATGTGAAAATGTTTTAATTTTTTGTGAATAATATTTATCTTATGTCATTATTTTTTATTAAAAGTTATCATATTATATTATTTTTATGATTTTTTATACATTTTTTACCATTACAATTTTTTAAATCTCTTTCAAAATTTAAATTTAAATTTTAACTTCTTATTATGTAAAAATAATTGACAATGTTTTTTCATTTGAACTTTTAAAAATTACTTTTGATTCTACTATTAGTTTTGTAGAGAATATATTTTAAATAATAATAATAATATTTTTTCAAGGAAACCTTTGTTTATATTTTTAAAAAAAGTTTGTAAAAATATTTCTAGTCAACCAGACTAACTTGGTGCCTAACTTTACATCGGGCTGGGCATCAAGTAAGGGTGATGCCTGGCTCAATCCTGCTTATATGCAACTCTAGTAGGAGAAGAGAGATGGTTGGAGAATAAAAATAATAGATAAGATTTTGTTTTATTAGGATAAAAAGTTGGGGGTAATTTTGCAAATGAAATAATTATATTGTGCCATTCCATCCCTGACCCTCTAATCTGGGAGAACAAAAAATGTTGAGCTATGGATGGCAAAGGAATACTTCAGAGGCCTTTCTTTATCATTTCATCATTCTTAAAATAAAAATAAAAAAACTCACAAACAATGGTTAGGTCTTTTAGCCATCGCACTCCATTTCATTCCCTTCTAAAATAATCTCTCATAGTGTAAGGGAGGGAGATGAGAGTAACTAGGGCTTGCTTTTGTTCTAAAATGACATTTAAACCTTCTCCAAGAAATTTAGCATAATAAGATATTATTCTATTAATTTTGTATCTAATATTATCTGATGTGTATAAAAAAAAATTACTTGGGAGAGAATAGCCCCTTAAATAGTATTCAATTTGCTCGAGGATTATGGTTGTCAGCTGTGGGGATACCTTGGGCATAAAAAAAAATATTATCTGGTGAAAAAATATTTGTAATGTTAAAAGTTGAATTTTAATTTATATTTTTTGTTAGGATTTTCTTAAAACATTAACAAAATAAAGTTCAGTTTTAACAATAATATATATGAATTTTCACAAAACAATATCCAATGCAAACTAAAAAACCTTTATTGCAATAAATTTATTTGAGAGGGTCTTAAATGCCATTCTCCCTGTGTTCTAAATCGTGCTTTGCATGAATTGAGAGTGTACAATTGACAAAATAATAAAAGTAAAAAATAAAAAACAACCAAGACAACTCGGGCTTGTCGTTTTTGTGGTTCAGCCTAGTTTACTCATTTTTGCAACTCAACCACTAAAATTAGCTGGTTAAATGGGCTGGCGGGAAGGTTGAATCCATTTTTCCAACTCCATTTTCACTGCTCTCTGCTGCAAAACAAAACAAAAAAAAACAAACAAACAAACAAAAAGAAAAAACAGTCATCTTTCTTTTTTATTTTAGTGGACAAATGTAGAAAATCATTGTAGAAAACAACTCAAACACCACTTGGTCTTGGTGTATTAGTCTCACGCATGTTCAACTTGTGTTGTTACAAATCAATTTGAATGAAACTTTATTCTTTAAGTTGCATTTCTAAATCGTTTAGAACTGTAACCTCACTTCAAGTCTTCAAGGCAGCTTTCAAAATTCAAAAACTCAAGTCGCTAGCTCTTTCATTTATGATGCCCTGGAGGGTTAAATGAATTTATTATTAAATAATTAAAAAAAGAAAAAAAATCATAATGATTTTAGAAGAGGACATTAATTAATTTATTTGCAACGAGTCGCTTATCTAGACTGGGTCAACAATCACGTGTCAGTGTAGATATGAAATAAAAACTGTATTAACCTGCAATTGCTTGCTTGCTTTGTGTTTAAATAACAGATAATGAAATTTGTGCTCGTCATAAATAAGCTATCTTCAATTATTGTTGCTTTGCTAAATTTACTTTTAAATATTAGTAACTGGAAAATTAACTTAAGAGTTTCTCGGTTTTCTGTAACCGCAATCGTCAATCGTTCAAGGTGTCATTTATCATGAAGGGTTAACATTGTGGAAATTTAATTATTTAATATATTCTTATGCTTAACTCTCCACAAAAGCATGCTTTGCCCTTTTTTCTCACGTTAGTTCCCATCACAGCAATGCTAAAAGCAAACTTATTTTCAATCAATGGGTGTTGAAAGAAGCATCAACCGACTGAGATGGCTTTACTTTTCTTTATCGCCATTAAAATAAAAACGGAAAAGAAGTATATAACAGATTGCACCCTGAAATTACAGAGCATGCATATGCCGTACTCATTACCATACTTAGATGTCCTACGGGCTAGAAATAAACTAATCCTCGTTTGGTTTAATTTAATGCAAAATCATGATAAGTGCTTTGTGAGATCAAGATTTAAAATATTATAGCTTGACCATGATGTTTGTCCCATGTTAGGTCTAATTTTGAACATCCAATTCGAAGGTTAATGAATTTTTCACTTTTGTGATACGGACCACTTACCATAACATAAAACAGCCACTGCGTGATTTCCCATTCAGATGCAAATATCACATCAATTAGCAGCCTGCACCAGTTCTAATGAAAGTTCTTCCTCTAGAATGTTGATCTTCGCTGAAGAATCTCTAAGCTAACCATTCATGTTTACGTTTCAAAATTCCTGCATCATTGCAACTCACTAAGCTAAAAACGAATGCCTTATACAGGTATATGTTTTGTTCCAGGTTAATTTCTATGTGAGTTGTTCATAATTGGCAGTTATGAGCAAAAAATAAAAGTAAAAACCAATCAGGACCAAAGGGAATTAGAGCAAGAAAGGCTTGTCTAAGATTTTGAAATTCAGAACATGAGATTAATGTTATTTAAGATCAAGAAAACCACATGAGGAATTCACCTTATTTGCACAAGACCTTATAATCGCATAACTACTAGTTAGATACTCACAAATTAAAGACAATAATTAAATGAACGGTACTACAGATAATTTTATGTTATATGATAAGTTATGATCTAAAGTTAAGGATGATTCACTTCAATGAAATCACGCGTATATACAAATGTATAGATCACACTCTATTGGTGTTATGTTGATCAGACAATGATTTAGATTGTAGTAAATCAGATAGAGTTGAATCTTCAACTAAAATCACCACGTGGGAGTTACTATCACTATATGGAGTAGACCGTGTTTTGCTTGGGGATTTAACTGTTTCTACAGTTTCGACGTCCGTGAGTGAGGGAAGTTCATTCACAGGAGCTGCAATTTCCTCTGTGCAGGCAACAATATCACACAAGGAAGCCACAGTGCCTGCTAGTAGGATTGGTAAAAGATCTATTTCTTTACACAAGCTTGTTTGGAGCAATGAATTGAGGCTCTTGGCAGCAGATTTTGAGTTGGCTATATGGGTATGCAAAGCATGGCTTTCTTACCATGCTCATTGCCTTTCCTAGCTCCTTTAGAGCTTTCCCTAATTCCAAACTCATTTTTAAACATGCCTCTTGGATCATACTCCTAATCTCTATTGATGCCTACAGAAATTGCAACAACCAATATTAGTGTTAAATAATGTTGGATATCTAGAAACCTAGAATCTGAAGATATAAATTGTGTGCGTGTATGCACGCATGCGCTCATATACATACTTAGAAGTTAGAGTTCGATTGAGCATTTAGAGCTTGCATTCAATAGGCACATTGGTGGATGAGAGTTCCAATTTTAAGGTATCTGTCCCACAGATGACGAACTAGAACCTCCCATGGCTTGGTTCCCATCTTGCAAAATTAACCTATCCAATGAACATTATATATGTATATTAGATCATGTGTTAGAATTTTATTTCAAAGAAGCAAGTCAAAGAAAACATTTTTGTTAGTTTACCCACAGACAACTCTTCTATACTGTTTGAATTGAGGATGTTCCTCCAGCAATTTTTAGACTCTCCTTCCTTCGGTGTTCTAAAATACTCATCTTTAAACGCTACAAGATATATATATATATATATATATGTATATATATATATATAAGGATGCTTTAGCAATTTTGATTATCATAATTATTCGTCATTGAACAAATGGACTAATTTATTTGCAAGTTTTTTATTCAATAAAATATAGAGGCTTTTGCAAATATAACCTATATTATAAGATTAAATCAAACAAACGACTCAAATTTATTATATTTTGTATTTGACTGATTTATTATATTTGTCCAAGCTATACCGTTGCATCTTAATGATAAACTTCTTATAAATTTTTAAATTTTTAATAATCAACCCTTTGTATATAAATGGAACTAACCATACTCCCAGATTTCCAAAAAATTAGTCTATACTTTCTGAATACAAAATTTTTTTTGTCAGCGGGCTAATTTATCCTAAAATCTAACCCTGTAAGAAGTTGGCGAGGCTTTCCAAGTTGAGGGTAATTAAGTGGTGGAATTCTTCATTGGCGTACACAGGACAAACGAAAATGGATATCACGACACATGCGAATCTCCTAATGAAAATGGTGGAGAGTCTCTTGTGTGCCATCTCTATTATTTCATCCTCTCGAAAAACAGATACAATATCAATGAGAATGTCAAGATGAATATGAGCAGCCTATAATCGTATCTTGCTTTGATTTAGGGGGAAAATCTAATAAATGTTGGTAATGGAGTTGCATAACAAAATTAAATATCACCCAAAGCCTCGTCAGTATTTTCAAGTTCAATGATCATAGTTATATATTATCTGCTAAACGTGAGTTAGTTTCTGCTTACTCGCCTTGAAGAAACACAGTTCTATTGTCTGTCCAGATAGGTTGGCCAAATAATGAGCTCCAACACCTGAAAAGTGTCACAAAAACCATATAAGTACGCAAATGCCAATATGCTTTTAGTTTACCAATACTGAAGTCCCTAACCCATAGACTACTCAAAAACAATAACAATAGTCGATGACGAACCCAAAAAAATTAATCAATGGGGACATAATTTTTACTTAAAATAAATATTAATATTTTTATAAAATAAATAATTTTAAATATCTATTAAATTATATTAATGGTATAAGTTAATAAAATTAACTATTAAAAAAGGCATAAAACATAACTTTAAAATACATAAAATACTCTCTTTATATAGATATTTTTTATATCTATTAGAATCATGTTTTTAATTTTTATTAAATAAAACTGATATACTTTTTTTATATGGTAGAGAATTTTTTTAGATAAAATTTTTCATAAGCAATTTTTTTAAAATTTTTTTCCTTTTCCATTTTAAAACTATTGCTATTTTATTTTATAAAACACACATACGTATACTTTTAGGTAATGGGATAAGTACACTTTTATAAGGGAACAAGTGAAATTTTTTAAAGTGAGGGGCAATTGAAATTCTTCTTAAATTATTTAAGATTATCTTAAGTAATTTTTTCTTGAGTTGGTGGGAGCAATTTCCCCCTCTATGATAAATGTAAGTACCTGACTACAGTCATAGCAGCCCACATTGCCAAGAGATCAAAACTGTCATACAGGGGCTGATAATGGCAAAATAGAGACACCAACGTGAGGATAGGTCCTACTTTGAGGGCATGAATGACTCTTCTTGGGTCGTCTTGCCTTATGTCTTTGGTTGTCCTATAAATATCGAACACCTTCTCCTTCAAACCCTTGGGAATAGCCTTAAGCTTCACCCATCCACGAGCCATTAGACTTGATGATGCGTGCTGGTTTGCAAAACTCTTCTGCAGAAAAATTGACGGTGGAAACTGGGAAGTAAGACTAATAATGCATGCACCTGAGAAAAATGATATAGTGGATGATGATGCTTACTGAGGCCTCGCAGAACCTTTTATTAATTTATAGATAGGTGCATAGGGGAAAGCATCTCCCTGAAGATTCGACGAATAATTTTAAATTCTTGTAAACATGTTTTGGGACTTGATTTGTACGGTTATGTGGCCCAGTAAAGGGAAGTTATGACGTGGACACTTGATGGAATAATAAATCGGGAAAATTTTAATTAAAAACCACTATAGATATTGAATTTTATGTGGGTCTAATTTTTTTTTAAAATTTCAATTTAGCTGAAGGGAGAAAAGTCGAAAGAATTTCAACAGTAAAAAAATTAAAATATTTTTCATTTATCATGCAAAATCATTAATTATTAATTTTCTAACTGTATTTCTTAATTTATTAATATCACTTGTAAATTATATTTA
Organism: Prosopis cineraria; assembly: GCF_029017545.1. Taxonomy (NCBI): domain Eukaryota; kingdom Viridiplantae; phylum Streptophyta; class Magnoliopsida; order Fabales; family Fabaceae; genus Prosopis; species Prosopis cineraria. The sequence continues at coordinate 36,363,794 of NW_026555338.1, read as the reverse complement.
TTTGTTAAACAATCAGTAATATTAATTATTAATTTGCTAACTTCATTTATTAATTTACTAACATTAGTTTTTTCAATTAATGATTGAAAAATTAATGTTAAATCTTTATATAATCATTAACATGTCAACTCATGTAATTACAATTTATATTCATAAATTAACAAGTGAAGTAAGAAAATTAATAATTTGAGATTTTATATAATAAGTGAAGGGTATTTTGGTCTCTTCACCTTTAAAATTCTTTTAACTTCTCTCCCCTAAATTAAACTAAAATTTCATAATTTTTTTAAACCCGTCTGAAATTAAATCTTTACAATAGTTCTTAACTAAAATTCTCCCTAATAAAACTGATTGCTAAAACACATTGTTTTTAAACTTGGACCAATAAATCGAAGACCCAACCATGTGTGCATCTGGTTTTGTATTTTGACATGGCAGTATGGCACAAAATGACTCAGGTTAACCTGAGTGACCTGAAATTAATCCAAATCAACTCGCCCAATCCCACGAATCAGACAAGTTAAATTTTTTTAAAATATTCTGACCCTAAAACATGGTTCATAAAATAAAAAGAATTATTAAAATAATTTAGGGTGAGAAAATGAGAATGAAGAAGAAAAGTAACTAAAAGCCCTAAACTTTTTCTAATCTTCGATCTTCCTCTCCCCGTGCTAGCGTTCTCACCTCTCGATTCTTCTTGCCTCTCCTCCCATCGTTCACTCATCCTTGACCAGTGACCACTAAAGCACTACTCCTCCATTGTCCCTAAGCAATGAACTTTCTTTAAGCTTTGAGCTTCTTGGCGTTCTGTGACTTCTGTCCATCTGTGACACAATTCTCACTTGCCTAGAGAAGAAAATGTAAAAACAGAGGGAAGAGAGATGAATCTGAAAATTGAAGACCGAAATGGGTGGAGAAGAGACCTTTGAGTGTCAAGAAAAGTAAACAAAATAACAAAGAAAGAGGTGAGAGGAACATCTTTTCAATTTGAATTATACTCCCTCCATTTTTATATAAAAAAAAATTACATCACGCAATTTAAAAAAATTAATTAACTATAATAATTATGTCTGAAAATAAAAAAAATGAGACTAAGATGCCTTATATTAATCAACATAAATATGTATTAATTATTTCTTGTTAATGTAAATTATGAGAAGTGATTTAAAAATATGTAATAAATACTTATTGAAATATGTGATTTTGCTTTATAAAAAAAAGTAAAAAGTGATAGTTTCTTTTATAAATAAAAACAAAAAGAATATATGAAATTGTACTTTCCGTAGAAATTTTATATTGTATAATATAGTTTTTTTTTATAAATAAACATAATAGGAAACTTAGTCAGATGGAGTCCCTAAGTTCACACTATCAGCTAAAGAAGGAGTGCTTGTAAAAGCATATAATTTTTGTCACTTACATTTTATTGTTATTTGAATTGAATTTTATTTTCATTTAAATTATTTTATTTTATTATGACCGATTTAAATCCAATTTGACCTTTAATAATTTTGATTGGTTTAATGATCTTCAGTTTTTAATTCTTTGCTAAGATGTCAATAATGTTGCATCTCAATAGGGTGTGGATATATACAATAATTAATTTCCTATTTTACGAGATTTGATTATATTTTGTTCTCTATTTTATATTTTAACTTTACTGCTGAATAGTACTTTTTATTTGTTTCCTTATTTGGGTTTATTTGTTTTGAGATTTAAGTTTCTAGCTTTAGGAAAGTTTTTAAAAGGTCTCTTAATTACTCTTAATTGATGAATTCTCATGATTTAAGAAACTTTCCTAAATTGAAGAGGATCGGAGGAGGCGCCACTTGGAGTCCTCTAGAGCCACGTGAATTCACATGAACGCAGAAATCAAAAGCTGCAGCCACATGAATTAAAGCAGGTGACAAGAAAGATATGTTTCTTACGACCGATTCCATTATGTTTGGCCTGCTTTTGAGGAGGTCAATCCAATTTCCTGAATTTTCGGAGTTAACTCATTAATTCACATTACCTATGTTTCATGTGATGAAAAGTTAGCATCAGTGTGAAGTATGAAGGGATAATCTAAAAACTAAGGTCACATTTTATAAAGAATTGGAAGAAAATGTATTAAAAAAATAAATGTAAAAATAATATGATCAAAGAGGATAAGTGAGTACATTCACAAGAAAGAGATAATTTAATTTACAAAGTTAAGAATTATAATTCATGAGATTTTTGAAAGGTGTGATAATCACATTTGTAGTATATATTAATAAGTTTTAGTATAAGAAAGGGTGTTTTTAATTTATTTTTATCTTGATTTTTTCCCTCATTCCATTACATTTCATTTTAATAATCAAACGTGAGGCATCAAGTTTGATAATGTTTGAACATGCGTAGGAACTCAATTGTTCAGTTTGGTTGAGTTCAGTTCCAATCTTCTGGACTCTTAGTAGCATGTCCTGCGGCAGTGTCAGTTTCAGTTTATGGAAGCAGGCTTGCATCAAGCAATTAGAACCCCTCACATCACCCCAAAATAACCGTGTGAATTAACTATCAATTTCCCATAGCTTCTCAGGTTCAAGCATCAGCCTAGGTGACACGAGTGATAAGGATAACTTTTCATGAAAGGGACAAGTGTGAACTCATATCCATTATAATACAAGGGGATCTTCTTATGATCATATCTGCATCTTGTTTGTAACTGCTTGATGAAGTGGCTATGTAGGTCCCTGGCTCTGGCTCCCCGCGTTAAAACTAACCAAATGTAGATGGCTGGCAACCGAAAAGAACAATTTTATATCTGAATCTTTTATGTAGCTCTCTTTTTTCTGATCCCTGTTCAAAGAAGCTAGCAACCTCTATAAAGATACGAGCTACTATTTGATTAAGGAATTATCGTTCTTAGACGCGAAGAGCCCTTATCTGCAAATCTGCTTATACCCTTTGTCTTTTCGCCTCTCTCTCCTCAAGAAGTATCTTTCCAGCATGTTCACGAGCGCGCTGTGTATGCTTCTATTGAAGGATGAAAACGGATGTGAAGTGAAAATGACGATCATGAGTTTCACTGTTGGTTATTGCTTTTTTTTTTTTTCAAGTGACTGAAAATGAAATTCCTTTTCATGTCTTTGATAAGAGAGAAGAAATTATCAGTGACAGTACAATTCTGTATCCTCATGGATGGATGGTCACACTCTTCCAAAACAAACGTTTCTTGCTCATTTTGTTCAGTTCTCGATCATGCATTTGATTTGGGGTTCTGGTACGACCTAAAAATTATAGCACCTCAATTTTCAGACCATCTACAGATAGTAGCTCTCCCCACTAGATATATTCTCAGAAAAGATTATTTAATGTGAAAGTGAAAGCCCGTCCACACGTGGTGTTTTCTGCATTACAACCCTGATTTAGCTTTCAGAGAGGCTCTTCAAATCACAGGCTCAACCCATCATTTGTTTGCTATCTCATTTTATAGCCGAAACCCATCATTCTTGACAAAACACCCCACTTGCCTCAATCAGAATAAAGTAGTGCCAAATGGCGGCTGTATTAGACATGTATGGGAAAGCTCAAGGAATGAAAAGCATGTGAATAATCAAAACCAATGACATGTAATCAGAAGATTATGTAACGAAAAATGATCTTTGAGAAGAGCGTAGCTATTTTTGGCCAAAAAACAAGAAGAGCCTAGCTATTTCCTAAAACTGCTTCCTGTCCATGGGATGTGTCTGCCACCATCTTTTTATTCTTCCGTTGTACTGTGGAATGTCTAGTAGATATGTTCCTCACTAAAATATTCTGTGTGAGTGAATATTTCTTTTAGTTTTCTCACTGAAAATGCAGGCTAGAGCATCATCTCAGTCTCCATCTATTTCAATTGGTTCAGGTTTTCTCAAATCAAACTGTGGCCACTGATAGTTAGATGCAAAAAGATGCTAGCACGTCAGATTTCTTGTTGTTCTGTACTTGTTAAAAAAATGTATATTATGTATGCCTTGAGAAAATTCTATATTCGATGTCGTATTAGGGGTGCTTGCTGCAATGATATGTCCAACATAATTGCATTCTTATTATCCTGTTTGCCTGCACTAAATAAATAACAGCCTGCTTAACCGGGCATATAGTTAAAACTTAAAAGACCTATATTGAGAGGGTCAACTAGTGGCTCCAGCAATAGGATGAAGCTGCATCAATTTCTTGCGAAGTGTTGGTGGTCTACGCTAGATAGTGACACGCACTGACAATACCTCTCACTTTGGTCATTAATTAAATACACGGAAAATCAGTTACTTTAGGCTTGATGGATTTATATGATCAAGACATCCACCAACAAATCCTCCTTTTTGCTTCTCATTTCACTTGGCATGTACTTGGCAGTTTGTAGGACACTCGAATCCCAAAAGTCAAAACTTAAAAAGTTGCTTATGGGGGACGACAAGATTTCCTAAAGTTAAGAATTCCATAGTTTTTTAAGGACCTTAGGAATTGGCTTAGTGCACCAAGCAATTAAGTGCACTGCTCTTGATAAAACCTAAGGTCCCGTTTGGTTGCTAAAAAATATTAGAATAAAATGGATTGAGAAAAAAAAAATAAATCACCCTTTTCATTTTTGATAAGCATGATAAAGCTCAATGTTATATATAATAAGTATGAAAATCATCACATCTTTTAAAAATTTTATGAATCTAACTCCATAAATTAAATTATCATTCTCCTTTATAAATATGGTTCGCTTATCCTTTTCCACATTTTGATCATATATTTTTTATTTTTATTTTTTCAATCCATTTTGTTGGATTTAGTAAGTTCACCTTTGGTGGATCTAGTTTTAGCCTACACCTAAGCCCATATTGTTGAATGAGGCTCAACTAGATACTAATAAGTTATTTGGGTCCTTAAGCGTAATATCTCCATTTTAGTGTGTGGGAACAATTTTTATGAGACTGGCATTTGAAAACTACCCATATAGTGTTAGAGGCTATAATTAAATGTGAACAATTGGCTACGTAAGGTTACTCTCGATGAATACTTCATTCTCTTCTCCTCTTCTTTGTAGTAGTGTATTTGCTACGAACTGGAGACAACATTCAAGTAACTCAGCCATTTGCATAGAAGTATTACCTGTATACTAACAGGTATGCCTTCGGACTCCATAAATCTACACATTCAATTCTTTTTCTTTCTAGCAATTAAACTGGACCTAACTAAATTACTTTTCCTTGGATTTAACCAAACTATCTAATCATCTGAATTGCAATCATAATCTAATATCATGGTGTAGTGAGAGCTTAAACTCCAAACGCTCCATAACACAAATGTTGCAGCAGAGAGATATTCTTATAAACTTAGTGCACCACGTTATCTGTAAATTATCCAATAAAATATACAATAATGGTCAATAGTAGAAAGAAAAAAAAAGGAAATAAGTTAAAGCAGCTGTCTATTTTGAAAATTAAATCATTAAAAATAAAGAGAGATTAAAATTTTATTTCATTAAATCAATACAATTTTGTTGAATGGATTATGAATACCACAAGACTTTTAGCCTATGCAAGAAATTCACTGAACCAAAACCAATCAGAGCCGGAAGATTACGCGTTAAAAATAACCAAAAAGAAAAACAAATCAGAGCCCCCGAAAGCATCCGATAGTTACTCGTGGATGAGAAGAAATAAAAAACGCGTCAATTTTCACCCCGGGTTTTGTGACTAGAAAAGGAACCTTGCGGCGTGGGCGACAATGATCGACATCGCAAAGTAAATCCGAGAACAAATCTGAATATCAGTAAGCTCACAGTTTGATCTGAATCTTAGAAAAGCCGTGAGTAATTACCCAAACTGAGGTTGCCCAAGTACAAAAAACAATTTGATGGTTGTTCACAAACAGCAGCACGGGTTTGGTATTTAGAGGATACAAGCCACAAATGGTTTTGATATTAACACGGGTTTTATCTAACACATCAAAAAACACCACGCCAATAAATCAAGCAGAAAGTTCCTAGCGTTGCTAGTAAATATGATTCCCTTACACAACCTAGAATATCTATCTATACACGTGAATAACACCACCCACCAATAAGCTTCCCCATAAAAATTGGTTACAGCCATACAAGTCATCTCAAGAGTCACACTAATAGCAGCACTGGGGGAGACAGTCAACACATGACAAGTTACCATGGCGGACGCCAGTTAGCAACAGTGGAAATACCACTTATCTTGAGGTGTTCTTTAGGAACTAAACACATTCACCTCCAAAATGAGGAAAGATGACAGTTAGACAAAGTTAAGTCCGCCTGGAGTCTTCAGACTGGATTGGATGTTAATCACGGCAAGCATAGTTGCTCTCAACACATCCAGAGCAAGAAAACAGAGTGCAGGCGATTCACTGCAAACTACTAGGTCCGCCAGCTGCTGCTATCTGGCGGCTTGAGGGAAGGAGTGATACATAGGGTTTGATATAGATGCACTGCCCTTCCCCGTCTGCTCCAAAAGATGAACCAGTGACATAAATATCTCCATCCTTGTTACGTCCCGATTTGCCTGCAAAACTTACATGTAATTAAATAGCCCAACCAATAAAAATAAATCACATCAGACTCCTTACCCTTAGGGCGTTTAGAAAAAAGGACAACCAACATTGAAAAAAGAGACTGCACAAATCCTCAGTTAATTGTGCATGCTATCTTTATTTTAATGATCAATGTGCATAAATGAGCAGTTGGATGACAGTCCTGAGTACTGACACTTTACGGAAAAGGAGAATTTGGGATACTTAAACGAGTTCAAATTAGCATTTGAGATAACAATTTCTAAATCTCCATTTTTCTACGATAAAAAATTTAAGTATAATTCAAATATGCATGGGCTATCAACGAATGAGATTTCTAAAAATTTTCATGTTATCCAACATTCTCTCAGCGTTGGCATTTTCAACATTAGCATACAATCATAAAGATACTAGCACGCCGGATGCCTAGGAGAAAACACGACGTTTCCCCATAGCAACTTTCATCCAATATGGACAATTCATTATCCAGTTCAGACCATAAGAAAATGCAAGTCCTTTTCTACGGCATTACCTCTACAGCAAAGCATGCCCAGACCTTGTCATTTCGGGCTTCCATCACCCCCTTCAAGATGGTCAACCCCAATCCTCTGATTAAGTCAGCTATTTCCAGAAAGAAACCTCGTTCTTCACAAAGCATCTGTATAGATTAATCATCCACACAGATTATAGAGGTGATCCAGAAATAAGATAGTGCCAAAAGAATTCTATGATAGATTATTATAGAACCACACACTACCTCCACTAGCATCTGACGAGGGGGATTCAGATCCTCAACTATGATGGGGCAAACCATTGATTGTGAGCCAATCACATATGCCCATGTAGCACCTCCCTCAAAATTATCTTCTAAAAGCAGTCCACCTTCCTTACTCATAATCTGCATATTTAGGAAGAAAGAACGTCAATATCTTCAATTTCTCTAATCAATAATTTGAGAGCCTCTAATTTCAACTTCTCGTTCGTATTAGTAGTGCTTCAGAGAATCAAGGAAGAAGAAGACCAAGTTTTTATAGTGTTTCTAAATTCTAAGGGTTCTGACTTCTGAATGGTAATTTATGTGAACCACTGTTTCACTGCATATCTTTATATGAATAATATGGATAAGGACAAGAGGACAATTAAATACCAAATATACTATCTCGTTATGTTCACTATTTTAAAAATTTAATATATTAACATAATGCCCATAAAAGTGAAAACTTTTATATGTCATGACTAGATAAGTTGCCAGACATAACAAAACAAAGATATGCATCGTGTCCACACTCCATACCTTAGATTCCCGTGTTTGTTTTAGCTTGTCAGCATGCTTTGTCACACTTTGCAAGAAAAGCATGTGCTTGATAGTACGTTCAAGAAGTGCATCTATGCTACACTGTGACATCATATTAAAAGATTTAAGAATAAATTCAATATTCTGAATATGATACTTTAAGAAGAAAAAATTGGAGAAAAGACAAGGGAAAGGCTTTACTTTGGTTCCATTTGGCACAATTTCCCGTAGCTCTTTCACACGATCTTGAATCATTTGGCGATCTTTAGGACGAGGTCTAGGGTTCTCCCCAGGCTTAAGTCTTTTACGATTTGATTTACAAACTTCATCAGGCTGCTTAGAGTATCCAGTTGAGACACTATTTTCACGCTTTACATTTGTAGCATCCTCAACCCATGAGCTCAGTTGAGATCCATAAATGGAATTAGCTTGAGAACAGTTTCGAACATCATCCCTGCTACATCCAGACCTAAGAGAACTAGCTTCTGCGGCACCTGCTTTACCCAAATCTTTAGGAAAACCAAAGAATTCACCCCTAGTATGATCAGATATAACCTTACAATAGGCAGGAGAGGGTACAGAAGCATTACTAGTCCCCGTCAATGTTGTCCAGCAAGACATATCATCAGAATCCTGGTTCCCAAGAGACTTCGCTCTTGAGACCACAGCATCCAGGAGATGGTCATTTCCCCTCTCAGAGAAGACACCGCTGTTTGAAATGGCCTCTTTGATTGAACAAACATCAGGATCCACATCTAGCACACTCAAACGTGCTGCCTTGTTATCCAGAATTTCAGTACCAGCATTTGATTCTTTGGCAAGCAACTTATTCCAGTTTTCATTCAGAAGTTTGTTTTTAAGATCCACGCCTAAAACATCAAATAGGTCATCACTTGATGGAGGTGGAAGACAAGGAGAGAAGTGATGTTTCATAGACACCTGCTGCTCCTCAAGATGAAAAGATGGGATCTTAATGCCATACAGCTGATCATCATCCATCCTTTGGCCCGTTAGAGCTGATTTATCATGAACATGCTTTAAATCTTCAGGAATATTCTTCTGATCAGAATCTTCTAGAGACCAGGGACAAGTACCAAATTGACTGGTCAAGTTAGGTAGAGGGTAGCCCCCTCCATTAGTTAAACCATCATTTTGAAGCCCAGTCCCAGCTTTCCTGATTTCACAAAAATCAGCTGTGGCAACTTTAGAAGGATTAGAAGCAGAGCTGGCAATGAGATTTGGCCTCAAAAGTCTGCTCGTTCCACAATGAATTGATGAAGAACTAACAGTGCTGTGACTGTGAATAAGTGCAGACCTAGCATCCAATGAGGCAGTATGTTGTTGCAGACATGAGTCAAGATTCAAAGGCATCCCCTCTGCCTCCACAACTAAATTCTCAGGCTGAAAATCAAAACTTGGATTCATCATTGGCATTGCTGAAGTTTCACAAAGATTACCATGGTAATTGGATAATGCATGAGTAATGTTAGGGGTTTGATGTGTCAATACAGAACACTGGTGGTTATTTATCTCTCCCCTACGAGGATGAGCTGGTTGAACAATAGGCCTTGAAGTATGAGACAAATTGATTTCTTGGTTGGAGACATAAGTTTCTGAGGGTGTGGGACAGGAGGTAATTACTGGTTGATCAACAGACACTGGCACCCCAACAGTAACAGGATTACCAAATTTTTCAATAGAAGCTTTTGCCGAAAAGTCTTCAGATGAAAGAGCATCAGTGACAAACCCAAATTGCATAGTAAAGCTCTTCACTTCATTCACTAATCCCATGTTCTCTGTTATCTACAGTAGAAAATATGGTCACATTAGTTGAGAACCTTTGAGCAGAATGTAACAACTGACTTATTTGGCTTCATTTTATCAGAACTCTCAAAACTAGAGAATAGCCAATATAAACCGGTAAAGCTCATGTGATAACAAAAAGCTTTGCAAGATCTAGTGACAAACTTTGACACAACAGACTTTCAAATGCTTAATCTAAAGAAGTCGTTCTTGATCCACAAATTTTATAACCTATATGGAATACTTGAAGACATTGCCATCACATGCATATACGGTTAAAGAACCTGATAATAGGACTTACTGGCAAGAAAGAACCAAGCTGAACAACCCCATAGGGAAGCACAGGAATAACTGCTACGGTCTGCAAATCACCATGATATGGCATTATAAGACAGCAAAACAGAGTTTACAGCAAACTGCAGAGCATAAAGAGAGTCACAAAACCTTCATTCCAGCTAGAAACTGGAGATGCACCTCATTGCACACCTGAAAAGAACACATCAATAAATGTAACCATCAAAATGAAGTTAATTTGTATACGCATTCCAAGCCTCGAAGCTTCCGCAGGAAATCTTTCTCATGCAAGGGCCTTATGTCACTTAGTTTTTATAATAGATTCACACACATTTACATGCATAGACCAAGTTGTAAGTTTCAATTTTTCAGATGAATTTCCATTACACTTCAGCGAGCATCGACAATGATCAAATTATACAGTGAAAAGTGTTCATTCACTCTTCACAGGAATAAAACGATGTTGTTATCATTAAGACGCCTCCTAATGAGTTTGTCTCTTTGATGTATCGAGATTCCGTGGGAAATTCAGTCCCTCATCTTATGTACTAGCGAATAATATCATTCCGGCTTTGCCCCATTTTCTACCCAAAAAAAAAAAATGTTATTTAGCAACGTGGAAGCAAATCGTTAACTTCATACCTCCAATGGATAGGTTTCTCTTCTAAAATTGTTCAAATGAATCCACTGATGGTTTCCTGTAAATGCAGCCCGTCCAATGATCCTGAATAACAGTCAAAATAAAAACTTGAAATGTTTGGGAATGACAAGAAAAGCACTTCAACTATAGGAACCCCGCGAATGAGGAGAGGGTGAACATAGATAAAACCTACCCTTCACCCATGACATTGACCGAATTGTTCGCCATCATTTTGTTGATCAAAGCGCAGACGCTGTCCTCTTCTTGGGTTCCAATATAAGAAGGAGCATCAGAGGAACGCCAGAAGCCTTCCCCACTCCCAAAAGGCAAATTAGAAGTCTCTGTTCGGGCGATGCGCCTAGGAAATTGATATGGCAAGGGTTCATAATAGCAATCTTCCCAAATTAACAGCCTGCCGAGCAAAATTATATTGGGTTAACTCAATAATAGATATTATAAAGAAAGAATTATAGAAGTCGAAGGCATAATAATTTGTCAACGTCCATTGTAGCTTGAGTGCATAGTTTAAATGCAAGAGTATGACTCTGATAAGCAACAATGATATATTCTGACAAATTCCCCATGGTTGAGGAGAACAAAAACATAATATAGTGTTTCCTACAATATTTTTCTCAATAAAACCGCAAAATATATCCCGTGACGCATCGTATTTCATCTTGACAAAGATAGGCCAGCAGATTAATCTCTTGCTAGCTGAAAAGAAAAGGAAAGCTTTTCATTAATGGAATATGAGAATAAGACCGAATAGAATCAAAAGAAGAGGACAAGTTCTGAATTAACAGATTCTTTCATACTTCATAGAAAAACAATCAAACAGTGAGCCTGTCAAACCCATTGCATATATATATATATTACTAAGATTCTTCAAGACAAAACAGAAGCTATCAAAGCATAAAACTCCAAAATAGGAACAAGAGCAATGCAGACTACAAATGAGATAGAAGGAATTTTTCCCCAAACCCGAACTGAGATGCAAGTAAAAATTTTAAGAAACAAGGAACAAATCAGTTCGCAGGTGGATAAAAAGAGGGCGTTAAAAAAGACTGAATCTTTCCTTACTTGGGATTATGGCGGCCGATCTTCCAGAAGACAGCGTAAGACCATCGATTCCGACTGCAGAGACTCTTGAGAACTTCTTTCAACAAAAGGCCCATCTTTTCAACGACGGGATTCAAAAACGACGAAAAAGCTTCCGAACAAATGGAATATCAACAGAAAAAGGGAAGGTCAAAGCCGGAAACCATGCATTTCCCGGGGAGTTGCAGGTTGGGAATCCTAACTGCCGCGGCACGATCCTCTGCCCGCTTGTTTAGTCCTCAAGCCGCCACACCTCTTTCTCTCTGGATCCAAGTTCCCGGCGATCAGCATCCGGCAGGCCATCCTCCAGCAGAGGAAGTTGCCGACAGACAATGAGAGAGATAAAAGGAAAGTAAAGAAAAGAACGAAGGAAAGTAAAAGCGAGAGAGGGAGAGAGCAGGAGAATGGAAGGCGGGGTTTGAGATAGAGGTAAACTACACCATGCCACGAGCTTCGAGCTTGTAGAGAGCTATCATTTTGTCCAGGAAGGCAAGATGGGAAATGGAAAAACTGGTTGGAGCAAGAAGGAGAGTGTGTTGTGGGCAAGGTGGAGGATGGTGAAGAAAGCAGGGGTTTCAATTGGGGGCTGCCTCTGGTGAGCTATAACATTCTGTCTTCTTCTCAATCTTCTGTGAAAAATAGTAAATAAACAAGAGAGGAAGTGCGCCTCAGAGGGGAGAGAAAGGGAGAGAGAGACCGAGGTGGGAGGCTGTGGCACAGGTTGCTTTTGTCGGTTTCTGAAACAGTGTCCTGAGTTTGGAGTGGTGGTCTCCTGGTCTTCACCTATTGCGGCTTCCTCTCCTGCTCACGTCATCCTTGTAAGTTGTAATTACCCCCCCTTTTTCTCTATTTTTACCCCCATGCCCTCACATGTTTTACTCGGTCTGAGCGTTCTGTTCCCATGCGTTTCCATGTTGATATTACAATTAATGTCTTGATTAACTACTTATAATTATCGATAAAATAAAGATAAGTGGATTAAGTTGCTGGTGAAAATATAAACTTTTGAGTTTTGACCGATGGGAACCATTTAATTTGTCTTTATTAATATATAAGTTCTCACAGTTTAAGCGAGGATCCATGACTAATCTTTCCTTAATTAATTTGTTTATTGACGCAGCTTGAAACATCAGTTCCTTTAATCTACTTTAAAAAAACAAAAAAAACAGCTCCTAACTCTGCAATTAAACATAGCGTTCAGATAAAAAGCATCAAACAACCCGTGCCTTTACTGCAAAACCAAACCGTATATTTTCAATTTTTTTTTTTGCCACAAACTGTATATTTTCAATTATGATATGAGATTTGTAAATTAAAACATGCGTGTTTGTCGATCATCAATAACATATATTTTGGATACAGAACAAGGGTTTGCAGGGTAGTAATTTCTTTAGAATGGACAATTAAAAAATGAAAGTCATCTTGCGAGGGCCATAGATTAAAACTCCCATGTCAAATTGCGACAACCATGTACAATTAACAATATGATTTAATGTTTTATCCGTTGGGGTGAATTTTCAATATATCGCGGACAAAAACAAAAATCACCACCGAATCATTAACAACGCTTGACCTTAAAAGAAAAACAAAGTCCCTGCATTTAATATCTAATCATCTCGAATAAGGTTGTTTGTAGGAGTATGAGGACATTATGAGCAATAAAAAGAGATTTATAATTCAGATGTTTCAGATATTAAAAAAACAATGCAAATTCCTGGCCTGCTACAAAACCGAAAGGGGAACTCACATATCATTCCGCAAAAAGCAAATTAAAATTTGGTGACCTTGAAATGTGAGATGGACTGTATTTTCGATGACATGCAATTTCTTTCCAAAGCCTGGTGTCAACAAACTAGGATTGATATTTAAATCAAATTACATACATTTCAACTGTGCCGTACAATGCCCGGGGAGTTTAAACTGTGTCAACAAACTAAGAGGTTCTGGAGAATTATACATGGGAACATCACCATTCTCATCTTTTAACTAATGCATATTTCTCCTTCTTTAAGGAAATGTCTTTTTATACCGAATATTACACTAATGTGATTTTAAATTTACAATGCACGAAAAGACACCTGGCACTTTCCTTGTTAACTTGCAGTAGGTTCGGACCTGGGAGATCAAATTTAAACCTCACGGCATAATTGCTATTCATCATGGGAATATTTGTCTCTCTTATCTAAAAACGCGCTGTCCCGAATGGGGGCTCTAATATATTCCCAGTGACCGATAAACCTGTCTTGAATTTTTCTCGTTTGTTGATTTCTTAGAGATACTCAAGTAGTCTATTGTAGTCATCATAGATAAATTTGGAGCTGTGCTTTCAAGAATGCGCACGAACCTCGTATAATCCCCCTGCCTTGCATCGTGAAATTGAAAGCACCGTTGTTTAGGATGGATGTGCCATAGCAATTGATTTCGCATTCTTGTGGGAAAATGGGTTACTTTTTGTTCTCTTGCTCCGCTCCTCTTTCTCGCATTTTTATGCCTCCGCGGAATACAACAAAAATTCTATTCTTTTTCCGACGAGAAATAAAGTCCGTGCATGCACACAGTGAAGATTAAAGGACCGCGTAGGTTTTCTTATTTTACTATATACTAGCAGGAGCCGCAAGAATAATAACAATTATAAAATTATGAATTACTTCCTTTATATATATATATATATATATATGTATATAATCTTCTAAAACTCTTTTTATTCTTAAATATAAAAGTTTGTTAATATTTTTTTAATAAATAGATCATTATACTGTTATTAAATTAAAAAAATAATAAATACTTTCATTAATTTATTTTTAAAAAAATATATTTATTTTTTATTTATAATAATTAAGAATAAAATTAGAATGTTATTGTATTTTTAATTAGATAACTAACTTTTATTAACTTGAATGATTAAATTAAAAATATTTTATATATAGAAATAGAGTCAGTAACATATTGGACTATGTTACTTTCTCTTATGATTCTAAGTGTAGAGTATTTCTAATTTTAATTATTTTGTCAAAATAAAAAGATATTTAAATTATTAAAATATGTAAAAAATAAAAGATTTATCGAAATAATTTTTTATTTTATCCACTCTATATTTAAAACAATAAATTTTTAATATTTAGAAAAAGTTAAATATAAAAAGAAACTAAATAATAGCACACGGTAAAGAAAAAACAAAGGAAGGAACATGAGCTTATCATACGGAAAGTGATTCTTTTGGTGGTCCACGGTGCAAATTTTGAATAAAGGAGGGGCAAGACGCTGGTTGGCTGACATGCCAGTCATTGTCCCAATCTTTTTGATTAAATTATTGAGATAAGGGTATTGTTTTGCTAATCAACCCCATTAATGCACTTTCCTGGGTGATTGTGAACCATGTGTCCGCTACCTAGCCGTTCTACTGCCGCACCAGCGCACGTCATTTGTTTAAAATTTAATTTAAAATGTTAGTGATTACCAAGATTATCACAGTAAACTTGTCTATCATGGATAACAATAAAAGATGCCAGCCTAGGCAGGGCTATATTACAATCTCTAAAATAGGCTTGTCATCATGAATGGTTTTAATTCCTGTGCTCGTTAAATTAAACGTAGCAATTAGCAAGAGTATGTCTACTATTTCATTCATTCCCCTACTCGTGGCAGGGTATAGTTGGAATTTTAGTGGGGATCGCCTTTCAAAATCAAAGATTCCCCCCATTCAAAGCTCCTTGTCGTGTCTCAAAGGGACTTAAAAGAAAATGCTGACTATACGAATGAGTATATTGCACACCTGAATATAATAGGTTAACTTTTTTAAAAAAAATAAATTATATATCATTAATAATAATAAAAATAAAATTAATATAAAAATATATATTTAAAATTTTATATAATGATAATAATATTTATTTTAACTATTATCAATGCTTCAACTATTTAAAAAAATATAAAAAATTAATTAATTATAGTTCTATAATATAATATATTGTTTAATAATATTTTAATTTTTATGAAAAAATAATATAATTAACAGTAACAGATTTTAAAAAATAAAATTAAAAATTAAAGAATTAATTTTAAATTTTTAAATATAAGAGGAGTCCTGTAAAACTGCTTCAGAGTTAAGAAAATTTTATACATTTAAACCTAAATTAAATAAAAAAGGAGTGGAGTAGAGATTACTCAAACGTAGCGAAAGCCAAAATTTTTGACGCCAGCAGAATAATAATCGTCCCAGAAACCATTCCACGAGATCGGACGGACGGAGAAGCCAGCAATCATCAACGCTCACTGCTTCTTCTGTATCCACTGATGCCCATTAATCTCTCTGCATCTGTACTCTGGTCAATGAATGCACGTGCGCCCGGTAATTCCATTCGGGACATCAATTACCAATCAAGGATAAAAAGCTTGTTCTCATTTTTCAATTCACTGATGATATTAAGTACGCCTGTAAAGAAATACAGACAAAATTAATTTGCGTGTGCTTCTAGTTTTTTTCACTTTTAAATTAAGTCATGTTTTAATCAAATCTTTATAATTTGATCAATTAAATATCTTAATCCCGCGAGTTAAAATTCTTAAATTGTTCACTTTAAAATTAAAATTAAAACACTTTTATATTTGTATTAAAATATCATATAACTTTGGAACTAATTATATAATTTTGATAACTCAAAATTTATGTAATTAGACTATATTTTCTAAATAATTGTGTGTGCATATAATTTTCATAAAAAATTAATAAAAATGTAAACATTCTATTAAATCAATTTTCCTTTTTTGTATAAGTATTAAATCAATTTTTTTATAAATTTTAATTTTTTTAGTTCAGAAAACGTGAATCATTCATTAATAATTTCAACATTTAATGACTTGATTAAAATAAAATAAATTATATGGACCTACTTCAAAGTTGATGAAAACTAGAAGAACAGATAGATTAATTTTCCCATGAGTATATAGAGAATTTATATAAGAGAATTTATATAATAGACTGTACTTTGATGATTATATTTTATTTTTAGTCCTTTATAGTTTCATCCCGCTGCTCTCATTCTTTCTAAAATTTGATCCGTGTGCAGCATAGATGAGCCGCTGTAGATATAAAAAGCAAGGTACGTAAAACCGGACCGGTCATTAAACCGGTCATGGCACTGGGTCACGGGTTAGTGGTTCAATCAGGGTTGAACCGGGGGTTGAACCGGTGGCAAACCGGTCATTATTAAAATAATACAATTTAAATAAAAAGACATTAATCATAAAAAATTCAACCAAATCCAACCACTCAAAAGTCTAACAATAATAAAATACTATATTTTTGGACTTAGCATGCTCTATCTCTAATTTTTTATTTTTTGACTTCAATTTTACTTTTTTTTGTTATTTTTTTCCGAACTCAGAGCTCTGAAAAATTAAAAATGAAAAAAAAAATCAAAAACGACGTCGTTTTGGGGTAAAAGTCTGAAAAAATATTAACCCGGTTAACCCAGTCAACCCACCGGGTTATCCGGGTTATACCGGGTTGAACCCGGGTTGACCGGGTTACACCGGTTCACTCCCTCACCGGGTTAAGTGCAAACCCAGACCGGACAGGGGACCGGTTCACCGGTTTTCGGGTTGACCCGGCCGGTCCGGTCCGGTTTTCAATACCATGATAAAAAGTGACAATGGTGGGATAAATGATCGCATCAAAAAAGACAAAGCAGAAAAGGAAGGGCGATGATATGCATGGACCATGAAGTCACCAGTCACGCACTGTATACAGGAAGCTTAACGAATAATAGCTGTAATAATAATTCAGGAAGGGTCCTTAGCAGCTGTAAAGGGAAGCGAGAATAAGGACCGTAACTAGCTATAAGATCTTAGGGCGAGTTATTGTGGTGGCGGACACAAAATTCAGGAAATTGTGGGAATACGGTGCAAAGCTGTGCCGATGAAGGAGCAGTGTTGAGAGAGAGTTTTGGCAACTCAGTGGAGAGTGGCCTTTCGTGTTGGGATATATATAGTATATGCATTAATAATAAGGAGTTTTATCTTGTGGAGTCGTTTTCTATGGTTCTTGGCTGGTTGAAAAGGATGGCACAGCGTCTTTCTCCCGCGTTTCCGGCAACGAAAGCAACACCCAGTGTTGTAGAGTGAGCATGTCATATACTGTCGTTTACTTGACACGTACGAGGGGCAGATATTTCTTTTCTGAAAATAAAAACCCTAATGTAGTGTGCAGTGTGTACTGTGTGCCCACCCTGGACATGCATGGTTGATGACGGAAGGAGCCCTGAAAAGGCAAGCGAGCAGGATCCGAGGCCAAGTTTTCTATTTAGTATTGTTGCTGCTACATATATTCCCGAAGAGAGAGCGGGAAAGAGCACACAAAAGTGAAAGAGGAAAAGGAAAGACAACAAAGACATGTACTTGGATTTAGTGGATCAAACTAAAACAGAGGAGGGGAGGAAGGCCTTCAAGGGTAGGACGGAAGTAGGCTCCGTCATTGACAATAATAATTACTCATGAACCTCCGAAATTTAAATCCTTTAAAGTTGATACGTTTAAATTTCTATAAAGTTTGTTATTTTAAAAAAAGAAATATAATATTTTGTATTTTATAAAAAAACAATAAAATGACAAAAATACTTAAAAATTTACAAAAAATTTCACACATGTCAATTTTAGAGAATTTAAATCCTACATGTCATGAAGAAAGACATTATCTAATTATGATATTTCTTGCAATTAAAAAAGTTACAGCACAGAAGTGTATATGAGATTGATCAATTTTACCATGATTTATTTCAAAAATTTACTTGTCTTATAAAGTTGTGGCGCTGAAACTCCCTCCATTTTTCATTTTTTGTTTTTATAAAATAATATAAATTAAATGAGTTATTTATAACCCATCGGGATTAACCTATTCAAATCATGAGCTATATGATTTTGGATAAAAAAAATTATTTTATTTGAATTAATATTTTTTCAACACAAGCCAATCATCATAATAAAATATTTGGATCAACTTATATATTTCAACCCCTACTCAGGGGATGGGATGCAGACATGATAAATTGAACGCTGCTGACAACGTGAGCTAGCGCTATACTGTTGACCAATATAGCTTGCCCCAGCTGCCCGTTAGCCCGTTACAAGCTTCAAAATTGGTACTACGCTCTTTTTTATATTTTCCACCATCTTCTCTTCGCCGCTGCTTCCAATCAAATTCTCTATACAAGGAAAGCTCAGCCTCATGGTCAAATTATTCATAAATCTCTTTTAAATATGTTAAAAAAGGATTTCGGGGAGGGCGTAGTAGCAAGTATTTGGAAGAGAGGCTACGTACCCCCATTTGGAGAATTCGAATTAGTCGGTTGTGATACAGAATCAAATGTCAGATTGAATTTTTATATGGGTCAATGTTTTGTTTGCTGTTTTTGTTTTGCTCTCGTAAACTTGATGTCACGTTTCATCATTTTTCACAAGGTTAAAGAGGTTCGGAATGCTCCAGAACCCTCTAGAAGGCTCCCAGCTAACTTTAAGAGTGCTAGAGAATGCAAGAACATTTTAGAGAAGCCTACACAACTCTAGCCTCAATATTTTAATATTGTCTCTAGATTCTTCCATTTAAATATCTAGATATTTGTTAAGAGAATTCTAGAGAATCAATTGTAATCGTAGGATAGATTTAATCTCCACCGTCCATTAAGGAGGTGGGAACATTTTAAATCTAAGAGGGGGCCTATAAATACCTTGAGTTTGGAGAATCTAAGAGTTCTATTTGTAAATCATCCTTGAGTTCTCAAAGTAATAGAACTCTCACATTCTCCAAACTCTCTCTACTCTCCTTTACCTTCAAGCTTTTCCTTTTCTCTATTTAGCCAAACATACTCTTTTCATATAAGTTAAGCTTGCTTAATAATTTTTAATAGAAATTATCTAAGTGCCGCACGAGGGTCGAAAAGACTGCTCCCGTAACATTAAGCTTGCTTCTCAATGAAATGAAGACGGTTCAGAGAAAGGGCGGGCAGAGCGAGT
This sequence comes from Prosopis cineraria, assembly GCF_029017545.1. Lineage (NCBI taxonomy): Eukaryota > Viridiplantae > Streptophyta > Magnoliopsida > Fabales > Fabaceae > Prosopis > Prosopis cineraria. Next base: position 36,344,127 of record NW_026555338.1, on the reverse strand, counting down.
GTTGTACGACATGGCTGAGAAAGGAATGACCTACAGTCCGGTTTTAACGGGTGACCACTTATCATCCTACCTCCTAATCCTACCCCATATATTATATAGCTTCCATGTGATGTCATCCTCTAATCATGCTTTTCACTCCTTCTTTCTCCCTTTACCCAACAGTGCGTGGCAAGGCTTTCAGCTTTTCAACAAAAAACACACCAAAGAGAAGAACAACTGAGTTACTTATTAAGTACGCTGTGCTTCTTCAGTTCTATTTACAAGATGCTTTTTAAAAATATTTTTAAATTTAAAATATAAAATATTTTATAATAATTAAAGTATTAAATTATTTTTTAAATTTTATCACTTCTTAAATTAACGTAGAGGTATTTTATGTAATTGTATCATTATCTAAAATCAATGATAAAAATAAAAGTTTATATCATTTTTTATGATATAAAAAAAAATAAACTTTCTTAATATGCATAAAACGTTTGAAAATATTTTATAATAAGAAATGCATAGAATATGTACTATGGATTATAGAGTTTATTTTCTTATTTACTGCGTTTGAAAAATATCCTCTCAGATGCTGTGTATGTGTAATAGTCATCTCTTAGCATAAAACTAATAATCTTGCATGCAGTTAATCAAGTAATTGGTTGATTTAACGAGCGAAGGAGATTGTGATGAGGTTCTTTCGGAGGTCAAATCATATCAAGAAACTTTTTGAAGTAATTTCAAGCATTAACGTCTACCAAGCATTAGAGATAAGCATGAATGAACGAAATTGATGGTGGGAACATATAAAAGAGACGGGTGGTTTTAATTTTATGTGATTAACGATATGCATGTGAGACTGTACAGAGTGGATAAGAAGGCGAAAATTGTGGAGTCCCGCAGGGGACGAGGGAGGAAGATGACAGTGGTGATCTGACTGGACCAGTAACATGTGGTATTACTATTCCTCTCTCGTTCCAAATTATATTCTTTTTTCTTCTTTCGAAGTAAACAACAGCAAATTTCTCGCATTGTGCAGAGAGTTGTCTAATGATGAACAAGTGAGCATGACATAAATGAAGCAGTTCCCTTAACTATCACTTCAAGTTTCAATTTTTCGCAAAAGTATGTATGAAAGAAAATATTTTTTAAAAACGGACAATGTAACAGTCCTCCGCTCATCCCGCCTTCTCAAGGTCTTTTACGGACTCAATGGTACCAGGTTCAATCTCAACTTCGTTATGTAGGAGAGGTTGGAGGATCGAACCTGGGGAGGCTCTCCGCAAGGGGAATAATCCTGCATACTATTGTGGGGAAGCCTTTGTCTCCTGATACTCACCGTAAGGGGTGGGGTCACCCTGTTATGAGGTTTGGAGGGAGAGTGTCCAGCACCGCAAAAGACCTCGGGGAGGCGGGATGAGCGGAGGGTTATTACATTAAAAGGTGCCTTTTATATAACAGCCATCCTGGGTCACCATTGTCTCTCCAGGGTCTTTTCCCAGACGCTGGACAACACACATGTCACCACATAATTGCTGGCTTTCTCACTGGTGGTACACTGGTTATTCCTCACCCCACTCTCACGGGGTCTTTTGAAACCTCTCTAGACTCGAACCTCCAATCTCTACCACCTTAACGAAGTTGAGGCGAAGTCTGGTATCACTGAGTCAGTTGACTCAATGGTACCAGGTTCAGCCTCAACTTCGTTATGTAAGAGAGGTTAGAGGATCGAACCTGGGGAGGCTCTTCGCAAGGGGAATAATCCTGCATAATACTGCGGGGAAACCTTTGTCTCCTGATGCTCACCGTAAGGGGTGGGGTCGCCCTGTTGTGGGGCCTGGAGGGAGAGTGTCCAGCGCCGCAAAAGACCTCGGGGAGGCAGGATGAGCGGAGGGCTATTACAGACAACCTCTTAAACAATCTTTAGATTTCAATTTCATGACTGCCAGTTATGGGATATCTTAACTTAAAAAAAAGTTATTTAATGATGTGTATTTGATTTGTAAATAGTATTATGATATAAACGAGATATATATTTAACTTGCAATGGTTTATCATTCTGTGACTTTAATTATGAATATTCTATTTTTTTTTAAGAAAATTGGGAATAGCGAGTTCTGCAGTACAGTTTTGCCAGTTGCTACATCGATTACAAGTCTGGTGGTCTGAAAGGATTTGAGATACATTTGTGGCTGTTGATAAACACATGTGCGATCTTTGTAGTCGGCACCGTATTATTGAAGGCCAGAAAAGAAAACCAACACCATATTCTTCACGTTCATCTTGCCTATTCTGTCTGGATAATATAAAACCCTCTTGGTTTGAACTCCGCACACATCTTTTATAAAAGTTTCTTTGAAACAAAGAAATGTATGTCGTCTCACACGCTGTCTGTTTTTCCTCTCACGCAGTCTCTAATTCTTTATTCTACTTTAGATGAAATGTCATACTTTAAAAATCGATTTGTACTGCAACCACCAAACCTGTGAGAACGGTTTGCTTGGTGCAGTTCTGCATAGCAATCTTTCTGTTCGGATGACGCTATTAACCCAAAAAAACTTTCACATACTCCTGCACAGGATAACTTTAAAAAACAAAAAATATATAACTGCTGGGATGTGTCTATTTAATTTAAATTTGCATGGTATATCAATCACTCCCTCTAATCCTATGTAATGTAACATAAAACACTTTTAACCCATTTACGAGGATTGCGGATGTTAATTAGTTAAATTAGTTGATTAGGTGATGATATTAAACATTCTTCAAAAATTACCTGGCCCTCCGAATTTACCCATATAGAAATTCACCTGCTAGTTAAATTAATTAGTTAATTAATCTATTTCTCTCATTAATTATCATCCTCCAATGTTTACAAAATACAATTACGGGTAAATAGAATAATAAGTGTCAAATAACATGAGAAAGACTAATTATGGGGCCATTTATAATGAAGTGGCGTTTTAATCGAAGTGGTGCTTCTTGGGCAATACTATAATGTTTCAATTAAGAAGGCATAATTTCATCATATTTCATGAATCAACATGGTTTTATAATCAATAAGCTAGGTTATTAAAACAATATTTTTTAATAAAAAGTAATATTGTTTTGACATGTAGAATTTATTTAAACTAAAACTTCTTTTCACCAAGTGGTAATCATTCCTTCTTTTAGCCTTGTAACCTTCTAAATTGTCTGAGTATTATAAAATCAGGACTGTGTTAACTAGTATTGTCACTACTGACACAACCCTCTATATATAGAAATGCCTTGGTTCATAATTACATGATTTTTTTTTAAGATACATACAACTTTTCATTTTGAATACATTTCAACATTTTATTCTAGCAGAAATGAAAAAGGAAAAAATAATTAAGTCATTGCAGTCACAGTTAAGCACGCATGCATGAAAAAGAAAAGATGTCCCAAAAAAAAAAAAAACTATAATATTAATGACAATCACACTTCAAGAGGGTCTTATTAGTATTCTCTTTGATCATATTTATAAATTACTTGTAGCACGTTTTATCAAAACTATATAGGATTAATTAAGTAATAGAAAAAATGATAATAAAATTTATTTAAAATATATAAATGATAATGTGATTTCTCGAAATGTCATAATTTTTTTAAAGTCTCTAAAAACTTTTTTTATCATTAATAAATTTATATAAATTATTAAATTGTTCTTCTTGAAAATAAATGATTCATAATTTTTCTTCTTATATTCACAACTTTCCTTCTTATATTCACAATAATGCAACAGTAAATAAAAAATTTAACATGCGAAGTTGTAATTTATTGTTGCATTGTTGCGAATATAATAAAAAAAGTTGCAAATATAAGAAGAGCAATTTAATAATTTATATAAATTTATTAATAACATAAAAATTTTTAGAAGCTTCAGAAAAATTATGATATTTTAAGGGATTAAATTATTATTTATATATTTAAAAAATATTTTATTATATTTTTTAATTAATATGTATGAAGCTTGAAGCAGAGATCCAAGTATACGGCATTGCTTTAGCATGTAATACATGATTACGGCATTCTCTTTTAACGTCAACGCTTCCAGTCAGCAGAGAGAACATATTAAATGGAAAAGAGTGGAGGTGTGGCTATGGTACGTGACTTTCAAATAACATTAAAATTAATAAAAATTAAATTTTATGGTAAAATATAATTTAAGTCGTCTCCTCAAAAATTAATAAATTAATTATTTAAATTAGGATTGTAAAAAACTAAATAAGGGAGGAATTTTTTTAATGAAATTAATTTAAAAAAACTAAATTAAAATTAAATAAATAAAGCAAGCTCAATTGAAAAAATTACTAAGTACAAGCAGTGCAATTAATCACAATTCAATCACCTAAACTTAATTCTTCTCATTCATAAAATAAATTGAATTCATTTAAATTTATTATTTTAATTTTATTATATATTTTTTAAATTATCATTTAAAAATTAAACAAGAAATTAAGTTATAAATTAATTGACATCTCCTTTAACCGCCTAACTTAACCATTTTTATATTAACTACATCAGAAACAAAGCATGAATAATTATTCAAAATAGTTTAAATTATTTTTATATTACTATATCAATTAATTATAGCAAGTAAAATATTATATAAAATATATAATTTAAAAATCATGCAATAAAACTATTCTAATTATCAATAGCAATTAAAGTATAAAATTCAAAGCTAAAAAAAGAAGAACAAATTAAAATAAATTTAAAATAATTTTTTAATATTAAAAACTCTGATTATAATTTAGGATTATAATTTGTGATTAATCATACTAAAAATTTAATTTTTTATAAAATTAAAAATTAAACAGTACGAGATGAGAGTATGAGAAGTCATTGCCTAAGGAAATTGTATTGAAGGAAGGAAGAATATCGACTGCCACTGCCTGCGCCGCGTCTCTGCTCCCTTTCCCTTCTTGTTTTGTGCTGCCCACGCTCCATCCTTTTTCTCAACACTAAAAGAAAACCTAATATTTTAATAAAAGAATAAAACTATATCTAATAACCACCCCAATAAAATCTATACTAAAAAACTCAATATAAATATAAATAAAGTTTTTACAATTTGATTCTCGACTTCATCTTCAATCATGTTCATATTTTTCTATCTAAATAATCTCCATAAATATCTTTTAAATTAGATTCAAAAAATCTAAATAAATAAATAAAATAAAATAGCAACTCTACAAATGTATTAAAAATATTATTTATGCATTAAAATTCAAGATTTAGTTAGTTAAAATTTTAAAATTAAAGATTAATTAATAAAATTAAATAATATCTCATTACACTCAATTAATCTTAAATAAATATTTAAAAATTTAAATAAAAAATAAAAATATATAAAATTATTATTTATCAATACGTTGAGTGATTTGTTTATTTGTTAATATTGTGGATATTATTATCGAGGGTCATCAATGATATCTGTCCCGTGAGAGTTTAAAAAGAAAACAAAATCCGTGCAATGATGGGGAGGGCAAAAGGAAATCCGCTCCTGCATAGCACACGTCATGGGTCGTACATGATTAAGTTACAATATTGCAATCGATTCATGGTCTTATCTTTCCTGCTTTAATTAATAATTAGTTTAGGTGCTAATGTGTGAACAGAATCGGAGCATAGTATCCCAAACACAATCTATTTCCCCGTTCGAGGATCAATTAAAAGGGATGGAGAAAGGGAGGGAAAAGAAGGGGAGAGACTCGTCTTCCCAACTAAAAATGGAGGGAGGAGAAGTGAACAGTAAGGAAGGAAAAAAAGGAGAGGAAGAGTTACACTTTGGTAAATGAAAGGTCCTTTGCGAGAAAATGAATAGTAACATGACCATGCATGATTGTGCTTCAGCTTTATCGCTTAGGGGGGTTTTGGGCCTCTTTTTGTTGCCGCTTCGTTTGACTTTCACGGCTTCATCATTGTTCCGGATGCTTCAATTCGGTATGACTATTTGGACACCTAAGCCTTTACTTTTAACTTTTGAAGCAGAGAGCAGCATGCAGGGTCTGGCTAAGATGGTTGAAATATTCATCAACACACTTGTCAATTGGTAAGAATTGAGCGAAGTGCATGTGTGTGTTGTCTTGTCTGGAGCAGTACGAAGAGGCAGATAATAATTGGGAGTGGAATCCCATGATGAGATGGCTAGTAAGGTCAAGCAAGCTCCGATATTGCTCCCAACAGCAGCCCCACTAGCTCCCTGAATGATGATGGACCGGTGAACTCTCCAATAAATTCTAGGCTATATTCGTTGCACGCAGTCCTTGCTTCTAGGATTTGCAATTTTTTAAGGGGGAAAATCATGGCTATATATGTCATTATATTATATAAATAACTAATGCGACTATCAATATAACATAATCTGCAGTCATCAATATTCAATATATCAAGTATATGAAATGAAATAGACACCCATCCAGCCATATTAATTACTATAGTGCAGCTCATTTCTCAAACTGTATATATGGGTGCGCGCAAGAGAAAAAAGGTTTAACCTGTTATGAATAGAGTGGTAGTAAAGAACCTACCTTTTGAACTTTTCTCACCAAAAATATCTACTTAATTATTAACAGGGTTAAGTCAGGTAGGAAGAGCTATAAAAAATTAAAGTTTAAAATTTCAAAAAGAGATGTACACATTCAGCTCTCAATGGTATCTCAAATATTATCTTCAATAAAAAGATACTTCTAAAAAAGCTAAAAAAGTTTCTACTTAGAATATTAATTAATTTATAAGTATATGAAACCCAGAATCTTGTCCTAGCCCAAAAAAATAAGAAAATCCAAAATCTTATCCATAGTGGAGATTAAATTAGAAATTATTTGCTGGCAAGTAGAGTCATCAGGTGTAATGTATTGGAGTCAACAATGATAATAGGAAGAGACATTGATTTGAACACAATAAACGGAAAATATTTGAAATTTAAGACGTAAATAAATCGATAGAGAGATAAAAAGAAACTGAGCAAAGAAGGTCAAAGAAAATTTTAAAAAGTCACGAAATGCAATATAAAAACTACTCTAAACCAGATATGATTCAGGAACAACAAACATGAGAGGTTTTGTACTGCTCATGAACGTGGGTGCTAACGGAGGAACATAGATGGAAGAATCTCACGTAAGGCCCCAAAACTAAGATATTCACCAAGAGAGCTTAACTGAATCTGATATTATTCTAAAAACTCAAGGACCATGATTGCAATTAAAATTTCAGTGAAATGACTCAAATGACTTAAATCTTAGGAGGCTGCCTGCCGCTGGCAGTGGCAGAACTGCAGTATAATTTTATGAAAATTTTAATTACAATTGAGGTCATTAAGCCTGCAGAATAATTTAGATTCTATTAGGTTCTCTTTTGTGAATATTCTGGTCTTGAGAGCCTTTAATGAAATTGTCCCAAATATCAATACAGATATAGACGTGTTAGAGTGGGATACGGCTCGGACAGCTGACATTATCTCGGACTCGGAATCAAACCTGTTATGCTGCGTGTGTTCCCACTTCAAACTGTCCTCCAACTCCAACTACTTGTTATCCCCGTTTTGCTATAACTTCGTCTTATTCACGCTTGGATTAACATGCTTAATCTAATACATATGCCTTTAATTATCAACTTTAGCAATATCTCGGCTTAACATTTTAAAAAAGAAGCAATAACATCTGGCCCAAGAAAAACCTGGGCTTCATGGGAGGAAAACTGACTTTAAAAGGTCAATGGTGTCATAGAACTTCTTCAAACAAAAATATTTGTCTTCTTTACTCCAATCGTCATATACAAGAAGGGAAAAATATCAATTAATGACTGTTAAAAAAAATTTTATATCAATTAAAGATTACTTGTTGTTAAAACTTGGATAGATGCTTGTTAATTCGAATTAATTTTTTTATCAACAATTATTTATTCAGATTTTAACAACTTATTTTAAATTAATAACAGTTTATTTAAAATTTTTTATTGAAATTTTGATAATAATTAATCTTTAACTGATATAATTTTTTTTTTTTTACGGTCTTTCATTGTTGTGTTCTCTGTAAGAACTTAAGCAACGTAAAGCCAGCTCCATCAGCTGAGAGAAGAACTCTGTGACAAGAATCTAGCCACAGCCACAGGCAATTTCTGGCCCAACCCAGCTTAGCCTCATTGGCTGACTGTCCTCCCTTGCGTCATGGATAGACAAAATCGTGCCAAGACAATAATCTCCTACTTGAGATGATAGGAAAGATACTCTTTGTGCTACTTAATTACTTTCTTTAGTTTTCATCAATGCAGTATCCAGCTTTTATTCAGATTGATTCTATTCCAATGTAGATTAGTTAATAATGCTGAACATCACTTGGTTGTGGATAAGAGATTAATTTATTGTCCCAAATGATTTCTCTTGTCGGAAAAAAATGAAAGGAATGCCTTTTTAGTACTTATAATTTAAGAACTAGATAATATTTATTAAGAACCGAAAATAGTGTTATTTACTCGAGGGAAAACCTATCATCATCTGGCAAAAAAAGTTAGCAACTACTAGCTTTTTCTCCAGCTCTCGAAATGGGACTCTCTTGTACTCCCTTTTGTCCCTTTCATTAAGCACATTCTAGAACAATTTTTTAGTTCTTAATATGAGTCCCATAGGAAATTATTAATTAACATTTTTTAATTATATCTCTAGCAAATTACTAAAAAAGAATTCAATTCTTATTTAATGTTTCTATATGACTCATCGGATATTGTGTTTCTCTCTCTTATAAGAGCAAAGTTGGAATATTTTTAATTTCAAGATAGATTGAATAAGTTAACCGGTCCTTGTTCTGAAAGTAACTCATAATAAAAACGGGAGAGAGGGAGCATTTCTCAGTCTCAATAATGAGGGATGCATGGATATGAAAAAAAAAAAGAAGGGGGGGGGGGCAAGAGGTTTACTTTGAACCAGGAGTAGCCAGGAGGTTAATTGAAAGTGGGAGCCCAGTATGAAATGAGTCCACTGGGCTCAGGTGTATGGGCCCACATGTTCTAAGGAGCCTCTTGAGAATTCCTTCTGTCCCATATTGTTTATCTACAAATAAAAAATAAGCTTAAGGTGTAAGTATATTTTATTGGAAGATAATTACCCACTGAACCAGAAATTTGGGTAGCTGGGAGGATGATTCAATTAGTGGTTGATGCCTGATGGGGCAATGAAGATTCTAGAATTGAAGCAGAGATATCAATATAAGCCCATCGAGTGGGTGTACGAGTTGAGAATCTTGGATATGCGTAATGCTAGCACTTTCAGAAGCAGAGGCAGTGAGAACGTCTGCACTCGATGATGTATTTGATTATTACCCAATTTGTGCCACCCACAGGTGATGCCAGTCATCATACCCATTCCCAACCCCACCTTTCCTTTTTTGTAAGATATATAATAAATAATGTGCATGTAGGTTGCTACCATATATTAAATTATCATGGTTTAGTCACTAATCACGACCAGTGTTGTGAACCAAATGAAGGGGAATTTCGTGATCATAATCCCAGCCTACACATATTAGAAATAAACACGTGATGGATGAGTATAGGATAGATGGAAAGCGGAAACCCCACCCTTGCCCCTCGTCAATTAAGTTGGTGATGAAGACAAGGGAATCTGCCCTCCACCTTTTCCTTGTTTTATATAAGTGAATCCTTTGCACGTTCTATTAAATAATGGTAAATGGCCGCGGAACCTTCAACTTTCCGACCGCACCTGTCCAGGTGCGTCTGGAAAATCTCTCTATAAAATAAAGAGAGTCATTGTTCAAAGTAAGATATGTATGCTCCATCCCTATTCCCTAACGATCTTGAATTCTTGATGTGCAATTCCACTCATCATGAACTTGAACCTCCAACAGCTACACATTCATTCTGCACCAGAATTGGCCATCCCTAGTGCATCACTCTCTATGAGTCTATGTGCCCAGATATATTGACATGACCCGGATTCTAATTGGCACTTGAATTGAAAGGTGTGCAAAACAATCTCATGTCTACCGCGACGTAAAGCGACCCTAGAACAAGCAAGTGATGGTTCTATATATATTTATATCATTCCTCTGCTATTTCTCCCCTTTTCCATGTCTGCGCTTTTTGCTGTATACTGTACATGGATTTTATTTACATGACAAGGATTGGTCCTTTTTGCTGATTTTTCACTCGGATTGGTTATGAGTATCGGGTAAAAGGAAAAAGCTGCAGATGGAAGCTCTTCCCATTTGTTAGCGGACGGCCTTGGATGCCTGTGAATATAATAATTTATGTACTGGGCCATGAATAATTAATCCAATCCGACATAAAATGGCTTTCACTTTTTCTCATGACTCACTTTCTCGTCACTTGAGCTCGAACTAGAGGCTGCATCACAGTCCGCAGAGAAGACCCCGAGAGGACGAAAAGTTGAGGGGGCTAATTTTCTGAGCTTGATGCTGCAAAGAAGGTGTGCATTGGGATACAAGGGCTGTGTCTATCATTGCAGAGCTGAACAGGGCAAGCAAGTGCATCACTTCGCCTGAGTGGACAAGTACAAATAGAAGATGACAACACGAGAAACTTGTTCGCATTATGCAGTTTCTGAGATTTGACCTGTTCAGTCACGCATTCATTTCAATTCAATTGATTTTAATCCGATTCGAGTGCCAGGCCCCACTGTTGTTTGCATGTTCACACACAGAAGCACGTGAACATTTTTACTTCACGCTTTCAGATCACTAGGAGGTTTTAGCACTTACAATCAGTGTGCTAGTCGAATACAAACTCAAATACCCATCCATATATGTAGTTCCTCACTAATAATGTCCTTGGAGGCTGAGAATTTATTTTGGTTAATTGAAAAGTAAAGGGGGGGAATGACTCTGAGCATTAATTGATGACACCGAACATAGAAATGGTGTGTGGGATCTGGAGAATGCACCCAAGGCCACCATCAACGGGAAAATGACAGTGAGGTCTTTGATTTTAACTATTCATTGCCACACCCTCTGGGTCCCCTTCTCCATCACCCCCTCCTATTTCTTCATTACGCTTCTCCTCTCTCTTGCCATAAATGCCACTAGCTCAATCCCCAACTTTTACTTTTCTTGTAATTACTTTTTACTCGTAAGTTTTTTAATTTTGGCCTCACTAATAGTTGGATTCATCCAGCAGCTCTTAGTTTCTTATTAGAATGATAAAATGATCCTGTCCTGGTTCAAGCACAACGCAAGTAGTTGGCTCAAAAAATAAAAAAAAAAATCTCGTGGGTTTCTCAAAAAAATGATAAATACTTTTTCTGTCTTTATATATAAAAAGTCTTTTAAAATTTTTTTATCTTTAAATATAAGAGACTATTAGTATTTTTTTTAATGAATGAACTATTATATTCTTATTAAATTAAAAAAATAAATACTTTTATTATTTTATTTAAAAAATATTTATTTTTTATTTATAATAATTAAAAATAAAATTAAAATATTGTGATGTTTTTAATTAGACATCCTACTTCCACTTATTTGCATATTAAAAATATCTACAGGGACGGAAGGAGTGTGTGTATGTATATATATATATATATATATTAATGATAGTTTTATCGGGAATTGGTAAAGCACGACGACAGGCGTAGCTAGGCTAGTTTTGAAAGGGAAATTCCATAGACTCTGCATAACTGATGTAGCTTGGGAGGCAGGGTTAGCTAGTTAACAAGGTGCTTATTTTAAAGAGTGTAAAACAGTACTCTATCATTACAAGACAGTTTCTATAATTATTTCATCAGAACTGATCAAAGGTGGTTAAATTTTTAATTTTATTTAAAAATAAAACAAAATTTATTTTTATTTTTATTCAAATCAAAAATTTTAAAATTTATATTACATTCTCTCTCTTAATTAATAACATTAAAAACAGTTGTAATATTCAAAAAATATAATTAATACCTTATTAAATATATTATATTAAAAATAAAAAAAAGAGGTGTCATAGAATACTCCTTATAAACCACGGAATGTCATTAGTAATTAATTCATATTTTATAAAAAAATGTTAGTTAAAATTTTATTTTCTTAAAAATATTAATATCTTTATATTTATACCATTAAGTTTTCTTAATAACATGTGCATGGTTTTTAAATATTAAAGATTTAAAGATAATAAATAAAAAAAGTAAGTATAAATAGTAAATGATATAAAATTTACACAATATCTTATGTCTTATGGCAATAAGTGATTTTAAAAAGTGACTTATATTACAGCGTCAAAGCGATAGGAAGCGTGTACTGGTATGATGCAAAAGAAAAAAAAAAAAACCATCGTTCACATCAGATAAAGCGCATTGTAATAGATAGACTATATGATCGTGTCCATGGTCAATAATTCAATGAACAGTGCACGAAATAAACAGTAAAAAGAAATGCCGTGTTTCCTCAAGAAAATAAGTTGCACGGGGCAGCCAGTGTAGCTAGTTATCTCTTTAATTTCTTGATGCCCCACTCTTAATCACCATTCTGCATAATTGATCACCATCTTAAATTATGTAGCGCGAAACACGACAAATTTTAATTGTTTAATTGATCACCATTCTACTTAATCGCCCACTCTTAATCTACGTTCTCATTTTAATTGTTTAATCTGACCAAGAAGTGCTATTTTTTTTTATCTAAATACATGTATACATTTTTCCCTTTATCAATAAATATTTTTTTATTATATATCGGGAGAATCGTCTTTATACGTTCCCTTCTTAAAGTTTTGTCTAGTATTTTATATTTTTTTCGTTTACTATCGTTTTAATGCCAACCAACTATTAATGATTAAATTGTCAACATTACAAAATAACGCAATTTAACTATTAAATGAATTATTATTATATATTTATGTGTTGAATATATAAAAATAATTTAATAATATTATATGTCGCTTTATTAATATTTACACTATAAATTTCATGCCCTTTACAGCAATTTGAACCTTTAAAATTAATTTTGATTAAATTATCTAAATATTTTTTATTCTATCAAAATCAAATTCAGATAAAAAATATTCAAATACGATCACATAATATAAATAATTATAATTAAAATTAATCATTTCAATCAATTTTTCATAATTAATTATATTTAACTAAAATTTAAACATATCCTAAATTAGTCACGTAAGCTAAAACATCAAATTCGTCCAAGTTAGCGAGAGTGGAACATTCTACTTCATTAAATATTGATTAAATTAAATTTAAAAATGTGATTACTGAGCTGGTCCACTTTTTAATTCCATTTTAAACTTATATACAATTGTCATTTTAATTCCTCCCTAGATATCATTCAAATAATACAACTTAAGCAAGTCCAGTGTGGAGGGAATTAAACCAAGTGAGAAATAGAAATCCGATAAAGTGCTCAAACATCCCTCCCCCTTCACTTGTCGCCGTTTCACCTCTCCAAAACCCTGATTTTTGCTTCTGCCAGAGTCGTGTTTAATAATGCCATGTGATTTTTGACCCGACGCCGATTCTCGTACAATCGCCTTCCAATCACAAGACACATATCATACATAGAAATTGGAAAATTAGTTGAAGCATTCATGATTTTCTAATATAATATTGACAACAATATTTAAAGGGCTCGAAAAAACAAGGCCAGACTGCTGCAAGTCGATAATGTCAATTTCTGAAAAAGATGAACCAGAGTAACGTGTCAGTGCTGTAATACGAGGAAAAGCAGCCCTCGGTGAAGCGGTCTCCGTAAATGACACGTCACGCAATAATAGGAGGCCAACTATGGGTCCCAAGGAAAAGTGTCCGCAAAATAACAACCACAATAATAAACCTTAATCTCATGAAGTAAAATGAATTACAAAATATTATTATATTTTATTATTTATTAAATTTTTAAAAGTATTATTAATTAAGAGATCACGTTCAGTAACTTTTAAAAGTATTCTCTTAAACCTTTCTTTATTTTTTTAATCAAGCTCAAAATTATATATTTGCAAAATAACATAGTTACAAAAATAAAAGTAAAATATAATCTCCTCTCATCATTTTATTAATAATATATAGGTTTATTTTCTATTTTTAAAACCCACACTTTGGTTTACTTTTTAGTGTTATTAAAAATATTTTATTAAATATCTTAAAATACTAAACTTTTAAATTTGCATTTATTTTTAAAGCTTAAAATTATTAATTTGGCTTTATAATCTATTTTCTTTGCTTTTAAATATAGAAGAAAATAATTAATTCATATAATTTGGTTAAATATAATAATTACATTTGAAATTAAAAAATTTAGACTAAATTTTTCTTATAATTAATGAAACACATTTATTTAGTAAAAATAAATATTAACTTTACAAGGAATAATTTAGAAAGGATGTGATACATCCTTCTTGAAATTTGTAAATTTATTTATAAATAAAAACAAAGAGATACATGGTAATTTTTCTTGTATTCAAATAGGGACTAGTAGTCATCTATCTTCTCTCTTAATTTTAAAAACTTTAAATAATTACTTATGTTGGTATTAAAATAAATCATTTAAATTTTTTGTGTTAAAAATATGGAAATTAAATAAAAATAAACATATATTATATTGAGTAATTTATTATATTAAATACTACTATTTTGGAAAAAATCTTTACTTCATCGAGTTTTTCTAGCTATGTATTTGAAATATTATTTTGACCAATTTATAAATTTATTTATTTTAATTACTAAATAAATATGTTTGCATAACAAAAAAAAAATTAAATAGAATATTGGCTCAATGGGTGTGAAAAATGGAGTTTTCAAAAATTATGAATGAGATTTTTAAATATTTTAAAATATGACTCATTCATAAAATTAGCTAAAAGTAATTTTTTTCTTTTTATGCATAAAATAAATATATGAAACACACAACAATAACTTTAAGATGAATTGGGTCAGGAATATATCTCGTGTAACAAAATGATTTTAACTTTTAACTAAATTCTTTAACCTTCAGCTAATTGAATCGATTTCCTGCACACACGACCATCTTATTTCTTCCCCTTTCACAATCATTCCTTTCCTTTCTTGCCTCATGAGGATCATTGTCAAATATTTCTCAACAACATTATCCAATACCTGCAAACATGATCATTAGATTCTGGTTTTTGATAATTGAATAATAGGTTGAGATCTATTATCTATTGTTCACCATCTTCATATTTCTTGATAATATCTTTATCGAATAGTTGTTCATTTATTCATAATATGTGATTTGTTGTCATTGATTATGAAACTTTGTTTAAATTACTACCAGAAAACACAGGTTATTCTCTCATTGTTTATATTTTTTTATTTTATTAATTTAGGCAATTGATTTTATGTGATAAGCTAAAAGTTTAAAATTTTTTGCAGACTATGTTTGATCATTTTTAGGTAAATAATTATGTATTTTTTTATATTACTGATCTACTATCCAGACAATCGAACACAAACTATCCCCACCCTTAAGTGTAGTATTGCGGGTTAGTAACACCAAAAGTACATAATGAATTGTCCAAAAAGAATCATATTCTTAATTTTTTTTTGAATTTTTAACTTATCATAAAAAATTAAATATCTAAACTAATAAAGTAAAAAATTATAAACAATTTAAGTCTTCATTCATCTTCTCTGCTCTCTTATATTTAGAGTTTTCGGGCATTTGTAGAAACCATATCATTATAATTTTAAAAGGGAAATTTTTTCAATTAAATTTTAGATAAATATTAAAAGGCCATTATTTAAATTTAGGAAAGATTGGGCAATTATTATTTGTTCCTATGATATGGAATAAATTTTCAAAAATCCCAAAATTAAAATATAAATTTAAATATTTAAAATAGATGGATTAATTTTTTTTGAATAATTTTTAAGACAATATTTATATTTAAATAGGACTATTTTGATCTAATATATGTAACAATATATAACCATTCCAAGGAGGGGGAGGTTCGCATAAGTTTTATTTATTTAAATAGGGGTGCTTTACAATTTATTTATAACTAATGGTTGAGTTGGAGAAAATGAAATTTTAAAAATATAGGAGACATTTATGTTTTGTAATTATTCTTAGTAAGGGAAGTTCGCGTAAGTTTTAAAAATTAGAAAAAGATACCTATAATTAAAATAAAATAAAGAGAAAATTAGAGTATTTTAATACAAAAAGAAGATACCTGTAATTAAAGCAAACTTTGTGAGTTTTAAAAATAAAAAGAAGATACCTTTAGGTTCAGGAATTTCGATTTCATTTTAGCTTCCTAATTACAAAATAAAGAAGCTCTTCATTTTTTTTTCACTGTAAAATTTTCAATTTAAGAAAAATGAACATTATCACCTGTTGTTTGAACTTTGAAGCGTAAGTTTAATTATTTATTTTCCCCTGCTCTCATTTCTCTCGTGGTCAACTTTTCCTCCTTCTAAAATCGCTAAATTACCATCTTTGGCGATTTTTATTATAATTACAATGATTCTCATGTAAATTATAAATTTTAAAAAAACCATAATATATTTCATTTCTTTTTACTGAAATGAGTGTATTAAAAAATCAAAAGAAATTATATCAAGGTAAGTTGTTTTCCAAGAACACTCACATCATCCACCACCTATTGGAGTAAAGGTGAGAGGTAATTAAAGGTACAAAAATTAACATCTAATCTAGGAGCAAGTTTAGCAAAATAACCAACGTAGATACTGGGGTCTCAACTAACAAAGTATATAAATAGACTCCAATCTTTATGAAACAAAAAACGAATATCTTTAAATATGTCCAAAAAAGGATGTGATTCTTCACATTCTTTAGTAATCAAACTAATAGCATCATGACAATCGCAGGAAATATTAATATTGTGCAAACCGATATCCCAACAAAGAATCAAATCATGAATGATAGTCAGTAAGTCCACAATCACCAATGCAACAGTAGTAAATTTATTGCTAAAACTTTTGACCCAATTACTTTGAGAGTCCTACATGTTTCCTTCACATCCACTATTATCATTCGACAACATGGACCTGTCCACTTTGAGTTTGATAGCATCACTTCTACATGTAGCTGTTCATTTGGTGCCTTGTCTCTTCTAAATCAATAAAGGTTTTAGCTTATATAGATCCGCACAAGTTCTAAAGAAAATTTGAGCTTTTGGTGTATCAAAAACTTTTTTACATCTATTTTATATATCCAAGTAAAAAAATGGTAGACTTTTTTTTTTTTTTTACAAAAAATGTATAAAAAAAAATGAGAGGCAGGCACAACGAATCTGAAAGTAGGGCTCCTAATTGAGGGTGAGAAGGAACCCAGGAGGGAAAGCCGAGCTTGTATGCGCGACACGTGTCCAGGAAGGGGCCGGGGGACAAAGTCCAGCAAGTTTAAAAGGGTGGGCACGTGGAGGTGGGAACAGAGTGGGCCCTCCTTTTTTGTTTCATGAGTGGCGAGTGGAGCGCGTGACCGCGTCTCAACTGCTCCCCGCGAATATTTCAACGAGTGCCCTCCTCTGCCTTCTCTTCTCCTTCTTCCTCGTCATCCTCCCCACTCTGTAGCGATTCTCGTTCCTTCACTTTCAACCTTTTATTTCATCTTTCCAATTTCAATTCATTACAATCATTCTCAAACTTATATCATCATCATGCTTCTTTATCATTTCACGATGACAAACTCTCTTGTATATCAGAATTCTCTCACAATAACACATAATATATGTTTGCAATTTCCCGAATGGTTCCCCAATTATGCCTTGCATTGTTAATGAATCATGCACTTTTTTGTTTTGGCCAGAGAATGAATTATACACTTGTCATCATATTTTTAGCAGAGAATTCATTTGATGATAAAACTATGAAAGTTCATGAGTCTATTCATTTTAACAGCTGAGGCTGTGGTCTGACACTTCCATTTTTTTCTTTAAGAATATTTCAATGCAATATTTTGGGTTGAGTGATTTATTTATTAAAAATATTTTTTAAAAAAATTATAAATTGCATAATGAAAATGTAATTAAAAATATCTTGTCTATTAAATTTTTAACTTTTTTAATAGAGAAAATATTATCATTGAAAAGTTATTTCTCTAATTTTATTTATAAGGCAGAGATGAAGTATTAAATGTTACAGCATTTTATTTTTAAAATATGTATATTTAATAGAAGTAGAGTTAGAAATTTGATGAATTTGTAGATAGAGTTAATAAGACTTGAAATTTTCCCTGACTACTCTGGTAAAAAATATTAAAAATAACTTATAAATAAAATAAGAGAGAGTATCACTTACTTGAATCGTGACATGAAAGTATATCCAATCACTTTTGTGATTATTACCCACGGCACACAAAACAGCAAGCAGCCTTCTTAAAATTGGAAAAAGAATTGCTGGGAGCAAATTAAATGAATATAGAGGTCTGAGTTATAATGTTTTTTGAGATGTTAGTTTTCAGAGGTATGGGCAAATTTTCTTGTAGGGGGGTTGGGCGTTGGGGGAGCACAGATCTCCAATTTGTTAGGAAAATAACTAATTGAAAGTTACAATTCTTCATGAACACAATAGTATATAGTAGTACACTTGAAAGAATAATAGTGAGACTAATTAATTAATTGTTACAGCATCAATTACATGGCGACTTGGCATCTCCATTCCAGGGGAATAGTAAATGAAGCTGCGCATCACCACAGTATCCGATTCATGTTTTCATTACATTTCATGTTTCTAGTTCAACCTGAAATTGATAATATAGGTTCAATCTCATCTTGATTCGCCCAGCATTGAATGACGCTCCTACATACATACATACATACTGATAAAGGGTGAAAGAAACACGACTTCTTTACAACACTTTTTCGTTCCCATACCACTCCACCACCATCTGATTTCCCAGTCAAATTCTTTCCTTGTTGCTTCAGTCCATTTTTCACCGCATCTCTCATCGCTCATGAGTGCGTGCTCCGAGTGTGTTCTTCTTCTTTTGTGGGATATTTGACCCAACATTAATAAACATGAAAAATGTCTTATATAACTAATCAAAAAATTGCGTTGCTTTTATTAATAATTATTAATCTATCGGAATTTTTGGAGGACGTGATGTGATTTGTATGCACGAGCTCTACCAGAGTGGTGCATATGCAAATTAGATACCATTTGACCAACAAGGAGCCAGCCATTTTTAATTTCCCTTTTGTTTACACTAACGATTCGGAGATCACGTGAATGGTTATTGCTATACATACACAAATATATATAAATTTAAAGAAAATTTAATCCTTCAATTCTTTAATTTTTAATTTACTTATAGTTCAATTCTTCAATTATAATTTGTTGTGATTCAATTCCTCAATAATAACTCAGTGCGACTAAATCTTTTAACTTTTGGTTTACTTATGACTCTGTCCTTTTTTTCAATTTTCTAAAAACTATCCTTATCAAATAAAGGGGATAAAAAATGATCATATTTTGCTATAAAATACCTTTATCTTGCTTTTTGATGTAGGATATGAGCTAACATAAAAATAGAAAACTAACGGAAAAGGAAAAACTTTATTGACATTGAAAAGTTGAAGGATTGGGTTATAAGTAAGTCAAAAATTAAGAGATTGAGTTGCAACTAATTGAGGGTTGGGTTATAAGTAAGTTAAAAATTAAGAGACTAAAATATTAATTTTTTCCTAAATTTAATATTTTATTAGAAGAATGATATTTAAAAAGCTCTTAAGGATATTATTTATAGTTAAGGATCCTAAAATTTTGAAATTTTAAAGATGGACTAATTAGAATCCTAAATTGGAATTAAAAATTTTTTTGGTGAATAATGTTTTTCAGTACTCAACTTAAATATTTTCAGTATTCAGTTTTTCAATCTTTCACCAATCATGCTACATGCTTTCCATATTCATCTTTCATATTTTCAGTACTTAAAAAAATATTTAAATAATTTCTTTAGAGTCTAGAAAACACAATTATAAGGTGACTAGCTACTAAAAAACTAAAAAATAAAATAAAATAACTAATAATACTAAAGATGACCATTAAAAATGTGTAAGATTATTATTAAAAATATAAAAAAAAGTATTAAAAGAAACGATCAGAAAATTGTAATTCCAATTAAAGACTATGTATGTTTTTCGTGAAATTTTATAATTTTAGGATATCCTTAAATGTAATTAATCCCTTAAATATCAGCGTTTTCAATTGCATTTTTATGCCCTATGAAGTGATAGGTCCAAGTATTTGAGCGTGGCGGCGTTTGAGTTCTTCTCATTACATCATCAAATTGGATAATAACTGTAATTGATCTGTGTGGTTTAAAAAAAAAAAAAAACGGTGCAATTGATATCTCAAATGAACAGAAGCCTTATCCCCGTTTCAACACATGAAGCCACCAGTTATAATGATCAGTACAGGGAGGCTTTCCAACTCTGGACTTGATAACAGCCAATTCTCTCTGAAAGGACAATTTTACTCCGAAGGAGGAGACGGGAAGAAGAGAAGCCAAATGGAACATGGCTTTCCAATTCAGCTTCTCTGACATGTCAGTGTTGAGGAACCAAAGGGTACGATTATGCGACTTCCCTCCAGAAAGGTAAGAATTTTACCGCATGCACGCAGATATTCCTGCACTTTTCTTTACCCTTTTCTAACTTCGATAAAATGGATTCTCTGCTGTAGGGCTAGGGCTAGCTAGTGCTACTGCTACTGCTAGTTTCTCCAAAGTTGATTGCACGAAAAAGCAATGTGCCAACTTCCATATATACAAATGAAGAATTAAAAGTTTACAGATACCGGAGGTAGCAACAGGACACGGGACACATGTATGGAGGATTTAGGTAAATCCAAGGGCAGAGTAAAATGGGGTTTCTTTTGAATTTGCAATCTCCGGCGAACCTTTATCCTATAAATGCGTGTTGTCTGAGATAACTATGGGACAATAGAAGCTGATGAAGGCTGTTTGATGCCATGCTTAATGAAGGCGCTTTCTCATTCTCTCCAGAGATGGATTATTGGGGGGGGGGGGGTAACGCCAATCCGACCTATCAAACACTGGTGGGCACAATAATATAATGAGGGAGATGGCCCACGCTATGTAACGCAGACCAGATGGACAAAAATGGGGTTCATTCTCGTTGCTGCCACCGTGACTGGATAGGGCAGCGGCAGCAATTAGAACTCATTCATGAGAGCTTCAATGACGTCAAAGAGCGGAATTAATTAAGGGTATATATAAAGGGGTAGGCCTATAGGGCATACATGAGATACATATAGACGTCCCCACAGAGAGACCCACTAGTTGTAGCCAATGAATGAGCCAAGCCAACAACTAACCTGGTGGTCCATCTGCCCAAGTGCTGTCCGACCCAAATCCTCTTTCTTTTTTATTTACTTTCACGGAAGAATCTAATATCCATATACTTGCATTATATGTGTGTGTGTGTGTGTGTGTGTGTGTGTGTGTGTATTGGGAGTGAAGCGTGGTGGATGCGTCCTTGTTCTCGGGATAGATAATATAGAGAGAGGCGTTTGTTTTAATTTGTTCATTCGCTTTAATTGGTGGACCAGTGCATGTATAACACAGTGATTATTTTGGGCTCTCCCCCTAGTCTTCTTTAATTTTTTTGCAATCGCACCTGATTTCTTCACTGCTCATTTTGCTCCCAATCACATCCGCATTTTCGAGTTTTTGCACACATCATCCCGACCCTCTCAATTCTATACTTAAGTGACTACTAATTGCATGATGTCTTGCACGCCTATCTATTTCAATTTTAATTTATTGAATGTTTACTTATCATGAATGGAATCTTATAATTATCAATCACTCGCTGCTCTTGCCGCACCTTTTCCTGTTACCGCGACTTCAAAAAAGTTTGGGATGCATTTTCGTCAGGGTCCGCCCTCCATCGTCAACCAAAATGTTATATGTAAATATAACTTTAACATTTTCCTATTCCCATGATTTTAAACCCTCTATACTGGCCCCAAATTTTAATTTTAACTATTTTTTATACAAACCTTTTCTTATTTTTAATGTAATTTTAAGTTTTTTCCTGCTGCCACCGCCTCAAGATATCCACTTCACCACTTCGAGGAACTCTCTTTAATTCCGATCCTTTCCAGTTTCTAACAAAATGTGATTTAATTTATATAAAAAAACACTCTGTCCATTTATAATTTAGAAAGGACCATGCATGATTTTCCTCAAAGGAAAATTGAAGAAGTTATATAATAAGATCAGTATATCGTTCCCATCTCGGTTTAATAAATTTGGTGGCTGGCTGAAAATATAGAAAATCCCTTGTGTAAGTAAATGAAGTTACATCGGCCGTGAATGATTGTCTAGCAACTCAAAGGAAGGGGGATGCTTTCAGGAACATTTGAGATTAAGCTAATAATTCAATGGTTCCAGAACATAAACCTGTTAGAGAATAATTGACATTCAATATGGACATGATTTATATATAAAGAGCCGAGGAAACTTGATTCACCGCGGGCTGTACGCATGAGACACACACACACGCCTAAAAAGTCTAATATCCCTCTACATTAATAATCCCTCATTCATGCGTGAATAGGAGAAAGGTTGCTTAGCTTGGGAACCCTATCTAGATCAGTGCGTAAACAAGAGTAAGAGAGACAAAGTTGATTGTATGATGAATAATAGAAAATACGGAGAGAGAGCGAGAGACTTTTGAGGGGAAAAAAATTAGAAAAGTTATTGTTACAAATATCAAAGAAGGAACCAATGATGATTTTATAAAATCATAAATGGAACAGCATCGGTGATTATGCAAATAAATGAGAATCCATGAGAATGATGGGTAAGTTGTATTTAACGAGGGGGGAAAATTAAAGACAAAGGTACCCTGTGCCCATCGTGGGCATCTCAAGTTAAATTATGCGATACCTCCATGAGTCTCTCTTTTTCAATCACATTCTCTAACCCACTTTTTAATAATTACTCACACATGCCTTTTCTCAATGAGCCATTTTGGTTCCTGATTAGATGTTTTCCAATATAAGTGATGTTAATCATGTTGATTGTTGTAATGTGAAAGTCACATCTCCACCTATGCATTCGATTTTACTTAGGACGTATAAGCTATAAACTTTTCCCCCTCGTAAGGAACTGGACTCGAGTTTCTTATTGCTAGTTTGTTGTCAACACTCCATATATACATCTTAATTACAAAACATTTCTCATAGGTTTAAGAGTATTTAGCGACTATAAATTATAAGAGCAAAATGTCACTTTACAAGCATACACGCACGAGTGTGTGTATGTGAGACCCCAGCCTAATGCCATCGAGTACATATACATTAATCACTTGATATATAAATAAAAGGGTTAAATGATAATTTAAATTCAGAGACGATTTGAATCTTAAACTAATATTCAATATATTTTGAATTCTGAACAATTAAATTTAGAATTATTTTTCCTTGCCATTAATATAGGATAAACGTCAGTTAATTTTCAATAA
The DNA here is from genome assembly GCF_029017545.1 of Prosopis cineraria. Lineage (NCBI taxonomy): Eukaryota > Viridiplantae > Streptophyta > Magnoliopsida > Fabales > Fabaceae > Prosopis > Prosopis cineraria. The sequence continues at coordinate 36,320,679 of NW_026555338.1, read as the reverse complement.
CCACCGGGCCCATCTTAATTTTCCTCTCTCCCCTTCTCTCCTTCCTTGCTCTCTCGCTCTCTCTCCTCCTTCCCTCTCATGATCATCATCTTGCTCGCTCGTGTGACAACTCTAGCCCAGCTCACTGTGGCAGAAAACAGAGGGCATGATTTCTACGATGTGAGCGATGTGGATGGAGAAATATTTTGTTAAGATTTGTGTGCGGCGTAGCTTGTATTTCCACTGCTTCGTTCATTGGGCTACGAATCTTTTTTCTTGTATTCTGTATTTCCAACTATTGCTTCTCAAGGATCGTGTTGAACTGTTCACAGATTGATTGAGTTTGTTGCTAACATTGCTTCGTTAAGCGGGGCTGTTTCCGATTGAAGATAAAGGTGTTGGTGGTTTCGCAAAGTGGAAGAGAAAACCTTAAAGGAGGCATTGATCTCAATGATTTAGTATGCTGCTTCGATCTCTATTTTACTTCTCTTGCATGTTATCTTTTTCGTTGTGAGCAAGATGGGTGTTGCAATTTCTTAGTTGAAAGTCATTTTTACCATTCTCAATATTTTCTTTTTTGTAGATTTTTAAATGCATAGGACTTTTTGAAGTTACAGTTTACAATTTCTTTTCTTTTCTAATTACCTGTTCATGATTTCTCTCATTGTGTTTTTATGATAGGCGACTGTAGCTAATCTCGGCGTTTAAATGTACTTGGAGTAATGGCATTCCAGGTATTGGGTTGCTTGCTCCTTGGCCGCACCACCGAGCAGAACGATGATCAAGAGAGAAAGAGGAACAAGAGAGGGAGGGAGGGTGGAAAAGGAGAGAAGGAAAGAAAAGATATCAGGTGATGATAGGCCCCACTGGTTAATATTGAAGACGTTTATCTTATGTTAATGATCGGAAAAAAATTATCCTAACTTCAGTTATTTAGAGTTCGAATTATTTCAGAACTTATAATTTATCTTAACTTCAATTGTTTAGAATTTAAATTATTTTAAAACTTATAATTTAAAGTTTAAATTGCTCTTAAGTAAAATTATGGATTTGCTAACCTCAGCACCTAGCTCGTGATTAATATATATAAAATTAGGTAGCCATTAGGAAAGGTTTTGTGTATATTTTATGAGGGGACTGAGGGTATATAGAATGATGTGAGTCTATACTCTATACAGTGCATATTTTGCTGTTGGTTTCCAGGCGTCGCTTTCCAGTAAAAAGGCACCCTATTCAATAAGCCGGGCAAAGTTTTTAGCAAGCAGTGAGCTTTATGCATACATAGCTCCCCTACTTTTCATGGTGTCACCTGGATAATGATGCGCGGCAAGAGTATTATTTTCTAATGAATTACTATCTTCATCGTTAAGTTATTAATTTATTTGAGTTCAATCATCATCACGTACCATGCTACTATATTTGTCACTTGCAAATGAAAAGAAAAACTCAATTTAGCTAATAATTAACGTGCCCACATCGTCAAAACCTATAAGCAATAATGTTATTGTGTGGAGACCGACAACGTAATTAATTATTAGATGTGGCCCTAAACCATCGCAATTTATTGAAACCAACTTTCTATTTTACCTTTCCAAGCAAAGATAAGAATTCATTGGTGGGTGTGATCGTTCATGTAGCGACGGAGACATTATGTGGTGGGGACGGCCTCGGAGTTTAGGATGATATGTTTTGCATAATTTTTTTTTCAATATAATTTGGGTGGTACATGTTCACCGCCTTAGTGGTGTCTGTATAGTGCGTCTACAACATCATTGATCGTTGCACATTGAAATGTATACAGCTTCGAAAGTTAAAAATCAATTCATGACAAGACAGTTTAATTTCCAATAATAGATATTAATGATTGTTATGGGGCTGTTTATTCCTCTCCAGATGGTTATGCACTGCTATACATGTACACTAGATCTTAACATTAAGACTCAGTTATAGTGCTTTATTTCCTAACCTCTACATCGACCTGCAGACAAAGAAAAAGAAGAAAACGAAGTATGAACAAGAGACTTTTGCCATGATGGGGGGAAAAAGGAAATTAAAGGTCAAAAGAAGAAGAGAAAAGGGTTCATGTATGTACAGTACGTAGAAGCAACGTACGTAGAGACGAGGAACAGAGTATCGTGGTTAGGTTAGATACAGGAATGGCAATGGAATGCAAGGCCAGACTTGAATCAGGAGTAATTATTTTAAAATCTCACTCAATATAATTAATTATTCAGAGATTCATTAATAATTAAATTTAAAAAATAATATATTTTTTTTTACTTCAATTATCAATAAACTTAAAAATAATTAATTATATTGAATGAGTGTTACATGTAACTATTTTTTAATAATTAAACTCATTGTTGAATCACCATGTGTTGGTGTTGGTCTCTTTTCTTGAGTGTTGTTGTGTGTGGGGTCCTACTAAATTACCACTTTTCCTCTGCTCGCGGTTCTCGAATCCCTAGACGATTTCAACTGGAAGGAGACGTAGACGCTCTGAATTTGGACGATCTTAATTGAATTTGGTGGCTCCTATTAGGGCGCGTGAGGAAGGCGTCGTTGATTGCATAAAAGATGGAGAAGAGGCTTTGTGATCCCGAAGCTATGTGTTTCCGTGCTTACCAAACACCAAATAGTGTTTACGATTGGCGGGAGAGTGTGTACAGCAGAACAAGAAAATTACTGGGCAACTAGTAGATGCATAGAACTATATATGATAATATAAAATGACACCACAGTAGGAGGGAGAACTAAATAAGAAGGAACAGGAGATAGAAAATGGACCACATGCACTCGGATATACATGGGAGTCAGAGGTTATTTCAAAAGAATTAAATGACAGAGGAGGGGCATAGACAGCAAGCTGTATACCCTCATCCGCCATCGCTTCTTCTCTCGTGCGTCTCCTCCTTTATCCATTATTGGCCTCCGTACGGACGCTCCTGAGCTCCTTTCTGCATCCATCCATCCCTTTCATCATTCTCTTCCTAATTCTCTTCTCTTCATTTCTCCTAGCTTCCTGGCTTTTTGTGTCCCTCGCTATTTCCCAATTCCCTTCCCTTTCAGCTTCACATGGGCTGATTAAGCTCTCCGCAGACAAACACGCAAAAGCAACTTGATTTGTCGTCGTCTAGCTTGCGTAGACGTTTGAGAAGACTGATTATAATATACTCAACATCTTTTTCTTTGTGGGAATTGATAGTGAGATATGGGGACGTTCTTTCATGGAGGCAGTTCAGAAATCCAACCCTCTGGTGCTCCTGCCGCCGCCGGAGACGGCTTCCACACCCTTTACCTTCTCAACCCCGCCACCGCCGGCCCCTACGTTCCCTACTCCGGTTCGAACCCCCATCCTCAATCGACGGCCGGCGTGCTTCTTCTCAATCCCGGCTCTCCCCCAAACGCCCTCAACCTCGCCGCCCTCCCCAACGCGCCGCCTCCTTCATCCTCCGACCACGATCCCTCCCGACCTTCCTTTCTTGGACACGAAATCTCCTCCTTCCACGGCTTCACCGCCCCGGCTGCTCCTCCTCGGGTCCACTACAACCTCTGGGGCTCCATGATTGATCCCCACCCGACATCAGCCGTGGCAACAGCGTCTAGCAGTTCCGGTGGGGTTCAGTCCGCCTCCGCCGCCCTAGACGCGTCGCCCCATTTGAGTTTCAGGAGGCCTTCTCAGCAGGGTCTGTCCCTCAGCCTTTCGTCTCAACAAACAGCTTATAGGTCGCTTTCCGGCGAGCTTGACGTTCCCGGACACCCTCATCATGCTGCTGCCATATCGACCTCGAACTGTGATGATGTGCGGATTCTGGTTCCGAGTAATCATGTTTCTTCAAATGGAATTTCTAGCGTGCAGAGTTTTGTTTTGGGATCCAAGTATTTGAAAGCAGCTCAGGAGGTTTTGGATGAGGTTGTCAATGTGGGTAAGGGAATCAACCAAGAGGTGGCTGTGAAAGAGAAGACGGAACCAAATAAACAATCAACATCTGGTGGGCATCGTGACGGTTCAAGTGGTGGTGATGGAGGAGGAGGAGAAAATAGTGAAAATGGGAAGCAAGGAAGTGAGCTCGGTGCGGCACAGAGACAAGAACTTCAGATGAAGAAGTCCAAGCTTGTCGCCATACTTGATGAGGTACGGTATATTATGCGCACGCACCGTTATATATACACATGCAACTTCCAGAATTAACTTTACACTATTTAAAAGGGAAAAAAAATTAAAGCCAAGGAGATTTAGATATAACGTCCATCAGCTATTATACGAGGCAATTGTGTTCGATCTTCTCGTTGTACTTTAATCGGGGTCCGGTTTTGTCAGTTATTCAGACTGGGCTATAAATTCAGTAATTTGGGAAAACTGTGACAGGGATAGAAATTGAGAATGTGACACTGCAAGAGGGGTTTGTGAAATTGACAGGCGTAAGTCTGTCTCTCAGTTATCAATTCTTACCATCCTCTCCTGAAATTCTGAATGGTATAAGAGGTGTCAGAGAATAATTTGGTTTTGGGCCCATATTTGGTCAGTTGCAGAATTTCAGAACACAGCAGTGCCCATATTTATTGATTGACATTGGGCAATGAGGTTCAAAGTATAACAAGCACTTTATAGATACAGATGGGTCCATTCTTCTTTCTAATGACAGCTTTGTTTTGAACTTGCAGGTGGAACAGAGGTACAGACAGTATCACCACCAAATGCAGATAGTGATAGCGTCATTCGAGCAGGCAGCGGGATATGGTGCAGCAAAAACATACACGTCCCTTGCCTTAAAGACCATCTCAAAGCAGTTTCGATGTCTCAGAGACGCAATCGCTTCACAAATAAGAGCAACAAGCAAGACCTTGGGTGAGGATGATTGCTTGGGAGCTAAGGTAGAAGGTTCGAGGCTGAGGTTCGTGGACCACCATCTTCGGCAGCAACGGGCTTTGCAGCAGCTGGGAATGATCCAGCACAACGCTTGGAGACCCCAACGAGGCTTACCTGAACGAGCTGTCTCCATTCTTCGTGCTTGGCTCTTCGAGCATTTTCTTCACCCGTAAGAAACTCTCCACGCTGATACTACAATATTCCAGATATGATTATCCCTCTTGCCTTCTATTTAGATATATTAACAAGTCATTTCTTTTTGTGGCTGGCAGCTACCCCAAGGACTCCGATAAAGTTATGCTCGCAAAACAAACTGGACTTACTCGTAGCCAGGTATACATATGTATAATGTGCCTATAATGGATATCGTTCTCGATAGCATACTTAAGGTGTTAGTTCTATCAGAACTGTTTATTTGTCATCAATACAAAGCAATAGGCGTCTCATTACTGGAGAGGACGGGGATGGTACCCAATTTGGAATATAGAAAAAATCGAAAAGCTTATGCATATATGCTTCCAAAAACAATGTAGACGACAACGTACATTTGGTTTGGTATTTCTTGTTTTTTATGATTGATCACATTCACATGCACCTATGTAGTAGCTAGAATAACGCGAAAAGAGGTGGGTGGATGAATGCAGGTGTCAAACTGGTTCATAAATGCAAGAGTTCGGCTATGGAAACCAATGGTGGAAGAAATGTACGTGGAAGAAATGAAAGATCAGCAAGAAGGGAATAAGGAGGTGGGGTCAAGCCGTAAGGATTCACAGCCACAAGAATCAGGTGGGTTTCGGCTTGAACATCAGATGAGACGCTTCCAATCAAATCCAGATCAAAGCTTCAATAAACAAATAACTACCCAAACCAACACCTCAAATTCCTCAATCTACCTTCAACCACATTCTTCAGGATTCCCAGTAGCTGCAGGGTCGTCGTCTCATCATCATGACAAGATGCAAATAAGAAGCCCCAAAAAGCCAAGAAGTTCAGAAGTGATGAACAACTCTCCAAGCAGTATCCTGTCGGTGGACATGGAAATGAAGCCTGGAGACACAGACAGATCAGAAGGCACCGCAAAGTTTGGCATGGAAAGGCACCCGTTGATAAGTAATGGGAATGGAGGAGGATATGGAGGGTTCACCATGGAAGACATGGGAAGGTACAGTGTGGCTGACCACCTGGCTCCGAGGTTCCACGGAAATGGAGTGTCTCTCACTCTTGGACTTCCTCACAGTACTGACAATCTTCCCCACCATGGATTTCTGTCGCACAATATGAATTTGACAGCTGAAGGAACCGACTTCTGTGCAATCAATGCTCCACAACCTCATTCCAACACCAATTATGACAATATGGATCCCATTCAGAGCAGAAAGAGGTTTGCTGCCCAGTTATTGCCAGATTTTGTGGCCTGATGACCGTTCGTGGCAGGCTAGCTAGGACGCGTCCACGACTGATTTCACTTAGCTTCCGTGTGTGTTCTTTCCACACTGACTTAGCACAACACTCGGCTAGCACACCCGCGCGTTGATCCTTTACTATCCCTTTTGTTATTTTCGTTCGCTAATATTATAAGTTGTAGCCAGCCAATATATTGCCAAGCAGCTTATAGAATTTATATAGTTGGGGAGGGGATAATATTTTATATGCATGGTATATATAGAAGCATTAATAATTAGTTTGTAAAAAATTAGGGTATTTTTTCTGTTATTTTTGTTTGAAATTTGAAGGGTTTTGCGCTTGCATGTTAATTGCGTCGATTTAATTATTTATGACCGGTCATGGGCGTGACTTTCGATGTGGGCATATAAAATATTTGAGGAATTGGATATTAATTGAGTTGGTACTCGCTTTCGGACTTGCCAGTGCATGCATGCAAAAGTAAAAGGCTATGCTTGAATTTCAATGGGCAGAAATTGATTAACAAAACGTGCTAATGTTAGGATAATATTTTCTGATGAGCAGACAACTCGGCTTCAATAAATAGGAACGAATGATGAAAGCTGTCTTGAATTAATCAAGAGAGAGGGGTGGAAAACATGGCCGATCAGTCGGCAAATATCTATACAGGTTTTGGCATTAGCTAGCGAGTTTCAACATGGTTTGAAGAACTATCTAGCTTATTGGATGTGCAAGAAGTCAAGGGAGAAGCAGTTTTGTTTTGTTATCAAGAAGAAAGGTTGCTGCATCATCATAAGTGAGTCAGAGCTTGATAGGCGCAGCTACAAGTTGTTCTCCGTAAATAATTAATCAATTGGAGTGAGAACATGCTTCAATGCTTTTCACTGATTGCCTTCCCGCCCCTTCTCTCTGCTTGAGACTTGTATCGTGTGTTTGTGTGAGCTAAATGGCAAATAAATAAATGAATGAAACATGAATTATTTTATCTTGAGAGTCGGTTAATTTCGTTTTCATTTTTCATTTTTGAAAACTGTTCTACAGACTACTTTTTTTAACAACAAAACAAAAAAATTATTTGATTACACTAATTTTAAAAATAAAAAATTAGTTAATAGTAATGACCAATGGCAACAATGGATAATAGTATTTGATAGGGATTAGTGATGACTACTGATGATAGCTAGCAATGGAGTTGATATTGGTGGGCGGTAGCTTTCAATAGTCAAATGTAATGTATTTTAAAAATTAAAAAAAACAACTCTAAAATATTTTTGAAAAAAATTCAAACATAACGGTAAGAAGTAAGTAATTCAGAAGTAAAATATGCATGGCATGATATGGAATACGGATGCAGCCATGTTGAATAAATGAGTGGGCAATTATTGGGCTCATCCACTGAAGGGGCTGGCCCATATTTGCTCTTGAGCCCACAACCCCTATTCGATTCACAACAGGTTCCCAATAGGTCTGACCATACATGCCTCATGCAAATCATAAAAATGACCAGACATTTCCTTTGTTTTTTTTTTTTTGGTCACTTGTCATGCCGTCGAGTGCGTGTATTTTGCTAATTAAATTTCTTCTAAGCTATTTGAAAAGATGATGTCTCATTTCGGGCAGAACAAAACTGATGGAGGGGTCGTAAATCATAAAAATTAAAGTTAAATATTAGGCGCGTATAATAGCTTTTTAAAACTAGAGAGTAAATATCTTAAATTAAAACATTCACAAAATTCGAGAGTGAACCCTCAAAGGAAAAAAACTTATATATTCAATGTGCTTTAAGATTGTTTGGGCTAAATATGAAACGTTACTTTTGGTATTTGTTGTTCAACTACAAACAAAGATATATAAATTTTTTATAATTTTTTTCTATAATAAATTCTTATTATTGATTAAATTAAATTAATACATAAAGATTCACATGTCATGATTTGATTTGATAGAAGTATATTAAGTATATAAGATTAATTGCATAAGTCTTGCCCCCCTTTTTTTACCATCAAGTGATATGCAGTATTTAATTCATGAAGCATAAATAAACGTGCCCTTAATTTCAGAATTAATGAAATGATTCATGATTCTTCCAAAAAACGAAAAAAATAATAAAAGAAAATGAATTTATACGATGAAAATTCCAAGCATTTATAATTTATAAATTAATACTACTCCTTTCAGTCTTTCTAATTATAAGAGACATAACTAATTTTCAAATATCAAGAATTGCAATTAAAGTTAGTTGAGTTAATAACTACGTTACAAATGCTAATTTCTTATTCAAAATACCCTATTTAATAATTAATTGGTGATTTTTAATAATTGATCTCATTAATAAATGACTCTTTTTTAACGAGGATATAAAAAAATTAATAAACACCTGTGGTTGGTGTTTCTTATAAATAGGTACCAGATAATTTACAAACAAAAAAATAATTATTATAAAAAGGACCGGTGCATTATTTAGCTGGAACGATAACCACGACTTGAATGTGCTGCGACAGGTGTATAGTTTTATTTAGACTACAGGCAAACTAAGTCCTGGACTTTTTGAATACTAAAATGGATCATTTATGAGAATACACCACACCACAAACTGATCATTTATTTGTTATACTCTATCTGTGTTACAGACCAAAAATCAAAGGATGCCACTCTGATTCTGACGTGGTAGACGTGAAAAAAAAAATCTTTGAAGCCAAAAATCTCAAGTCAAATGCTCTGAGGTTATCTGCCCGTAATTAAATGCACCACTTAGTCATCACCCCCGCACCGCATCCTCATATGTTCAATTTCTTACATATAATTACATGCAAATCCAGCCAAACAAAATACCTGCGTTGCGTTGACATGTTATTTGATTTTATTTTCCCCTCGTCATATGATACTGATTACTGTACCAGTATTTCTTTTCGCTCACACGCCACCCTTTTTTTTATTTTTGGCCCCGTTACTGAGCTCGAAACATACAAGCATTATTTCCAAATATGATCCGCCGAGAGGGATGTGTGAGTGGCGATCTTAAATTAAACATATCTAATACTTAACGGAATACGCTTTTTTTTTTTAAAAAAAATCAAATTAGTCTGTGAGAATGTTTCAGAGAACATAATTTTTAAAAGTATCTGAACATAAATATCCACAATATAAAACTCTTAAAAAATAATATATACGGCGCCATATAAACTCACTCCTGAAGTTTCTAATCTGTCTGCTCTCTTTTTCACCCCTAACCAACGTTACAAAAGACAAAAACAGAAAAATAAAATTAAACAACGCACTCAAACTGTGCCTAGCATCCGCTCACATATCAATATTCAAAAGCTAGCTATATTCTTTTTAGCCATAATTCAAAAGCAACGTTAACGTATTTGAAAAGGTTACTGCTCGCCGGTTTGACCAATATCTCTGACTGGTAAACTCATTGAATCAGCGAGGGACCCAACCGGGGGAAAAACAAAGACTGAAAAAGAAAACCCAACAATTTTTAACTTCGTCTAGAAATGTCTTCGGCCCTGGTTCACCCTGTATATGTATAACGTCCTAGTATATATAATATAGCCACCATATTTTACCCACTAAAGCAAGTAATCATTTAATTTCCCTCTTTGCTTCATCCTCTTCCTCTCTTCTCCTTCTCCTTCTCCTTCTCCTTCTTCTTTTTCCTCCCATATTCACCATCAATGGCCGATATTGACGTTCCTCAATATTTCTTGTGTCCTATTTCTCTGGAGATCATGAAAGATCCTGTGACGACCGTAACAGGTATAACCTACGACAGAGAGAGCATCGAGCAGTGGTTGCTCATGGCGAAGGAGAGGAATTGCCCGGTCACCAAGCAGCCGTTGCCCACCGACTCGCCCTTGACCCCCAACCATACCTTACTCAGGCTAATCCAGGCTTGGTCCTCACAAAAGGCTCGCAACGGCGCAGTTCGGATTCCAGCCCCGAAACCCCTCCTCTCCTCCATCCACGTTCACAAACTTATCTCTCATCTTCAGATTCCTCATCTGTGTCAAACGACACTGAGAAAAATGGATGCTTTGGCAGGCAGCGAAAGCAACAGAAGGTGCATGGTGGAATCTGGAGCACTCGAAGCTTTGGTCTCCATAATTACCCAGAAATTCAAGGAAGGTATAACAAGTTGCCTTGAACAAGCTTTGAGAGTTCTTCGTTTACTCTGGGCTGCATCGTCCATCGCTCACGTGAAGCCTCTGGTTTGTGAAAACTTGGACTTTATCACCTCTTTGGCCTGGGCATTGCAAATTGGCGTGAGAAACAACGTTAATATAGTAAACGAAACAATGCCTATTTTGAAATCGACCGCAGGAGCCGCAGATTCAACCCTTCTGGGAAACTTAAATGTTGAATTTTTCAGAGAAATAACGAAGGTACTAAAAAACAGAAGAGTCTCGGAGCAGGCTATCAAATCAGCCTTGCAGGTGCTCATAGAAACGTGCCCCTTAGGAAGAAACCGAATGAAAATCGTAGAATCAGGAGCGGTCTTTGTATTAATTGATCTTGAGCTAGAAAAACCGACAAAGAACATAACGGAGCTCGTGTTCAACCTTCTGGCAAATCTATGTTCGTGTGCTGATGGTAGAGAACAGTTTCTGCGGCACGCAGCGGGAATCGCTGTGATGTCTAAGAGGATTCTGAGGGTTTCGAATGCAACTGACGATAGAGCTGTTCAAATATTTTCGTTGATAGCTAAGTACTCGTCATCGAATGATGTCGTTTTGGAGATGTTGAGGGTGGGAGCTGTGTCCAAGCTTTGCATGGTGATGCAAGCTGACTGTGCTTCGTATTTGAAGGAGAAAGCAAGAAGCATCCTTAGGTTACACTCCAAAACTTGGAACAATTCTCCCTGCATTCAAGTATATTTGCTGACCAGGCACCAAAGGTGATCCTTGCCTCTCAAATATATATCTCCGTTTTATTTTGTTTTTGTGAAAATACCCAATTTCATCCCTAAAATATATGCTTAGTTTTATAGGAAGGACTAGATAGCTTGTCTGCTCTTGCTCTCTAGTTTCTCTTGGTTTACTTTATTTTTCCACCTTGCTGGTCGACACTGTACATCAAGAACGGAACCTTTCTTGGCGTCCGTAATATGTTGTATAAATCAGCCCCTTACCTATAGTTGACTTTGCTGTAAACATAGGCACTTGCGTACTGTCTAAGAGGCAAATGCGCAGCCGACAACTATGACTGGAGGAGAATGTTGAGGATAAAGTGGTTAATTTCAAAATTTGAATTGTTTGAATTGAAGGTTAAAATTTGAAAACAAAAATAATTATATACTTCTTTCATTTAAAAATATGTGACATTTTTTAAAGAGTTAAATGTTTAAAAATATAAGATATTTTTGATCTTTTAAAATGTAATTATTATCTTTTTTTCAAAAGTATTCTTATCAATAGTGACTGTGATTGATTGCAGGATATTTAATAAGGATAAATATAAAAAGATAGAATTAGTTTACAAGTAGGTAATAACTTTATTGAGAAATGTGATTCGGTTAAAAATATTTTACATTTTTTAATGAAGGGAGTACTTAGTTTTATATATTTAATTAACTTATTTTTAGTTGAATTAATATATGTGAATCTTTCATAAATTATTTATTTTAAAAAAATTTTGATATAATAATATTAATATATTAAAATTTATATATGTCTTAATTTGATTGGATAAAAATTATATTAAGTATACAATCTTAAGAACATAAATAATCTTGTCCTCTATTGAATATTATTGATAATGTATATGTCGGTATTTCACTCTTGCGATCCAATCGTAACGTTTGAGGATTAAGCTCTTGTAATCTTAACTTGATCCTACGAGTTTAACATTTTTATATTTTTAACTTACAAAATTATGTCAACTCATTTCATGAACTCGAACTAGATACAAACTTAATTAAACTCACAAGTTTACTTTTGAGTTTACCATTTTTACACTTCTAACTTACAAAATCGTGCCAACTAATTTATAAATTTAGATTAGATGTAAGTTTAATTAAACTTTATTAAGCTTGTCAATTTTTTTTTTGGTCGAGTGAGTTAATTATATACTATAAAGAATTCAATTCATAAAAGTTGTAAAATCTGATTAAAAAAAACTTAAAATGTAAAAAATAATATTAATAAAAAAAGCAAACAAAAATACAAAAAAATAAGTTCCTTTATTTTAAAATATTTATGTCTTGTATATGGTGATTTATCCATATATATGGATTTAATTTCAATAATTTATATTTTTAATATATTTAAATTAAATTACAATCATATTTTAAAGGCTATTTGTTAATAGAGGCAAACTTTTATGAATTTACAATCCAAGTTTATATTTCTATCATGAGTTTATTTAAACTTATAAGTTTAACAACCTTGCTCATGAGTTCGTGTGCTACCCTCTAATCAAAGTAATATATATAATTATTAATATTTCTCTTTAAAGATCTAAACACTTCTATGGTTGAAAGATAGGTAATACTTCTAATCCTTCCGGCATGCATGGAAATATATGTGATTTAAGTTTTCAATTAATATAAAATAGAAAAACTATAAAAAGTTGTATTATTCATATGCAATAAAAAAAAAGCTAAATTAAGTATATGTGTCGTTATTAGAAAAGGGTGTCTGGTTAACAATCAAAAGAGAAAAAATAACTAACCTAATTATTTTCAAAACAATCATAATCCAAAAAAAAAATCAAAACAATCAGTTAAAAGTCGTGACAATGCGAGTTAGTTCCAGATAATGGAGAATAAGTTTAATTGTTTTGATTTAATTGGAAATTGAAAATTGAAAATTAAAAATTAAAAATTAAAAAGTTAATCTAAAGCTCGTATACAGCCCTCGGCTATATACGGTAGCCCATACGTAGTTTATAAGGTTTGTTTGCAGTGCCAGAAGTAGTGTCGAAGACTGCAATATGGTATGTTATTGGATTGAGAAAGCGAGCGTGCGCATTTGGTTGGTAGAGAAACGCACGGTTAGAATTGGTATTCAAATTGATTGCAAAGACAAAAGTGCAATGCTAGCGATGTGATGAGTGGTAGTATCACACTAGCTAGCTAGGCTAGGATTATTCTTCTCTCAGTAACAAAGATGCCATGGGCTCCTTTCATTTTTACATATATAAAAAAATTGTATCACGTAATTTTAAAAAAATAATTAATTAAAAATAATAATAATATTTAAAAATAAAAAAATTAAATTAAAATACTTCATGTTAATCAACATAAACATATATTAATTATTTTTTATTAATATAAATTATAAGAGACGATTTAAAAAATGTGTAATAAATATTCATTAAAATATGTGATTTTATTTATATAAAAAAATAAGTGAAAAGGCATAGTTTCTCTTATAAATAGAAATAAAGAGATTAATTTATTGTGGTTGCTGGAGGCACAAGTTTAGCTTGAGTGCCCATCACAGTAGTGAGAGATTTAGATCATCTAAATTTTAATCTGGATGGTTCAAATTTAACCCATTATTATATATTATTGTTTAAATAAAAATTTATAAAATTTATAAAATAATTTTAATATTTTTTATTTTTATTATGGTCTAAATTTAAATTGAAGGGTTTAATTTAATATTAAAATTTTTATAATTGATGTATATGGATTATTTAGATGTACTTTGTAGATTGCACAGTCCAAATTAACACCGTATTAAATTTAGATTGTCCAGAATATACCTGAATAGTAAATATACATTAATTATAAAAATTTTTATATTAAATTAAACTCTCCAGATTAAATTTAAGTCAAATTTAAAAATAAAAAATTATTAAATTATTTTATAATTTGTATAAATTTTGATTTTAAAAAATATAATATATAATAATGGGTTAAATCTAGACTATCTATATCAAAATTTGGATAATCCAAATCTTTGATTGTAATGAGCACCCAAACCGAATCCTTGCAATGCACACAAGTGAGTAATTTGTAACCAGACAATTATTATAGTTCAAATGATAATATCCCCTCTTATACTATTTATAGAACATGTTTTAAGAGATTCATTCAATCTTATTTATAAGTTATGATATGATATTTTAGGTTATATTTAAAAAGTATATTTAAAATTATCCTTCAAACCCAACTGAATAGTATCCCTCCCATCTTTTTCCTATAGAACAAGGTTATCTCTTTTGTATAAAATGAAACATTACTTTATAGTTTATATCTTTTAAATTACATTATCACGTCATAAATAATATCCCCCCTTCAAATTAAACTAACGCCGATCTTTTTCCTGCACTCGCTTTTTTTGACTAATTAAAATTATTGGTCAGTTTTAGATTTGTTGGAGTGAATGGTATGGCAACAGTGGATGGTAAACAAAGCAGAATGGGTGCAGAGGGGAGTTAAAGAAGCAAGTATTTTTCCATTTGAAGCATTTTAATTTGGAGATAGCGACTCCCCCTTTTAATTTGTTTGTTTTCGTTATTCTTCAGTCCAAGCATGCATTCCATTATTCCAAGATTGCTGCTCTGCTCCCTCCCCTGCGTTGATTTTTCTCCCTTCAACAATTCCTACTGTCTAAGTCAAATAGCCACCATCAGAGGCCTATCCAATGTCTCTCTCCTTCTCCATACACTATACAGCATAATTCGTGTTGATGAAGACGCAAACTATATTATCATGGCTGGTGATAATTTTAAAAAAATATTTTAATTGTTAAAATGGCAACAGCACGTGTGTGTGAGTGTCAGCAGAGTGTGTCTGTTTAGTATCTTCAATTTTTTGGATACTAAAATTCAAAAAACGTCATTAAGAGCGCATGGCAGTAAGTCCCTGACCCGTCCCTTTGCGGTTGAGCCGGGACAGTTGGCAATATATGCGGTCGCGAGGGATATCTCCATTGTACTTCCTCCGTCCGCTGCCTCTGTCTTTATGTATAAAAAATTTTGTAATTTTTTTTTATCTTTAACTATAAAAAATTATTAACATATTTTTAATGAATTGACTGTTAAACTTTTATTAAGTTGGAAAGGATAAAATATAAGTACTCTTATTAATTTATTTAAAAAAATTTATTTTTTATTTATAATAATTAAAGATAAAATTAAAATATTGTTGTGCTTTTAATTAAATAATTAATTTTTATTAATTTGCGTAATTTGATTAAAAAACATCATATATATAGGAACAGGGAAAATATGTTTTATTTATTTTTTTTAAAGAGATAAATGTTATCAGGTCTATTCAAAACCAAAAGCCAAAAAAAAAAACAAGGAGTAAATGTCATACGTTTAAATGGGGAGAAATATCATCTGGAGAATTTGTTAGAATTTGGAGTGGAACCTCCAAGTAATTGATGCAAGGTTTGGATAAAAAATGAAGAACTTGAATGCAAGAAACCTTTTATTTCAATTTCTAGTAATAATTTACACACTTCACTCTTTGATTTTTCTATTCCTCATTTTTCTTTTTCACCTTTACGTGATAAACCCACACAATGTCTTTTCTCACACCCAACCAAAGTTTCCGACACACTTCAGTCGCTCAATTCTACTTATTTGGCTTCTTTTTCTCTCTGCACACACACGCAAATGACACACACTCACTTATTTATAGATGAGGAATTAACAATGGTGAAATGGCATACAAATATGTTTCACCGCCTTGAAATATGTTTGTCCACAAAATAATATAAGGATATAGAGGGAGGGAGAAGGAAAATTCTAGGGAGAGAGAGAGTCGGTGAAAATTTTTTACTCCCCTTTTATGACTACTCTCTCGATCTCTTCATCATTCTATATTGCTTCATGAAGTCTTTGATCTTGGCTCCTCTAAGTGATTTTGTAAACATGTTTGCAATTTGATTGTTGGTTCTACCTACTTTTTCATCTCGATCTCACCTTCGAGTACTTCCTCTCTAATGTAATGATAGTGCACCTCTACATGCTTGGTACGAGCACGGAACACCGGGTTCTCTATAAGTTGAATAGTAGACTGGTTGTCACAATGCAGCTTCACTAAATAACTTATCTCTTGGTGCAAGTCTTTCATCATTTACATTAACCAGCTACTTTCTTATGCTGCCATTATTGCTACTCTATAATCTGCTTCTATACTCGATAGTGACACAGTTGGTTGTCTCTTGTTTAACCAAGAGATAGCTCCAAATCCAATATTAAAGATGTGCCCAATTGTTGAATGCCTTGTATCATAGCCTTCAACATAGTCGGCATTGCAATATCCTTCTAATCTACATGTAACACCTTTCTTGTATAAGATGCCATAATCAATAGTGCCTTTGACATATATTAGTATCCGTCGCACTACTTCCAAATGTGATTTCCTTTTGATATATAATAGTATTCGTCGCACTACTTCCAAATGTGGTTTCCTGAGGTGCTGCATGAATCGATTGATTAATCTAATTGCATAGGATATGTCATGCCTTCTTAGAGTGAGATAGATAAGACTATCTACTAATTGCCTATCTATAGTTGCATCTTCCAACTTCTTGCCTTTATATGCACACAGCTTTACATTAGGCTCCAATAGCACTGAGATAGGTTTGCATTCAAGCATGCCAAATTATTGCAACACATGTCTAGCATACTTGTGCTGGTACAAGAATCACCCTTCCTTGGTATAATCTACTTCGAGTTTTAAGAAATGTTTTAACTCACCAAGCTACTTCATCAGGAAGCTGACGGATAGATGTACTTTTGTTCGATTAATTTCTTCTTTTTCGTCTTTAGTGATGATCAAATCATCCACATATATTAGCACTATAGCTAGCCTTCCATCTTAAGCTTTCACAAATAAACTTGAGTTTGCCGAAGCCACTGTTAACCTGTTCACATCAACGCATATGTACATGGTAATTTTTTTATAATAAAAAAATGTCTTCTTACATACATTGTAATTTTCTTGATGATAATAATTTTAAATCATCACTTATTTCAAAAGCTATTATCATTTTTAAACAGGAAAATGTTGTGAATAATTTTATTCTATTGGAAAACTAAAAAATTGATTCCCGTTCATTTTTGTTCTCTTATGTTTGGAGTTATTGAACTCTTGTTAACTTTGGAATCGGAATGTGGCATGCCTTTGACTAGTGACAGTCAATCTCCATCTTTTCGAATATAGCAACAGTAGCAAAACGTTTCTCGATAATCATGTTACAAAAATACCGTCCTCATAACAATTAACAAAGACAATCATCGATTGATCCTGGAACATTTTACCACTCATTATGCATGGCCTCGCGATGAATACTCTTTTGTTAACTGCACTTGGTGAAAAAGAAAATCAACAACAAGACTTTTAATGCCATGGTGATAGTTAACGTATACTTCATCCATTTAAAAATATAAATTTATACTTTTGAGATTAGATGTTGAAAAACATAAGACATTTTTTGATTTCCAACATGTAATTAATTTTTTTTTTAAAAAATACTCTTAATAGATGCTGAACCCTTCACCTTTAAGTGGGACGTCATGTTAGACACGGCTTGCATAGAAAAATGATGTCAATTTAAGAATAATTAATTTATTTATTGAAAAGTGTAATTGAATTAAAAATATCATATATTTTTTAACGGGACAGTTTCGCACATAGCATTGCCATTTAGCACGAAGAAAAAACCACCAAGGTGGAAAACTGTACCAGTGTTAACGCTAAAAACATGTCATGTATTGAAGAGTAATTATAATGAAGCTTGGATAAAGCTGAGTGAGATATTTGAAACTTGTTCTTCTATTTCTATACCTGCACTTATTTTTTCTTCATCTCACCTTGACTACTGTTGCACGAAGTATAATCAGACTTGTACCAAAAAAGACCAAACCAGTCGTGACTAATCAAACGGAAGTCGGCTTTTGCGGCGCCAAAGAAGGCCCATAGCCCATGTCACGAAGCGCTGTTCAAGAGGGTTGGGGCCCAATTATGCTCCACACTCATCAATTTTTTGTTTCTAAACTTTTCCACCCTTGTGCTCGAATTTCAATCAACGTGATTTTTTTTTCCCTGGGAGTGGGGACTGGGGACTAAGGTAAGAATCAACACATTTTAGTCATTCTATTTGAAAAAAAAATACAAAAGAATCATGTTCAAAAAATCTTTTAAAAAAATTATTCATAGATAAAACTTAACAACAAGTCACCATTTATTAAAAAAAAAATTGCCATTACCATTTTAATAACAAATAATTTTGTTAGGAGGTTTAAAGTCTTAAAGACGTGATTTCCCCTTTAAAATATATATTTTAATCAGTGCCACTATAATTCTGAAAACCAGTAGTATAATAAGTTATGATTAAAAGAAAAGGACCTGTAAGGTATACTCGCCAAAAAAGTTTATAATTAAAAGAAAAAGATAACAATATATTCCGCATGTGATCTTAATATCGAAAAAGGTTAAAATTATAACTCTGCGAAATATGTTAAAAAAAATTAATAAAGAGCCGTACTGTGCGTATATAATATCAAGAATCAAGAAAAATAATTAAATTTCAATATAATAAGCTATAAGTAAATATTTCTATAATAATACCAATGCATTTAATTATTTTTTACTCCTAATTTTTTTATATTAAATAATATATAATCATGCCTTAAAAATCAATTTGTTTTTTGAAAAAATGACAATAAAAATTCTTTGAATTATATAAATGATAATTCAATCCCTCAAAATGTCATAATTCCTCTGACATCCACTGAGGACCTCTTTATTAATAAACTTTAAATTAAAAAAATTATTATTTTTTCATATTTTCCCCCATTGAATGCATAGTTCCTGTCTCATCTTCATTTCATGGATTCCTCAAGCCTTTTCCTTTTATCCAAGTCTCTTCCGACTGGAAAATCTCCAGTTTAGATTTAAATTTGAATTTTTAAATATCACATGGATTTTATTTATATTGCGGGTAAAGAAAATTTGATCTCGTCTGCATTACATGCATTCAATAGGGGGAAAAATAAGTCTCAGGATTCTTTTAAGTAAAATCTAATTTATAGAAAATTTAAGTATTATTCCATCAAAAAAAAAATTCAAGTAGTAGATTGTAAAAGTAATTAGAAAGGGGATAAAACTTAATTGTATACGCTAAATTATGATTTATTCAACGAAAGTAAAAACTAGAATTCATACACTCTGTCCTGTTAAATCTTATCGGGCTATCATCAGCAAGTTTAAAAATATTTGTCTTGCCTTTGTACCTACCTTTTAATTATGTTTGAGTTTGACTATTTTAATTGAAATAGTCATACAAAGCCTGTCATGTGTTATATGTAAGAAGAAATATACACATGGATGGGACCAAATAAGTGGTAAACTGAAAATAATAGAACAACAATAATTGTCTGTTCTTATTTGTCCTTACTCCTTAATTTGAAATGATCATCGCATAATTAGTCTCTGATGACTTTTAGAAGAGATTAATCCGGTTGTTTCGGCAGTCACCGCCGACTTGTAGGACGAATGGATCATTAATTCCTGGATCAAACCCACTCCCTCCCTGATCTTCACCGTCCTTTAATTTTTCATGTACAGATAGTGATAGAGATCATTGATGATCATCACTCCCATGTATATATGGTAAAGAACTAAAGATATCAGCAACCTGTTGTTTTCAGTACAGTTTTTATCCTTGAAAAAGAGAAAAAAAAAGAAAAAAGATTGTTTGAAAATGTGTTTTTCTATGACCTATTCTGAAAAATTAAAAAAAAAATTAAAGTTGTTATGAAAACAATTAAAAACACCAAAATATCTTTTAAATGTTTTGTTACTTTTATTCTACAAAACTAGAGAAAAAATAGAAAATATCATGCTTTTATTTTTGACAATTATATTAGTAAAATAAATTATTCTTTCACATTTCATTTGACCAAGTTATATATGTTTTTCAAAATATCATTTAAACAAAATTTTTTCCCTTTTTTGTTTCCAAAACTCATTTGAAAAGCTATTTTACATAGTTGTTTTAAAAACATAAAAAATAGATAACAAACCAAACTAGTCCTAGATCATGGATCAGTGTTTTATTTAAAGTCTGAGACTTTGAGATAAGATACACTATCTATAATTTATAAATAATTTATAATGTTAATTTCTTTGCCAGCTAACTTTTCTACATAAATTCCCCCAACAGAAACTCTTGTATATATATTTTTTATTTGGATCACGAACATTTGAACGTTGATTACCATCCATCCTCCGGCCACCTACAACCACCACCCCCGGGGCCCCCCCGAAACTTAATCAATAAATGTCTAATATAATGTATTCTTTGGTAAAAAAAAAAATGTCTAATATAATGTATTCAAAAAATAATAATGTCGCGCAATGTTAATTCATTTTGTTAAACGAACCAACCTGCATGAGCCTAAAGGGAAAATATCACCAAATGACCATCCAAGGTATTTTATATCAAAAAAGGATCTTAAATTTCTAATTTTTCCTTGCACCCCTTTGGTTTTTGGCTGAAAATAATTTTTATGAGAAATAACCAAATTATCTCTGAAGCTTAAAATAACAAATATTGTATAAACAATAAATCATTTAGGTTTTGACAACCATCAATTCGTGATTAATAATAATACATTTAAAATATAACATAAGTTTAATAAAATTAGTGTTTACTTTGCATAAACAACAAGCTATTCAAGTTTTAATAATAGCCAATTTGTAATTAATAATAATACATTTAAAATTTAACACTATTAAAAAACTGATGATTGTGCAAGTTTAATTAAACAAATATTCATTTTGTATAAACAATAAGTAATTTAAGTTTTGATAATAACAAATTTGTAATTAATAATAATACATTTGAATATTGATAAAATTGAAAAGCTAGTGGTATATGTTTAATGGAACAATTTTGATAATAATAAATTCATGATTGATAACAACATATTTAAATGTTAACAACCAATTCTTGTTAAGTTGTTTCTCTTTGATTGAGAGGGGCAATTAATTTATTTTTTATAAAAAAATATTTTCAGGTCAAGGACAAGGGGTGGCGTGAAAAATCAAAATTTCAGGTCCTTCTTGAGTATAAAATACCTTTGGTGGTCCTCAGTGTTATTTTCCCAAAATATAAGCGATAGTGTCGAACTGGGGCCCAACTAGCCGCCAATCAAATTTGGGCCACATTCAAGACTCTTGCTTTCTCTGCGGAGGGGGTGATGTGTTGAATAATTAAAGCACGTTGCTCCCTCGTAGAATACCACACAAATAACGCGCTTCTCTGGTTTGAATCACAGTTATTTCTGTTGATTTAATCAAAATGCCATTTATTACATTCCAAAGTCAACTCTTCATGCATCTCCATATACTTAGTTATCTCATCCTCACAATATCGGATTGCGTCAACCAGATGTTCCTGCATTCAAATAATTCTGTTCAATGAATTAGAAACGGTGTTACTGTTTGTTCAAGTAATCTAAAGGCTTTTAATGAATCCACGTCTTGTCAGTTTATTTTGTCAAGAGTCCCCGAAAACGCGAGAAATTCTTAATTAACTAATTGATTTTATATGAACCGATGGCCAGGTTCCTTTGAGCTTTTGGTGAATTTAGTTAGTATCGGTATATTGGGTTAATGTTGCCCCCATTACCTTCTAACAAAATGTCTCCTTTGGTGTGGAAAAAAAGCGCGCGCGAGCACGTTATTGGGGTGGTAAACTATATTTTTCACAAACCATGTACAAATAATATACTCCCTTCTCTGGATCACAATATAATTCACTTTCAAACAACACACCTTGAATCAAAATATAAGATATTGGATAAATTTTATGTTTTTTACTATTTATACCCTTACTTTTTTTATTTCTTATATTTAAATGCTCCATATTTTAAAAACATATATGTGTTACTAGGAAAATTTAAGAGTATTAATTGTAAAGATATAAACATTTTTAAGAAAATAAAATTTGAACTAACATAACGTGAATTAATTATCAATGATATATACTATGTGGCCTAGATGAAGGAGTATAGTTTAATCTGGAACTCAGGGAAATCAATGTAGCTGCATGAGACTCTCACGAGTATATTATTTACATATTGTAAAGATGGAGCTATAAACATCGGAGAGATCTGTTAAAACTTAAAAGTTTAATACAACAAATTGAAGGGCTGTTTTTAATTCCTTCACGGGCATTTCGCTCCTTTCAGTCTCTCACGACGCTGCCTCTGGCTGGTTCTGGTCAGTTCTATATATTCAGCAGTGAAATAATCAAAGGTGCAATAATTAATGCACATGTCACTAAATTACTGCAACCATAAAAGGCACGTACTTTTAAATTTGAATTTAGTGACTGTATTTAATACAGATATTAAGTAACTATATCATCTAAGCCATTAAAACCTATTTTAATAATTTTGATAAATTTACTCATTCATTAATTCTAGTAGAATATAAATTTAAAACTATTAATTTAAATTTTAATGACTTAAACAGTACAAATACTCAGTGTTTGAGTTAAATACAATCATAAAATTCAAATCCACGTTCTCTCATGAATAATTAGTTCAAAGTTCAAACAATGTTTAATACTCCCCAACGTGTTAAAGAATGCCTTTCATGGCGAATACGAGTAGACCGGGTTAGATCCTTACTTTCAGGATCATGCTTCTCTCAGGGGCATATCAACACACAGATTTTATATATATATATATATATATATATATATATATATATATATATTAGTCAAATATTCAATTGCTCTAGTTAGTTATATAGACGTATAATAACAAATGTTTTCTTTTCAAAGCCAGGTACCCGCGATCCCCAACGTTTCCTTTGTATATAACCTCAAGGGTAGCCAAGAAAATAAAAATACTAGAATTAATTATTCACTGCTATAATTTTACTTTGAAGGCTTTTGAAAGGCGTCCGGTTTTCTTCCTTCGTCTTTCTCTGATATTCACAAACTGGGCACGTCTTTGTTCTTACACTTTACATACATTCTTATGCATATATAGCTGTTGTAGTGTTTATTAATCGCCCCGATGTTTTTTTTTTTTTTGATAACCTGATAGCTCAAATAACGACATCAATAACATAAAAAAAAAAAAAAATCGATTTTGAGGTTCGTTCGCGAGTACGCAACTCCGAAAATAAGTTGTGTAAAAATGTCTTATCTGGCACCACGGTAATTATTATAATCTGACCAAGTATCACGTATACAAAAGGCAAAAAAATAAAAGAAAGAAAAAGAAGATGCCCATGGCTACTTGTCTAGTGAATCAGAGGAAGGATAGGATTGGAGCAAAGGAGCAGGAATACAGGCGGAATTCCTCCAAGTGTTGGAGTGCAATTTCAGAACCTCCTTGGCCCTCTCCTTCGTCTTCAAGCTCGCCTCCACTTGAAGCACCAAACACAGCTTACACACTGCGCCCACCTGCAACATTTCCTGAAGCACCCTCGCGTTGGCCGAATGCCTACAGATCCAGCTCAATATCTTCACCCCTCTATCAGTTGCCACTTGTGATACTCTTAGAATCTTTTTCGACACGATCGCCACCCCTGCACCGTGCTTCAACAACTCTGCTCTTCCTTCCGCACATCCGCACAGCTGATCCAACGCTACGAGAATCAGCTCGCACGCTCTCCTCTCCGTTGCTTCTAGAAGCATCTCTATCAGCACCAGACCCACGCCGCCTTCCACCGCTTTGATTCTGTTCTTCCCCCACGGACACAGCTCCACTACTAGCTTCAGCGCTGCCTTTGAAGCTTGCTGTGAAATCTTATCTCGCAACACTCTCACGAGTTCCGCGAACAATTCTGTTCTCACATTCATCAATTGGGTTGGATCCGCCACTCCAAACGCTGATTTTAATAGTATTGTCGAGTAAGCTCGGGATTGGTAGTTCCCATTCCCCAAGATTCGGATCAAGGACTGGATGAATTGAATTCCCTCGCTGCTGACCAGATTTTTAAAGTGAGATTCTGAAGGATTTAGATGGAACAGAACCTCGAGTGCCGCTTCAATGCTCATGACGCTGCGTTCATTGTCGTCGTCCACTCGGGCGTGTCCACTACTAAACTTCAAGGTCGAAGCCAAGAATTCTATCGCCCCTGCAGACTCCAGATAAATCTTGTTCCTGTCGCTTTCGAAAGCAATGGATCGAAGCATTCCAAGGCATTTGAGATGGCTGCGCGGGGACCGGCTCGCTTCGGAGAGGAGTTCGACGATCCGGATTTTATCAACGGGAGGCTTGGGAGTCGGAATACGCTCGATCCCGGACGAGGCATTGAGGGTGCACCAAGCCTGGATCAAACGTCGAAGCGTGTGGTTCGGCGTGAGATCCATATCTAAGATGGACTGCTTCGTGACAGGGCAGGTTCTGTTGTTGCACGAGAACAGCCATCGTTCAATGTTTTCTCTATCGTAAGTGATTCCGGTGCGTACCGTGACGGGGTCCGTCATGAGCTGCAGGGAAATGGGGCAGAGGAAATGGGAAGGAACATCGATTTCATCCATTTTTGGAGGAGGAAGAAGAGACCGGAAAGTGGTGGGGTGGTTGAGAGAGAAGTGAAATTTGGAAAGGGGATGAAGGGGACATTAATGTTGTGAAAGAAGCGGGAAGGGATACGGTTTTTAATAGGAATTGGAGTGACAAACGATGAAGTCAACACACGGAAATTGAGATCAGAGAGAAAGGGAGGAGAGTTGGATATAATAATAAGGACCTTTTCCAAAGTTTGGGAAGGAGGAGACAAGCTTAGAGTCTGACTTTGTTTAAGTTGCAAGTTGGGGAGTGCAATTAAAGCCTTGAATTGGTAGGCTTTTGACTTGCACTTTGGAGAGTTAAATATGTTACTCCTCTTATCTTATTTATAAAATATAAAAAAAAATTATTTTAATTTTATTTATAAAACATTTTAATAATTATTATATTTATTTTTACTCTTTTATTTTTGTCTAACATTAAAAATATCATTAAATATTAGAATATTTTATTTTAAAATAAATATTTAATAGAAAAAAATTAAAAATTTATTAAATTTTAGTACAAAATTAATGAGGTTTAATTTTTTTAATTTTAATAAAAATATTAAAAATAATTTATAAAATAAGATCAGAGGGAGTGTGAAGGGAGACGTGAATAGCTTTAATGCATGGCAGGGAGCGACAGCTTCTGATGACTCTCATGCATTCTGATGTTCTCTTCACGCATTTCTCGGCCTCCACCATTAATGCTCCCCTTGGTTCTACCCCCGAGAATTGATGGCGTGTGTTGGGAGCTGGCCATTGCTTCCCCAGCATTATGGTGTTTGACCCTACCTCTTTTACCGTTTTGCTTCCCCATCCCATTCTCAATTGCTAGCATTTCATCCTACAATTTCCCTTCTGTTTACTGCCACGCGTGGCTGTAAACTGTGGCTTAATTAGCCGCTTTTTAATTATTAATGCTCCCCTTGGTTCTACCCCCGAGAATTGATGGCGTGTGTGGGAGCTGGCCATTGCTTCCCCAGCATTATGGTGTTTGACCCTACCTCTTTTACCGTTTTGCTTCCCCATCCCATTCTCAATTGCTAGCATTTCATCCTACAATTTCCCTTCTGTTGCTGCCACGCGTGGCTGTAAACTGTGGGCTTAATTAGCCGCTTTTTAATTACTCCCTTCATTTAAATTATAAAATATTTTTAAATAAAATTTTTATATATTAATAAATTTTATTAAATATACTTAACAACCTTATATTTTTAAAATAAAAAATATAAATTTTTTAAAATACCTATTATTTAATACATTAAAAAAAAGAATGAAAATTAATTATAAAAAAAGAAAAAATAATACTAGAATTGATACATTTAATGAAACCTTAATTTATTTAAAGCGTCTTGATTATAAAAAAAAGATAATACTAGAATTAATACATTTAATGAAATCTTAATTTATTTAAAGCGTTTTATATTTAAAATGAAAAAACTCCTTCAAAAATTTTCTATAATTTGAGATGGAAGGAGTATTTTATAGGAGTATTTATGATCAAGGCGCTCTTTGCCAAAAAAAATTAAAAATTATACTACAGGTCTTTAGTGGCGCATTAGTAATGGGAAATAATTGATTGATAATCCTATAAATTAAATTAATTTTCTGAGCTCTTCATCTTTAGTTTGCCGTTTTAGACTGCAAGGGTTATAAATTATAATCCTATGGGTGTCATTTTCCGTGTTTCCGTTTTGAGAGCAGCTGATCAATGGGATGGTGACCGGTGTGAATCAAAAGAGTGCTGATCAATCTGGACTTTTGTCGCTGCAGTTCGCACCAGATCTGAATGCAGCAACCTTTTTATTTGCTCGGGCACAGCTGTGAGATGCTGAGATGTGATAAAGAAACAACACGCTCGCACACCACATAACTGGCTGGAGACGCGTCTGTTTTCGCCCGAAAGCAATTAGCTAGAATACAATCCAGGCATGAGCACTTCCTGTTGCCATTCGATCGCGACTATTTTTAACAACGCCGCCGCCTGAATCTCATTTGCATTTAAAATGGCAAACCACTTGTATATATCAAAGCGAGAGAACCAAGAGCCACAACTCTTTAACTTTTTAATTTTTTTTAGTAAAATATAGAGATTATATATTTCTGACTTCCCTGAATTAACACATTATAAAAATTATAAAATATTAAATAAAATTTCATTGTAATTCTATATATAGTCTTTTATGTATGTTTAGACCAACTATTTCAATAGTTTAAATATATGATTGTCAAAGAATTACTTATTTTTAACAAAAATGTTATACATACTCTTAAAATATTGATGTCATTTTATTTTACTTTCATTTTATATTTAATGAAAGAAATTGTGAGAATTATTACTAACAATCTTTGTCAAACATTGCAATAAAAATCTCAAGATATACTAAATGATATGTGTTTGATATCTATCATAAAATTACTTATCCAAAAGTTAAGAGGTTTGGTGAAGATGTTCTTGTAAAAAAAATATTTTTTAAAATAATCAAGTTACTAAAATTTATTATATAAATAATTTTTACTCTAATATAATTCGATCTCGCTGGCATAAAGATTTTATGATAATTGATCATTATTAATGTGTTGCTATATTTGTTTATTACAACATTAATTGAAAGAATTAAATAATAAATTCAACGTGTGAGTAATATAATTTATTATATTAACAAAATTTTAGATTTCAATGTACTTAAATCATTCAATGCTTATAGACATGATAAAATTTTCACAAATTTAATAGTAATTTATTGAGAAAGAAATTACTAAAACATTTATCATAGATATGATAACTAATGATTTTTATACCATGAAAAATCAATGAGCAAAACTTAATGTGCATGTATATATATTGTTTATACATGTGTAAAATTAAATATAAATATAATATATATATTAAAATATTTATATATTATCTCAGTGATATATATATAACTTTTTTTCAATTATTATATATACTTTATTATTTCGGCCTCCCTTAATAATAATTCTTGGCTCCATCCCTGATTTTTAAGCTTTTAGCTTATTCATAGTGAGGCAGTCGGAAAGTTCTAGTCCATCTCCACGTTTGCATTTTCTTCAATATAATAAAATTATTTGGGTTATCGATCGAAATAATCATCGAGATGCTGGGTCCATCATCCCACTCTAAAATTGTAGTATACAGGCTTCCATTAAAGTACAACTTTTTATTTTGCTAAGAAATTGATTGCTGGCATCGCTGTTGTATAATAATTAAACTTACATGAAAATATATATATATTAGAAAAAAGATTGAATATGAATGAAATGGAATAAAATGTGGCACATAATGGAAAGCAAAACAGATCAGCGCCGCGCGCGGTGGCAACGTCTAGCAGGGGAATGAGATGAATTTATCGCATGAAAAGAACTCGTCATATTTAATTAATTTGATTTGTTTTGTTAATTTTTGAGTAAAATACAGTAACCTCCTTCTGTTTTAATTGCAGATTTTTTTTATATTCAAAACCTATACTTTAATCCAATCATATTCCCTTGAAGATTCTAACATACTTAATTTTTTAGTTGTAATTATGTTAACAAATTTAAAATTATCTACCCTCTCTCCCAATTTATTTTAAAAAGGACAATGTAGCTTTAGTCTCTCAAATTTATTTTAATTATTAATTTAATCATTTAAGTTTAATTTTTATCAATTCAGCTTCTAAATCTACTTTAATTTTTTATTTTGTATTTATTATTTAAAAAAACATTGCACTATTAAAATTTGCTAACTTGAATAACATGATAATAATAACAGCCATATAAATTAATGAACACGAGTATAATTATTTAGATATGAAAAAAAATCTAAAATTTAAAAAAAAAATAAAAGAATAAAACACATTGTTATATTGATAAAGATTAAACACATTTGATGGTTGATTTATTCTCATTTAAATCATCAATATGCATTACACGTTAGTTTATTTTAATAATCAATTTGTATTTTAAAACTTAAAGACTCACATAATAATAATTTAAGAAAACATGTGAGATCAAATTGGCATAGTTTAAATTTAAGGGACCAAATGGATAATTGAGAAAAATGTGAGAGATTAAAAATTCCATTATCCCTTAAAAATACTTTAAATAATTAAGATTGTCAATATTTAAATAAACATATAAATTATATTGAGTAATTTATTATATTAAATTCTCATTTCATAATTTTTTATGAAAATATTTCTTAAATTTTTTGAAACTATGTTTGAATATTATTTTATCCATCTTTTTGCATTTAATATTTTAAAAATTATTCCTAAATAAATACTTTTCATAATAAAAAATTTAAAATATAAATGAAAAAGTAGAAAAATATACATTAATTTTTTTGGGTAATTTAAATGATTTTAAAACAACATATATTTGAAGATGGTATTTTGTATGTTATTTAACAATTAATTAATGGTTGGATGAATGAAAATAAAATATTAACAATAGAGTAGATGCTTGTATTTTATAAATAGTCGTATTAGAGGAAGTTCATATAAGTTTAAAAAATAAAAGGAATATTTATGTAATTAAGGTAGAATAGACGAGAAATCAGAATACTTTACTCTTAATTTTTTGCTTATAGGGGATTGGTATGTACATACTAAATGTAGAGGGCGTATAGATAATATGGGGGGAAAGGTTGGATGAATTGCGTGAGAACTGAGAAGTGAAAACGTTATCTATAACCTATGGATCCGGAAGTTGAATCTGTATTTAGTATTTTATTATTGGTAGCTTAATGAATCACAGCAGGGGCGGGCAACGCATGTGATCCGCCGCCCCCAGTTTTCAACGAATGGATGCACATTTATCTATTCTCGGCTTTCTCGCCCGCTTCCCGCGGCGCTCTTCACATTCATTCATTCATTCATTCAGTTCGCTAGGGAACAAGATAGAAAATGCTGCTCATATTTCCAGAGCATTAAATTATTGTAATTAGCTGTCTTTGTTTAGATTGCAAGGCTCTTGGATTTTTAAGTTTCAACATCATCTAATCAGACCATTTTAAAAGAATTTAAAATTTGTCCACAAGATATGCTCCCTGTTCATCATTTTGAATACTCTCTCTTTCCCGAATTGTAAATCACTTTTAAATGAGTTTTTTTGTCTCAAAATATAAGGTACTTTAAATATATTAAGGTTTCATTAAATACATTAATTTTAATATTATCATTTCTTTTTTTATAATTAATTTCCGTCCCTTCTATTTTAATATATTAAATGATGAGTATCTTTAAAAGAAAGATAAGATTGTTGAGTGTACTTAATGAGATTTATCGATATGTGCATCTAAAAATGTCTTGTAATTTAAAACGAAGAGAGTGTCATTTGGTGTAAGCACTTGCCGGGAGTTCCCCCTATTTGAAATAATATTGTTATTATTTAAGTAGTTAAATGTAAAATGCTAGGAATTAAATTTCATGGAATTAGAAATATGAAATAATGTAATTTTTAATCCTTCATGTTTATCTCAATTATTAATTTAGTCCTCCAGTTTAATTTATATCAATTTAGTCTCTTAAGTTTATTTTGATTATTAATTTAGTCTTTATTATTTAAAAAAACTTTACACTGTTAAAATATGATAATTTGGATAACATAATGTTGATGGCAACGGTTTATATTAATAAAAATAAGTATGATTATTTATGTATGAAAAAACAGATTTTGAAGTCTTAAAAAATAAGAGAATAAAACGAATTGTAAGAGATTATACTGACAAAATTAAACTTATTTGAGAGTTAAATTGTTATTATTTAATTATATATACATGTTAAATCATTAATATACTTTTCACATTATATTATTTTGAAAATCAATATCTGTGTTAAAACTTTCAAGATTCACATGATAATTTAAAAAAATATAAAAATTAAACTTAAGAGATCAAATTGATAATTTAAACAAATTATAAGTTTCATCATCCTAAGAAATACTTCTTTTCTTTTAAATTATAAGATATTTTTAGATAAAATCTCACACACTAATAAATATCATTAAATACACCTAACAAACTTTTTTAAAAAAAAATATAAACTTTCAAAAACATCCTTCATTTAATAACCTTGATTCTACACTTGATTAATATTAATAGAGAGAGAAAGTGTATTATTGAAATTAGAATATTTAATAAAACCTTAATCTTCTTAAAGTATTTTATATTTTGAGAAGACAAATCTCTCTTAAAAATATCTTATAATTTGAGATAGGAAATATTAATCAAACAGTAATGAGGTAACGCTCAACTGGTGATTCTCCGTTAGACCACCATCTTGCACATCAATGCTTGGTGTTAGTTTGAGTTTTCAACTTTTGATATGAATCAAATAGATGGCTGTATTACTTATTCCTGCTTGAAAACATTTTACTCAAAGTAAATTGTAAAAAAGTCTTTGATTAGGTACATGCTATACTAATTAGTGTAATATGGGATAAAATATAATTATGTTTAATTTAGGATGTTAGGATTATCCAATAGAGATATTTAAATAAGGATATTGATTTATTAAATTTAGCTTTGATTATTCATTTTATTGTTATCTTAGATATCGATATTTTTAATATTTGATTTAAATTTAGGATTTGTGATTGAAATTTAAATTATTATTATTTTATTATTTTTAGATCTCTGTAAGTATAGTTAGGTTTTTATTTATATTAGATTTTGAGTATTATTGAATAATAGTTTCAACCTTCTCCCGCACTCGTTCTCTCTCCTCCTTCTTTCTCTTTATCTATCTTCCCCTTTACTCTTTTCTATTTTACATTACTAATACACTCAACTGATCATGGATTTATAACTATTTCATCTAATTAAATGTGACAGGTAATAACGATAATAGATAATAAGCACATAATTTAAATAATGGCAAGGGTTTGATAACTTAGAGAACAATCATGTGATTTTTGTTTTTTTTTTTTCCAAATAAGCGGATCAACCCATCAACTCGTGGGTTCCTTGTATATAAGTGAACCATTTCTTAAAAAAAAAAAAACTAACACGTTTTTTTTTATTTGCAGGTTGAGCTGGCTTACCAACTGTACATGGACTTCCTACTTGTACATCCAAAAAAAAAAACAATGGACCTTCCTTCGGGACACTGATCCAAAACGACACAGTTGAGCATCACATTGCTTTTTCAAAAAAAAAAAAAAAATTCCGAGCCATTAGACTTTATTCCCTCTCGCAATCCAAGCATCAAATGAGAAACAGAAGGGGCCTAAAAAAATGAGACATTTTGTACAAACACACACAAAAGTACATCTCAAGCTTTAATCAAAATCGATATCCATGGATACCTTTTCTTTTAATTTGCTGCCCCGCCCCCCCTCCCCAAAAAAAAAAAAAAAGATCCATGTGTCAAGGCTAAATTAGTCATCAGAACTTTCTCCAGGTGTGCCCACTGCGGCTGTTCGGGGTCCTGTCCTGTTGTACCTTTTTTTACTTCTTCTGGGTCTAACTTCTGTTGTCCGCTAAACCATAAATAAAAGAGCAATAACCAACGTCATCTGTATGAACCTCTATTATTTTCTGCCTTACTCCACAAATATTAATTATAGCAGAAGACCAAATTCCAGAATGTTTAAACACTGACTCTTATTCCATTATTTGTTTTTTGTATTTTAAATGTGTGTGTGTGTGTGTGAGACTGCGGTGCAGAGACGCACGCAGGGATGGATCTCGAAATAGAATCAACTTAACGGGAGGGCCAAAATACAAAACTAAAATGAATTTTTCGTGCGTAGTTATTGTGAGAGCCAAAAGCTGCGGAAAGCAGAGCAAATTAAAGCGGCGTCCAATATACAAGCACCAACTTATTATTAGCTTCAAATTGCCAACCCTAACGTGTACCACAAATCTATTTACCTCGGCTCATTTATTACTTCCTGCAATAACGTCCATCCAATACCTTTGAGCATCGATGAATGTTCATGTTAGCGCCTCTTGTTCATTTCACTGTACCCAAGGAATGGTCATTTCACGGCTTTGTCGCGAATGTCGGATAATGTTTTATGTTGTTGTGCAGAGAGTCAATTATGATAGATTTCGCTGGACTTTCCCGTGAACAATGTACGTCTCTCTTTCACCACCATTTTAGGTAACGTAGCACCGTTTCGTTCCGCATGAAATATTGGATTTCCCGTACGCCTGTTGCATTAATTTCCTCCTGATTAGTCGGTGCAAAATCGACGTAGCACATGTTGTATATATCACGACACCAATTTTGTGAACCACTGGTTTATATATTCGTTATCACTGGTTCCTTTTTTTACTTTCACATTCAAGGCTCAAATCCATAAGCCAGCATATGTTTTTCCAACCCTAAAAAGGCTTATTGCGAGGGCATTCATTCCTAATGTCGGCCACCTTTTTCGTATGTTGCCTGCGTCAGCCAATCCCCATATCCATGGCAGCATATTTAATCATTCACATTGGCTCCTTTTACCCAAAAACCGAACTAGTTGGAGCCTTACGTAGAATGAGTGGACGCACGTATCCTTGCATGTTTATAATTGTCGCAGACATATTATGTCTTTATATTCTTCCACTTCGATTTCCTTACCTTAGCCAGTACTCATTCACACCTGCTGTCTAACATTTCATTACACTCATCAAACCTAATACTTGTACTTTCTTAGTAATTCATAAGATGTGGTGTATGTAATTAATGTAAAGAGTTTGAATCATTTTTGACAGAGCCTGAACCATCTTAATTTGTTTGTATCGAGGAGAACAGATGAAAAAAAATTCATTTAAATCTCCACATGACAAAAATACTGTTGGAATAAAATTTCTCATAATTCTTCTTGAAGGCTAATATTAACTAAAAATATGATGTAAATGCTTTTGGCAAGCTTGCTTGTGATGGATTGATAGGAGTCCCAATTAATTCATCATGAGGTGACACGAAGTATGAGGCAATGGATTACACATACATACATATAAATGAATGAATGAATAATAGAGAGAGAGAGAGAGAGACACACACACACACACACACAGAGGAATTAATGCTGGAGAAGCAGTGCTCACAAGAAGGGAAGAGAGAGCAGGTGGGGAATAAAGGAGAATACAGTACTAGTCGTCGTTGAGGAACAGTCTGGAGGGATAGGGTTATATTGAAACGCTAAAAAATTCACACATTATAATTTTCTCTTTCGAGGCTATCTGGATTTATGCATCCTTGAAATGTTACAGCACAGAAGATCATGCCCCAGAAAAGGGAAAAAAAAGTGATAATAATAAAGATCCACATGCACGTCCAGACAGAAAAGAAGGGTAGGAATATGCGATGAAAAATGCTGCTAGGTTGGCTACCAATACCATGAGTGGTGGTTCATTCCCATAATCCAATCAATATAAAAGCAAAGCCTAAGCCACCGCTGGTCTCACCATCATAGCTGCGCCAATATAATGGGCTCCGGGGGCTTGGACCACCTGGCTCGGCGATATTTATACCCACCTACGTGTCTGCTCACCCATTGCACCACGTGGCACCGCCTCACTGGCTAATATTCAGCACGCAAAAGGCCGCGAAGGAAAACGGAATGCTTCCAAACATATTCTCTCCGCTTTTTAATTATCCCTTTCTTTTTGTTTCTGTGCCACCACCATAACGTATTATCCAATCACTGTAATAATGGTATAATGGGGAAGATTTTCCCCTTCAGATGAGAATAACTCTGCTCTCTTTAATAATGTGTTGTAGAAAAAGCAACAATGTAATTTGCTGGCAGCGAATATCTCCCACCCTTGAATTCCCTCTCACGTTCACTGTTTTATTTTTCCCGCTAAAATTTACTTTCTCAGAAAGTTGTTTCGGAAAGTAGAGGTGCTGCATCTCCTGACGTGCATTATATTTTTATTTTTAATTTAAAAGCCACGGTGATATTTCTGATAAACGCGAATCTTGATTACTTGGGCTTCTTTGAGCGTTTATTCCCTCTCGTCATTCACAATTTCTTATCGTATTCCTCTAATCTTATTTTTAGGATAAAAGAGAAGAAAAAATTTAATTTTATTTATAGAACACTTGATAATTTTTAATACTGTTTTTTATATTTTTTTCGTTATTAAATGTTTCGAATGAAAATATAGCAATGAGGCTTAAAAATATTTATTAAGGATAAAGGTAAAAATTTATTAAATTTTAAGATAAATTTAATGAGGTTTAAGGTTTTTCTTAATTTCAGTAAAACATTTGAAAAGTGACTTATAAATAGAATTAGATGGAGTATGCACTAAGACCCAAAGCAAGATGAAATTCATTTAATTAATTTAGAACATTATCTACAAAATATGTATGCCGTATAAATAACATAAAAATTTAACATGCATTAAATATGCAATGAGTTGGGAACTGGGCAAACTGCGCGGAAGATAAGGAGTAGTAAGAACCTCCCATTTTTGAAATAATATTTCTTAAAGGTTTTGGTAAATTGAGCTGTTAGGACATCAAATGTAAATGAACTTGATTTGGTTTGTGAAACCCCTGTGACTTAGGACCCGTTCGGTCTCTGTTCTTATTTTTTGTTTTTTAAAACTGTTTTGTAATATAGTTTTTAAAATTGTTTTTAAATAGAATAAAATGAAAATTTATTTAGATATGTCAATTAAAAAACAGTTTTAGAATTAAAAAATAGACTGATAGGGATGGTTATAGATAATTAATGATAACAATTAATAATAGAAATTGATCAAGGTAATTATAATTTTTAATAATTAAATGTATGTATTTTAAAAATAAAAAAATAAAATGAAAACAACTTAAAGTTGTTTCCATTTTTTGTTTTTAAAAATAAAAAATGAAAACGGTTTTGAAAACAATTAAACGAAAAACACAGATTCAAACAATTTTTAAAATTTTTCTATTTTTAAAAATAAAAAATAATTTTTAAAAATAAAAAACAAACAGACCCTTAAAAACGCGTGTTCCGTGCTCAATGCTCATCGTGGTAATTCACAGTGATGAGATCTGATGGTATAGATTTTAATACAAATGGTCCGGTTTTATTTTTTTAATTATTATTTATATTTATATTTATATTTATATTTATTAAAATAAACATTTATATTTCTTAATAAATAGTTTGTTCCTAATTAGGACAGTGTACATTTAACCTGGATGGTCTAATTTAGTATTAAGTTTTTTATAATTTTTATAAATTGATTATGCAAAAGTACTCTGGACAATTTATATTTAATATTAATTTTTTATTTTAATACATATAAGATTAAAAATAAAGATAATATCCTAACTGGTACTTTAAAAAATACATGTTTTGAAAAATTGCAGGTTAAAATTTTAAGTTTTAATTATTCAAAGTAAATATGGATTATACATTTATAAAATTATAAATTTTTAAATATTATGTTTAAACAATTCAAATAAAATATAGATCGTCCAATTGGTAATAAAAAATTTATTATATATTATAATTTGTATATTTCTATTGTAATAAATACATATAAAATGAAAATACAAAAAAAAAATTTAAATCTGGACTATCTAGATTAAATTTGGATGGCTATATTGTATTAAGTTGATGAGCACAATCTTCATGAGTGTAATGCCCAAAATGTTCATACCAATTTTTCTCAAATTTATGATTTATTTAATTAAACTCAAGTTATTAAACTCTTATCATGACCAAAGTAATAAAGAATAAAACTTGTAGCATCATAACTTTACTAACTAAAAATTTAACCAAATACCATGGTAATAAAAAGATTTAAATCAATTAAAATGATTACTATGGTCTTAATAAAGTATTCTCTTTTAAACTTACTTTTCTAAAACACTAACATGGTAAATAAAGAATTACTATGCTAGAAAGTAACTTAATATATTATTTTAAAACTTTGTTATAGTAAAAAAGAGGCTGTCATGATAATTAAAAAATATAACTATTTCATAAAATTATTACGATTGAAAGAGCTTTTCTTACTTAAAAACCTTTTACCATTGATAGAACAGAATTAAACATGATAAAATAACTCTACTATAGTAATGTAAAAAATATTTACATTAAAGTGTACCTAGTAGGATATCATAAAAGCAATTATTTAAAACTCAATACATTTTTTAAAAATTACAAACACTATTGAAGCATGGATTCTCATGATAGATTATTTCCAAACAACATATTATCCTTAAAATATTTATCAATTAAGTAAGTCAAGTGTACGCCCTTGACATGAATAAAAGATCTTAGCCGATCAAGCAATACTTTAAAAAGATGAGTTTAACCATTGAGACATATTTCAAGCCCGAACAACACTTTTCTCAACACATAGTTACAATCCAACCAAAGTCCTCTGTGGCGTACACTTAATCACAATACCATAACAGCAAATATCACATTTCAATATAAACTTCAAATCACATGTATAAATATTCAATCTAATCAACCAAAGCTATGAGGGGCAAATAAAAGTCTCATAGCTAGTAAATGAATATTTTTTTTCAAATAGAAAGTCTAAACTATCTCCATGAGAAGCAGAAAGAATTCTCATGGCAAACAATGAGAAGCTAATTAAAATAATAAGCCTACATCCTTATATAACTCTAAAAAATGCCCTAGTTAGCACATATAAATATAACCCTATAAAAATAGGCCAAATAGTTCCTGGTGTGACAATACACATTGCATTACTCATTCATTGCTTCTTTAGCTGAATCATTTCTTGTAAAAATGTTAAACCACGGGAAACGAATATACCTATAATCAAGATTAATATGTAATAATGTATGTGATGTAACTAATCATGTAATTACCAAGTGGGTTATACAAAACATTTTTTCAAACAAACATTATGTAGACAAAAATATAACCAAATAGTTTTTATGCTTTCAAACAATATTTATATTAACATAATATTCATACACAGTATCCCACTTGTCAATTATTTTTCAAACATTAAACATGCTTTTCAAACATAATATAATTTTTCAAACAAGATAAAATTATACATAATTAGTTATAACACATATATAATCACACATTAATAGTAGTTACCTTATGGTTGGTACAATAAGTTTTTCTTCACAACTTCTCTTTCTTTACTCTATCTGTCAATATAATGTACACCATTATTTCATAATACTAAATATTATTTTTACATTAAAATTAATAAGTAACCCTAATTTTAGTGTTAGAAAGTTTAGGCTTAAAAACTCATATTAGCATTAATTTAAGATTAATGCCTCAAATGACCTTTTCAAACTCTTTTCTAAAATTCTCATACACTAATAAACCATAACTAAGCCTCAAATTATTTATAATATCACAATTTCATCAATCTAGATTCTAAAAATTCATCCAAAAATACATTCAAAATTCAAAAATTATCCTCAAATCTTAAATCATCATTTCAAAGTTTTAGAAACATTTATTCATATTCAAATAAACATGTAGTAGCCAAAAATTTATCCCAATAATTCATATTCAACATAACTCAACATATAGGTCTAGTGTTTGACTCAAAATTTCAAAATTTAAATTTCAACCTTAGAGAAATGTTCTATAGCATTTATTACATTCCCAACGATCTCAACAAACATAATAAATTATCATAACTATTTTGATTAATTACCCCATAGGAAAATCATCCTCAAACTCTAAAGAAATAAGTAAAATGGTAGAGGGAAAGGCCAAAAGCTTACCACAAGTGATCTTCAAGCTCTCCACTCTTCTAAAGCTCCAAGAAATTGTACCCTAGCAAAGCAAAATTGCATCTCTATGTGTTTTCCTCTCCCTCTCTCGCATTTTGATCTAATTTTTGAAATAGGAACTTTTATTTATGTTTTCAACTACGACTGGTCATATCCTATATATTTCACAATCACAGAATGTTAAAGCCACTTAAACCAATCAACCCTCTTTGTTCAACCCCAGACAATTCCAAACAGAGAGCCTTATGTTAATCCACGAGGCTTGACCAGGGGTGGTGATGAATAGAATCACCTAATTCATTACTAAATATCAACTTAACCATTATAAGTCCCAAACAACCAATAAATTTAGATTCCTACTTATTCATTGACCTTAATGAACCTCAAATTAACACAATCCCTTCATTAAAATCTCAAATTAAAAATTAAGATGTTACAATGAGTGCAGAAGATGACTTTCTTAATAATTGATATAAAAATGGAAGGGCTATAAATTACGGCCTTTAAGGCTGAGTGGTAGATGATAAATAAATAATTTGATGTTTCTATGTATACTGATATACAATTTAATTTAATTAGTTAAGTTGAATGTCATAAAGTACCGAACTTCATAAGATGATGGCGGGTGAGTGGGAAGGATATATATATATATATATATATTAATATTTGGGTATATTTGTAATCGTAAAATTAAAAGATTTAGATATATGCAGAATGCAGTCTTCAAATTGGACAAGTAGCGTGAGATCATTGGTTATTCTTCTCCTGTCATGTTGTTTTCAATCCCCCTTTTTTTTGTTTTATTTGGAGTGATTAAGTAACCTTTGTATTCACTTCAATTCATGGATCGATGAGCAAAGATTGGCAGTCAGCAGAAGCCCTTTGGGTTTTCCTTAGCAAGTCCATTAAATTTAGGGAGAGCAATCAAGTACCACAGCTTGAGAGCAGCTTAATAATTTGGAAAAAGAAAATTAAATTCATTCAGCGAATAAATATATTGACCGAAAATTGAATAAGAAGTACTTTCTTTGATCCTTATTATAAGACGCTTTTAACAATTTTTCTAGAATCAAGAAATGATAGCTAACTTATTAAATATGTCTTAAAATGAAACTTTCTTTCCATCCTTGTTAAAAATAAAAAAAGAAATACACGATTGATTCATACGAATCGCTGATTGTCACCGTGAGCTGATCATGACTGCTCTACATGCACTGAACTTCAACCTTATTCGAAGACTCTGTTTTCAATTCTATACATATACTACATGCCATTACCTAGTTTATTTAAAATCTAAATGAAACTAATTAACATTATAATCTCAATGGCCACTAATTGCTATAACTTTAGATTAGCTTTCTGTCCACTTCAGCTTCTCATTTTCGATTTCTCATTACAAGTTTAGATTTATCCAAATTAATCCAATCCACTGCAAAGGGAATTGGAGTGAAAGTATAAATGGTGAGGGAGTGTGCAGGTAATTACAGTGGATAGAAAGACATTGAATAATGTCCACTATGTTTGCATGTAAGGAGCGGCCAAGTGGAGGAATTGGATGGATGGGGACAGAACCATATGCTTTGCTTTCCATATCTTCCACAACCATTGGTCTCTCTTTTTCTGACATTTGTTTATTCACCCAACTAGTGCCTTCTTTCCCTTACTCGTTTCCCCTCTCTCCTCTTCATTACCATTCCTCTTAATACTCCATGGACGTATCATTTCCTCTAAATAACTTTATTAATATTCTACAAACTATGTATTAATTTGTTCTTATAGCAGACAGGTTATTTTCTACTAACTATATATGTATGGATGCATTGATCAATTAATCAGTAGAACTTTAGTCACTGTCAGTCTTCAGAATGCTGAATGCGTGTAAACTGATATTTGAATTACGAGATCAGAGGCTTTTGCCATTCTCTGTTGAGTGCATTAGTTAGGATTAACTGTAACGTTAGTTTGATTGTATATTGTGTGGCAAGGTTTTACAAATTAAAGCATGAAACTGTAAAATTCTTGTCTGGGAAATTCTCATTCTTTTTTCACAGGCATTTAGTATATAATATACCCATATACGTGCACAAGTCATTAATTGTCCAGGACACCCAGATTATTGTCCAAAATGAGGCACTCTAATTACGCTATCTTCCACTGCCTAACGGGTGGTTTTATATAAATTTTAAATAATATCATTATTCGGTTGTTTCGTAACGCAAAAGGAAAAGAATGAATTCCCAGAGGAGTTATTCTTGATTAGGTGTTCAGTGTACTAAATGCTAAATGGGGAAAGAAAACCATTGACGACGTGAAAAGAAGACCCACGGGAATGGATGAAAAAAATAGCTACTCTTGTTAATCATAGGTCAGACTCAGACGCCTGCTTACTAATAAGTTATTCGTCTTTCTATAGCTAAAAGGGAATTGTCGGTCAGCATCAGATGTTCGATTAAGCTTTTTGTTTTCCAATAAAAACTAATGAAGCATTTAGAGCTCGTAGGTTGACGGAATCCTTAACATAAAAATAAATCAATTAATTATATGGCTAAATTAAGATGGTTAAATATTGCATCAGATAACTAGCGCCTCAAACTCTGATGTGCTTGTGAATATAAAACGAGCTCTGATATACAATTCCAGTGCCACCGTGACGACCATTGTAATGATACTGCCAATATGAATATGTTATTAATAAGGTCAGAACTGAAAAGTAAAATTCAGATTCCGTAAAAGTAAGAATTTAAAATGGCTTAGAGTCAACTGCGAATCGATTAATCCATTTTACATGCGGAAGGGAGATACGGTACCCAAGAAATTCTCATAGTATTATAGGCATAGCCATTACTTCGGCGTTTTTTGAAGAATAAAATTCAAAGTCTCTTTTTCATAAAAAACAAAAAACAAAAAACAAACAAAATAATCAAAGCCTCTTCGTCCTTCATTCCAACCGATGAGTCAGTTGATCTCGATCGTTAAAATAATCTCACCTTTTCCAGACTAAGTCATGTGACGTATTGAAAAAGCACAAAAACTTAATCAGCAGAGCTAAATCAATCGTTGATAAAGCTCGGATTAGCTTGTGAGAAATTCCCAAAAGCAAGTTTTATAATTGAGAGCAAAAACCATTTGTATCTGCACGTAATTCAAAGTAGAAGTTAAAAATTAAACGTAAGCCCTCGTATATAGATTATATAAAGTCTGAAACGAGTTAAACGGTAAATAATATTGTCTGCTTTATATTTTTCTTTTGACATATATATATATATATATTGACATGCTGATGAAAGCAAATACTTATTTATTTAGTTCGTTTCGTGTGTTTATTTTTCATTGTTTTTAACTTCCATAATGCAATGCCATGACTATGTCGGAAACCCGATCCTTGTTTATAAACCAACCATATATGCAGTGACGGATCCACGGCAAGGAGGGGTTCCTCCCCCCCGCCCAAACAAAAAATTTAAAAAAACATATGGCCTTGTTAAAAATTACCTTTTTCATTTGTAAAATAATCTAAATTAGATTTTGGCCCCACATTCTTCATTTTATTTTTCACTCAGCCCCCCAATCACTAAACTCTATAGCCGTCCCTGCATATATGTTATCCTTACATTTCAATTTCGTTCCTTGTTCATTTTTCGTGGCAAAGATATCTTATTCTTCGAGAGGAGGGGGAAAGTGATAACAGTTTTTATTGGGAAATTCTAACAGAAAGTAATAAAAAGAAGTGGAGCTGGATAATGGAACAATATTGACTAAAGTTATTACGAAAAACCTAGAAAAATAGAGGCACTCAATTAAAGCAATTGCATAGAGTACTGGAGGTTGCATTAACATGCTCCTTTTTTTTAAAAGAAAAAACAATATTCCCGACTGCAGCAAGAATTCTCCCATGTAGTGTCACGTCAGAAATTTGTTTTAAAATGTACGTATATCCATTCCTTAACTCTCTTGCTATTTATCCTTACCAAAACTTTAGAAATGAATCTCTTGCTACCATCACTCACCACATATTTATATTTCCTCCTAATTTTTGAAACTAAATAACACACACGCACGTATACATATTATACAT
The DNA here is from genome assembly GCF_029017545.1 of Prosopis cineraria. Classification (NCBI taxonomy): domain Eukaryota; kingdom Viridiplantae; phylum Streptophyta; class Magnoliopsida; order Fabales; family Fabaceae; genus Prosopis; species Prosopis cineraria. Next base: position 36,278,172 of record NW_026555338.1, on the reverse strand, counting down.
GAATCTTCACTCACTAATCTCATACGTCGCTTGGCGCTGGATTCTCCAGAATATTAAAAATAAAAATTATACGCCGAATACAACTTTCTAAAGCATGCAGCGAATAAAATGTTGGATCAAAAAAGACGGTGTCACGGCTTGGTGTTAATTAATTCAGTGGACGGAAAGCACTGTGTCTAGTTATTACTTAATAACATTACCAGGTAATAAAAGGTTCGTCAAGCTCGTGTGGCCACGTCATTGGCAGTTTATAAAACTATTCGTGAAGAAAATAAAGAGAACATATTTTTCACACACACACATATTGTGTGACATGTGAAATGTTAGTAAAAGCGTAGTTGATATATATATATATATATATATAATTTGCATCATAAATCATAATTGGGAGCTTTTTTATCCTGTTCACATCCCAAGTGAGATGGGAATGTGATTCTATCTTTAATTTCTTTTGTTTGTTGAACGGATATAGATTATCAGAATTTGAAGATGGTGCGAAGCTTGAACTCCACCAAATGTGCTTATCCCATGCTCCTCCGAATTTGGTGCCCAGCTCAACCAATCTCCCTGTTTACTAATTTTATTTTACTTTTTGAAGGCAGAGAAAGAAATAAACATTGAGTAGTATAATCATGTGCTGTCATGCATACGCGAGATTGTAGTGGAATAACTGCATGATGATTGCAATGGAATAAGTAAAAACAAAGTAATAAACAGAATCATTAATTAAGAAAACAAATAAGTGATGGAAGTGTTACAGAAGGATATAGAACTGTGAAAAACAAAGAGTTAAGAGAAACTCAAAAAGAAGTGCGTGAAAAGTTGATACTTTCAGCTAAAAATCTATATCCGTGACTGATTGTAAACAATCAATATTAGTAGCTAGGCATAGGAAGAGTGTCATTTGATTAATAGTTTATGCGCAGACAAGGCGCATCTGGCTTCCCTTGCGTTCCTGGGTCTGTGGCAAAACCGTACCACTTGTCTAATCACTCTCTCTCTCTCTACCCATTTATGTATTTTAATACTTGGATTTTAACGATCATTTCATTTGCCTATTCTATTCCGTCTGGTATCGTGTTGTTCTCTATACTCTGCTTTCAACACATCCACATCCATACCTTTTACTGTGTCTGTATATGTCAAGTGAGTCGTATCCCATGGCTTTTCATGCATCCACATGCACGTACTCTTTCATCATTTACACGCATGAGCTTGGTTATATAATATATATATATATATATATAAAACCAAGCTTATATATTCATTTCACTAATCAATTCTTAATTCATATTGAGGTTACTATATATTAAAAATCATGGTCGGAGAGATCAATTTGAAGTGATGTTGCATCCAAAGGAGGGGGTCCCCAAAATCCACAGGTGACGCGCGTCATTTGTTTCCACATACATTATTCGTCGAGATTAAATAATTGAAAAATATAGATATATACAAGTGTGGGATTCTCTAACTTTTGGCAACGAGATCGTGGGTTTTTAGCCGCCCAATCATATATATTGGTCTGCCCTCAAAGTTGATTCCTTTGCTTCCATCTTAAGCCATTATTATCACTTTTTGCCTTACCTTATTGGTAATCTTGCTTATGTGCTTGCTTTTCTCTTTTCAGTAAGAGCTCATGCTGCCAATTACCTCCCCTTCCTTCCCCTTTTACCACGTCTCACTCTCACTTTAGACTGATCTTCTTGCTTTCCCCTCAAAAAGCACTTCATCGTCAAAAACATGTCACTGAACCGCAACTTCATTAGCTGCTTATTATGTTTATGTATGTGCTTTTTAGATTTCCGTCTACTGTGTTCATTTGGTTAATTTGATCGGACCCCAACTTCACAAAGTAAATTATTAGAGTCAACAACTAAACAAAAAGCACTTTATAATTATGTCACTAAACCTTGATATCACTGCTAGCTATGTAGTGTTATGCAGATGTATATGCCTTTCAGGTCCTTAATTTAATTGCTTGGGTTCATTCATTTAATCAGACCAAAGTTCATCGACTAGACAAAAAGCCATATTACTAGATAGCGCACACGGCCCTTGTAATCAGTTAGTGGACAATCAACTTATACCCTGTTTCAAAACTAGGATATACTGATCCGCAAATAGCTTCAGGATTTAGAACTTCATGCCTGCATTTGTGGTATTTATTGAAGATTACAGCAAGTTCAACAACGACAGTCTTGCATGTTGAACAGATGCTCATGATCATCTTCTTTGCGTTGCACTTGCAGTTCACTTCTCAATGGAATGGCACAGTACATAAATATTCAAGCAATATAATTTGTAAAGGTAGACCGATTATGAGAAGAAAGCTCATGGAAGCCAGCGCACCGCCTCACCCTCAATGGGCAACCCCTGTTCCTTCTTTTTTTTTTTTAACAAAAAAATCTCACTTTAAAGCATGTTCAGTGTTAAAATTTCAAATAAATTGCACAAATTATTTGGCCAGGGAATTCAGGCTCCAAAATTTATATTTTTTTAAAAAAATGTAAAATAGGACAACTGGAATTCCATAATTTGAGAAACTAGATAAAAGAACTTTACATAAGGAATGATATTTTTAAACTTGGTTGATTCTAGTTATGTAAAAATTTCCATTTGATTGGTCGGAGAAAAAAAACTGTAAACCAATAGAGGGGAAGCAGAGGCGGGTCCCAATGAACTTGGTTCTCGGCGCTTTTTGGCCTCCTACAAATACCCTCCTCCCCATCCTCTCCACAACCATTAATCCACACCCACTGCTCATAGCAACTTGACAATCCAATTCGTCCCAAGCATCCTCTCCATTATCATCTTCATCCTTACCTTCTCGCTTATCAAACTTCCACTCCCACTTGTCTCTGTTGGATGCGATTGCCTTCCTTCAGGTTAACTCTCTCCCCCCCCCCCCCTCTTCTTTTTTTTATTCTCTACAAATTGTGCATGCATGTTCTTGTGACTTGAATATTTCCTCACATGCTTTCGACTTCTTCTGCACAGAGACCAAGTGATTTGAGCTTTGCCTTTGGGTTACTAGAGATGACAGCTTCAATGATCCAAAAGATCCAAGCTCAAGTTCTTTCTTCCATGGACCAAGAGACCAAGCTGGTCCATAATCAGGGCATACTCACCATTTTGGGCTCTGCCACCGTAAGGAACGAAGTTACTTCATCTTCTCTGCGTCTGCGACGAACTCTATCAGATGACATGTCGTCCAAGAAATGGCTCTCTCAAAATGGGTTCACTCCAATGAAAAGGATGACAGCTTCTTCTGAAGATCTCTCACGGTCCGAATTCATTCCTGATTCATTCTCCTCCTCCTCTTCCGAAGGAGACGACAAATACGAACAAGAAAACAAAAGGCTGGAATCTGAAGAACAGCCAGGACAATCCGACATTTGGACCTCAATCCAACGAGACAAAAACAAAAACCGAGAACAGCCGGGACAATTGGACATTTGGAGTTCAATCCTGTCTCAGAAGGCCAACGAGGACTCCTCCAAGTCACTCCCGCCTCCTTACGTTCACCCGCTTGTGAAAAGATCACAAAGCTCTTTGTCTGAAAAGAGCCTCGAAATCTGCACGGAGAGTCTCGGATCCGAAACAGGATTCGATCTTCTCTCCACCGACCCACCTTCTGAGACTGGAGATGCAGGAGAGGGCAAGGAAGAAGAGCAGGAGCAGAAAGTAACAGAGGAAGCAGAGGAAGACAACTTCGAAGTGCCAAAATATAACAATACTGCTAATAGCAAGAAGTTTTGTCGACGCTCTTTCCCTCCTCCACTCCCCTCACTTTCTCGTTCAGATGGTCCCTCACTTCACATGCGCCCCCACCGCGACGACGGAAGGTTAGTCCTCAAAGCTGTGTCCGTTCCTTCTCAGAACAACTTCTCTGCTCAACGCCAAGATGGTCGGCTCGTCCTCACCTTTGCTAACCAAGAGTGCAAGGAGGAAGATTCTGTGGAAGTGATGGAAGAAGCAGAGGAAGATCGAATGGAAGAGGAATCAGAGGATGAGCTCAGGGTTTTTGAGGAAGATGACGAAAAAGAGGAAGAAGAGGTCGGAGAAATTGAAACGATGGGAGATCAACCAACCATGTTGTCAAGTGGGATCACAAGGTTAACGTGGACGATGAATAAGCCAGTTGAATTGGTTGATAGTAATCCAAATTGGTCTGAGAAGCTGAACGAAGTGGTGAAGTTGGAGAATGTGCCAGGTGTGGCTCGCTTGATTTCCCCAGCTTCAGCAATCGGATCCACAACTTCTATCAACGTCTATGAATACTACTGGCGAGCCAATCCCACACCAAAGTCAAATCCACTCACTATTCAACGAGACTGTAACACCTCCTCCAACGTGAAAAACAACAATAGCAGCAGGTTCATTGTGTCTGGGGACATGAATCAGAACTCAAATGAGACGCAACAGTTAGTGGTTCTCCGAGGGAAGAATGGGGATTACTTGGTTCATAATCTCAAGTGTTGCAAGGAGTCTAGAAGGTCTTTCCTTCTCTGGGAGCCCTATTGCGTTGCCACTTCCTGAGTATTAGAGTCTCCGCTCTTAGACTGGTCCTGCCTGTCCCATTGTTATTCCAAATTAAACTCCATTTTACTCAAGTTGTTAGTTATTTACTCCTTCTCTCTCCACTCGGTTCCACTCTTCAGGGAGCTCTAGTCCAATAAGGTGGTTAGGAATTAGGAAAGAGAGAGAGAAGAATATAGTAAATTATAAACTTATTTTCTTGTTCAATGACATGACTTCATCAGCACTGTCATATTCTATATATTTATTCGTCTCTGCAGTATATATAAGCTATTTGTGTGTGTATCAAATTCTAACGTAATTTTCCGCTATTGATTATCTCATCTTTGACTTGGAGGGTCCTATCAGGTCGTATCGAAATGACTCGAGTCTCGCAATATTGGTCTTCTTCTTTTTTTTGGGAACACCATGATCCACTCCTGATATGCGGTACCTCTCTTAAACATAAAATACTGCCGCAGATATTTCCTTAATATATTCTTTTTTCAATGATGAAACTACCTCATGCATTATTTCTAAGCTAAAATCATCACTTTTAACAAGCCATCGATGATACATCCCTCGGCTTCTAAAACAAGCATAAGAAGAGAGTGACAAATGGCCAAACAATAAAAAACAACCATAGTTGCATGTGGATCTTGCAAACTACTAAGGTTGATACGTGGTTAAACAACTAAAAACAAAGGATAAGGAGCACACTGACCACATGATCAACTTCAACCGAATTCTAATTAAACGCCGTTTTGCGGAGGTGCATGGTTGACATTTGACTACGTACGAATATAAAAGTTAAAATATTAAAATCCTACACTGATAATTAATGAACAGTCTGCATACATTCTGACTATCCTTACAAATTAAATTATTTCTTGTGATAGTGCATGTTTCGAATGTTAATGCTACTTTTTCTTCCTTCCCTCCTTGCCTTTTCATTTGGCATATCCATTTTTGTGACAACCTTCATTACCGTCTGTTTTCTCTGGTTTTACTTGTCTCTTGAAACAGGGTCGTGTCAGTCTTCTTAAAATTATTCAAACCAGCTATTTCTAAGCTTTTAACGATGGATCGTGCTGCGAGATGAGAGAAAGAAGATGACAATTACAATTTTGCTTGCACGCTGTCAATGGACAAGGTTGAGAGCATCAGTACGCACTTGACAACTTCATCCATTAGAGCTTTTCTTGAAGCCAGAGACTTGCCATGTTTTGTTTCTCAAATAATCTTGAGAATGGGGGTCCTGACCATGTGGGCGTATGGGATCATTTTGGTGGCTTCGTGCTGATGGGTCAAACTTTATTCAGCTTGGTGGCTTTATGGGGATGGCTTCAAACTTTACTTTCAAAAAGGACAAGGAAGAGAAAAGATGGTCATAAGAATTTTAGAAGCGTGATTGCCTAATTATGGGGTCTAATTTGCTGACTCTCAAGGGAACTGCATGAAAAGTTTCATGAAGAAAGCGTTGGTTCTGCTAAAATACTACTTTATCGGAAATGGCAAGCATTCTTGAAGGATTTAAAATGTGGTAGGAGAATGGATTTAGCTTCGCTGTTGCGGTCAACATGATTACTAGGGAAAATGTTGCCGGTCAGAGAAGTTATTGCAGAGGATGGGATCCTGGTTTCTTATCATGGTTATCCAGGGATCAACAAGTGCGCTTACTTGCTTGTGAGAATGACTCGTCAACGTTCACGCCCACTTCCTATTATTTACTAACCTTCCTCTGGATTAATTTTAAGGATTGATGGATGCTGATTGTCCTTTTATTGAGAAGTAGGCTCTGATCATTTCCAAGGACATGAAGGAAACGAGACTGTACAACTTGTCCCCGGATTTTTCTTTTGGCCAGCACTTGCCCTGGATTATAAGATTCTAATTTATGTTGTTTGCTTCCTACTGATTCGCTGTATGTTCCCAAACCCAAAAAAAGAAAGAAAAGAAAGAAAATAAAATAAAATAAAATAAAACAACTTGCGGTTATGTTTTCTACTCCGTGGAACTGTGGATGAATCCACCTCCCATGTCAGGCGTATGAGCTGCCTGAGAAATTAGTAACCAAAATCACCTTTGTCTCTTATATTTATTATTTTTAAAAACGATCCTTATAATTAAATTCTTTTAAGATGTATAAATTATATTGGTAATATCACCATTTAAATGATAAAAAGAGGGATATTTAAAAAAACAGCATATATTTTTTACAAAGAACTGATTTACCTAATATTTTTAACATTTATAAATTAATTAACTAGTTTCTACATTCTCAAAGTAAAGGAGGTAATTGATACTCTCTCTGTTAAAAAATATAAGATATTTTTTGAGGGGTTTTATGTTAAAAAATGTAATAAATTTTTAATGTTTCAATAATTAATTAATGTATTTTTTTTAAAAGTGTCAATAATAAATAAAAAAATTTGTATTACTTTAAACTAAAACACTGTAATAAATAAAGGTAAATATGAAAAGAATGTACCAATTTAAAGATGATTAACTGTTTTATTAAAAAATGAGATTTATTTAAAAATGTTGTGTATTTTTTATCGAATGGAGTAAGTTGTTGTATTAGCTTTATGTGTAATTCCTTTGAACTTAATGATACTTCCTTGCTCAATACAGTGATGAGCGTTAGGTGCTCATTAATTAAACGACGCTCATTTTGAGTAATGCGAATCATACTCTTCTCCCCTGTTTTGATTTAAAACTTTTAATGTGGAAAAGAGAAAGGAAGAATCGCATTGCAAGCTCTAAAAAAATAAAAAATTACACTTTGAGCCCAATACGTTCTGATATTGTACTGCAGGCTCGAGAACTCTTGTTGTAATTTTTTGGGAAGCTTGTGTCTGTGAAAGAGTTGAAACTAGTAGGCTTAAAGTTTCATAATTGCCATGTCTTGATGCAACAACTATTACGTTTGGCTATTTGAGGCATATTGAAAGAATATTTAAGACTTACAATAACTAGACTTTGTTTCTTTTTCTATGCTTTATGCAGTAAAGTTATTGATCCTTGTAAACTGAAAGAGTTAGAACAAGAAGCTTGTATGATTTTATGCCAATTTAAGATGCACTTTCTTCCTACATTTTTTGACATTATGGTTCACATAATAATGCATCTAGTGAGGGAGGTAAAATTGTATGATCCTGTTTATTTATGATGGATGTACCCAGTTGAGAGATACATGAAAATACTAAAAAGGTATATCAAGAATTCATATCGACCCGAAGCATCGATGGTTAAAAAATATGTTTGCGTGGACTTTTGTTCTAATTACTTGTCAAGTATAGAATTAATTGGACTTCCTAAATCTCATCATAAGAAAGGCAATTAGGTCAAAGCACACGTGAAGTATCATTAAAGAACATGAGTCATGATGAATTATAAAAAGTATATTTACATATTTTCAATAAAATTGATAAAGTTAAAGATTACATTTTTTCTCATAAAGAACTTCTAAAGGCAGAAAATTATCAAACGAGAATGACTGAACAAAGGTTATTGAAAGAGCATAATAAGACTTTTGTAGATTGGTTCAAGCAAAAAGTTTTGAATGAAAGTAACATTTCTGATACAGTTAAATGGTTGGTAGGAGGTCTTAACTTTGATGTTATATGTTGGAGTGCTTATGATATTAATAGATATTTTTTTTACACAAAGCCATTAGATGAAAAGAGTACAGTGCAAAATAATAAGGTTATAATAGTGGCTGAAGTCGTTTACTTCTCTACCTCAAAAGATAAGAAACCTAAACTAACAACAAGGACTTATTTTGAGGTTATGGAAGAGATTTGGGAGGTTGATTATATAAAATTTAAAGTTTCTTTTCAAATGCAAATGGTTTGACATCAACAGTGTTCATGATAATAAGTTAGGATTTACAATGGTTGATCTTAAAAAACTAACTTATGAAAATGAGCCATTTATTATGGTAGACCAAGCTAAACAAGTTTTTTATGTGACAAATCCAAAAAATAAAAATTGGTCAATAGCATTGAAAGGAAAAATGGTGATTGATAGTGATGATAATCAAGAATCAAGCTTCAATATTTCTAAAACCCCTACTTTCTCATCAGGGCTACCAATTTTGAATGTAGTAGATGAAATAGATGACGAACATATTATAAGAAGTGATCATCATGAAGGGATATGGGAAAATATTCTTATATGAATTTAGTTTTCAAATTAAAGTATGCTTTCTAAGTTCAATTAAATTTATATTATGTTTTCTAATTATCTTATATTTGTTTATTTTTCTAATTAACTTAATTTATATGAATTAATAGGAATATGGAGTATTAGAGTGAACGTGGTGATGACACTCAGAGCCAACCCACTACTGGCCAGCCACTTGGTGATGAGTCGAGTAAGGGCACCCCTAGTGAGAGCCAGTCTATGAGGAGAGGTAGATGTAGCACACGATTGAGAGATTTGATATTAAGTAGGAGTATTGGGCATAGGTTACCAATCCAATTTGATCAGAGATGGAATTCGATAGGAGAACACAAGGCCAAGTTTGTTAGTTTTCTTGGCCTCCTATCTCGTCCCAAGCACCCTATTGTATTTGAGGACTAGCCTGATGTGCCAGAACGTGTGAAGGACTAGATGTGAGAAAGTATTCAGTTACGTAATTAATTTATGCATGTAGTTATATATCATTGTTAAATTACTTATTATCATCTTGTGTTTTAATTGCAGCTCACGTACGATATTCCTTCTAATCAAGATTGCCGACATAGGTTGATTTCCTATTGTGGAACGCATTGGAGAAATTTCAAGACTGATTTTGTTAAGAGATATATCCATATTGAGGTGCCAGAGGGTCAGGCTCATCCTAATCGTCTTGACACGTACTGGTTCCTTAATGAAGATACTTGACAATAATTTATCAGGATTTGAACTTTTGAAAAAGCTTTGGTCTGTTGATTTTTAATTGATTTAAGTTTTGTTTAGTTTTACTTCAACTATAAAATTTAAAATTCATTTTTTTAACAGGAAAAACGAGCTAAAGGGCAGGAAATTGCTTGACAGAATCAATGCCCCCACACGCTGTCTCGTATAATATATTGATGGTGGAGAAACAGAAGAAAAGGGAAGAAAAAACTAAGTCCGATCCTTCCCCACTCCTTTCTCCACCATCCCTCGTCTCCTGAGAGGAGAAATGGAGATATGGACACCAATACAAAAAAGGAGACAAAAAAGGCTATACAAGCGAGAGGGCACGCGAGATTGATGAGAGGATTGTAAGTAATATTATTATTTCTTGTCTCTTTAAATTTTTATATAATTATATATAATATTAATTAAGATTATTATGTTTATGTTACAAGATGCTCTTAAGGAGCAACAAGCCTAAGAAAGTTTCATTCCAGAGGGCAAAAATGATATCTTGACGGTTGCAATAGGAAAACTAGAGCATCTAGGTCATGTGAGGGGGGTTGGACATGGTGTAGGCATAAGAGACTATTTTAAAGCATCTTTACACCCCAACTCAGGAGGTGTAGTGATTAGAAAAGAACTTAAAACAGTGATATCCACTGTGAGACAGCAAACTAAAGAAGAGTTTGAAGCTTCATTCACAACTTGGCTTTCACAAATGAAGGAACAAATAAAGGAGGAGATGATGAGCTCACGACAGGAGACGCCTACTGAACCAGTTTATATGTCTCCTGAATTTCATAACACAAAAAGGAGTAATGTTCTTGAGTGTGTGTTAGAGGGTCCTTCTCGTGACATCATTAGTAAACCATGCGCAATATTTCTAGAAGATCCTGATAGACACTTGGTTGCTCTTGGTAGTGTTTATAACTTGGGGTCAACCATCCACCATAAGTAAATTCAAAATTGTCAAGTAAAAGTGGTGGTTGAAGATCCAAAAGTGCCAAACACGTTGGTTCCATTTCCTACTGATGAGGTGAAGACTGTAGCATGAGTTGTTGGCGATTTTATCCTGTGGTCTGAGAGACTTGTGAATATAATTCAACTTGAAGTATGCAATTTTATTATGTGGCAGCTTTCCTAAAATGTTTTCTTACTAACTCTTTCTTTCTTTTTTATTATGTATAATAGCTTTTCTTACCGAATCTCTCAAAACTTCCAGAACTCTCGTTAACTCCACACTAATGAATGATCTTAATGGTGTTTGATCCATCATTGAAACCCAAAGATTTAGAAATGGATCTGGAGGTTGTACGTAAGAAGGACATAATAATGACAATTGAATGGAAAAATTTGCTTGGACTTTTATCAAATAGTCAACTTATCACACCACACATTGAACTATTTATGATGTAAGTTTGTGTTTCTTTAATGAAATTAACTTAATTATCAAGTTTAGTGATCTAACACAATTGCATTGTTGTAGATACTTTCATTATTTGTGCATCACATCGGGCAAAGGTGATAAGTTCATATTCCTTTGCTCATATCATATGACAGAGAAAGGGAATACTCCAGAGTTAAGAGCCCAGTATCTCCAGCAAAGAATATATGAAGTCAAGAAAGATGTTTTTATGGTTTTATACGTGCACTCGTAAGGATCAATTTGTAATTAATAGTTTTTTTGATGTAGATTTACTTTAACTCATTATATTTTATAAGGACCATTGGTAGTTGTTTGTTCTTTCAAGGAAGGGAAACACTATTGTCTTCTTATGTTCCCTCCATTAGAAACTTGAAAAGAAAATGAAGAAGATGATAGATTCGTAAGTATATTTGTGCAAAAATATTTAATATAGTTTATACTAAATATTTTAGTTACTAACTTGGTGATCTTGAACATAGAGCAATGAAAACATATCAAAACATGGTCTTGCAAAAGCACGGACAGGAGCTCAAGGATCTTACATGAATCAAGCCAAAAGTAATGCTATACTTTATGAATATGTTCAATTACTAAGATTTTTTATTGATTTCTTATGATTTATTCTTATATAGAACCGTAGACAACTAGTGAAGATGAATTTGTATGGCTTATATGTGATGAGACATATGCTCAACATTATCACATTGGGCATGACTGAATTTACAAAAGAGATAAATATATTTTTTAGAGTTTTATTTTATTATGTTATTTGAGAGTACATAATAAGTCTCTTTTATAAATTATATTTTAGATGTTTGACAATTCAAATTCATTCGCTGAAGCTGAAATTGAAGACATCCGCATACGTTGGACAACTTATTTTAGGGAGAATTTATGAGTTTTATAGAAAATTTTATATAATTTAAGAAGTTTGTTAGTTGTAGACAACTTTTAAAAATATTTGTTGACACAATATTTTGGATAACTCAGTAGTTTTTAGATAGTTTATAGATAACTTTCAGTTTTGGATAGTTGTTAATTTAATTTTATATTAAAAATTGTAAATAAATTGTGATGTTTGATTTAGCTGTGGTAATTTTGTGTACAGAGTAGGGTAAATTTAAAAATACGAATGTTTATTTTTAAATTAAAATACACTTTTTACAGCGGTTATTATCATAACCGGTGTAAAAATTACTATTCTACATCGGTTAATGTAAAAACTAGTGTAAAATAGCAAATTTTCTACAGCAGTTGGAACATAACCATTGTAGAAAGTGCTCCAGTTTTTAATTTTTAAATCGTTGATCCATTTTCTACATCTATTATAATTAGTTGATGTAGAATATGTATTTTTTACAGCGATCGTATAATCAATGTAAAAAGTTAGCCCCTGTAACAACATCGCCTATTTAACTGCTGTAAAAAGTCATTTTTAACTACTGTAAAAAATCATTTTTGTGGTAGTGTTTATTTAATTCTTTTTATAAGTCACGTCATTAAATTTTTATTATAAATATCCATTGAATATTGGAGAGAGATAATATGTTATTGAAATGTGTATATTTAATAGGGATAAAGTTAAGAACTTATTAAATTTTAAGACAAAGTTAATGAGTTTTAAGATTTTTTTTGGCACCGATAAAACATGTTAGAAGTTACTTATAAATAAGACCAGAAAAGTATACTTCATCCATTTTCAAATATAAGAGAAACTATTACGTATAAATTTCCTTTTATTTTAGATAAAATAACTTTTAGTCCTTCAAGTTTGGGGGTTCTATTACTTTGGTCCCTTAATTATAATTTCTATCATTTTAATCCATAATATTTACTTCAATTATCGAGCTATTTCTTTTAATTTTATAGAATAAGATAACACTCTAAAAAATTGATTTAGAAATTAGTGCTGATGTGGAATATACAAATAAATTAAATAAAATACATTAGCAAATTTTGGTAAGTCCTAATTACTTATATACTATTTTATTATATTGTCATCACTGTCGTGAATTTTTTTATAAGTAATTAAAACTTGACAGATTTTGACTGGTGTGTTTTATTTAATTGTCATGTATACTTCATATCAACAATCCGGTTTCCATATCAACCTTTTTTTTTTTTAGGGTTATTTTGTTTACAAAACTTAAAAAAGTCATTTCATAACTAAAACAAACATAATGGATAAAAATAATAAAAATTAAAGGTGAGGAACTAAATTGATATAAAACCTAATTGTAAGAGATTAAAAGTTATTTTATCCTTGTCATTTATAAGCAAAATTATAAATTTTAAAAAGTATTTATTATATTTTTTAAAATTATCGTTCATAAAGTTTATGTTTATTTTTACTAAACAAATTTGTTTCATCAATTATAGATATAATTTAATCTAAATTTTTAAATTTTAAATTTAATTATTATCTTCAATCAATATTCTTAAACCATGTGAATATATTATTTTTTCTTGTATTTAAAAATAGAGGGAGCATAATATAAATTTTGCAAGAAAACATATTATCTATAAACTATAAATAAAGAACTCCACAACTTTGTCATAGTAAAATGCGAAATCTAAATTGTGGCTATTGATCGAGATGTGTAACGAAAGAAAGGCCAAAGGTCATTTGAGGGGGGGAAAAAACCTAATGCGTGTTTTTTTTTTTTTTTTTTGGTTTGAAGAGAAAATGTGGGTGGAAAGAAAATATGAAGACAAAATTGAAAAGAAAATAATTTTTTTTCTATTTGATGAAAAAGGACAAGTGAGATGGAGGAAAAGCAGGGAAGAAAATAAAATGTGGGATCACCACATTTTCTTTTCAAGATTTCTATCTATATGGAGAGATTTCAGGAATAAGTTTATTATTTCGTGTGTGTGCCTTTCTCTCTTCTGCTTTTATTTTCCGTTTTTGTACTTTGTCAATCTCTCTCTAGTCTTATGCAAAACCTTTCTCTCTCCTACTCTTTTTTTTTTTCTTTTTCGCCAGAAGCTGCATGTCCCACAATACTGTATAGATGATTTGTATTTAAATTTAATAAATTATCTCCTTTTAATATTTTAAATAAAAAATAATATATTTTTATTAAACTTTTAGGTTTTAAAATATAATAATATGATAATATATTTTTTAATAAACAATTTCATTTTATTTTTTATGAAGTTAATTTTAATATAATTTTCCTTTTATTTTATTTCTATAAAAATAATTATATGAAACATGACACATTTTGATATAAGAGTATCATAGTCATTATATTATTTGCTCAATTCATTTCCTTCCTATTTTCTCCTACTCATCCAAGCATAAGGAAGGGTAATATTTTGTTTTTCTTGATCTTTGTTTTCTCCACAGTCTGTCCTTTTAATTTTTCTTCTCGTCTAAATGGAGGGTAATAGTATGAGACAACATATGTTAATTGAAGAAAATAGAAAAAGATTTTTTTGACAAATTATTCGATATTTATTATTATTTCGGTCTGGGATAGTTATTATTATTCTCTCTTATCTTGTTTGCAGGACACTTTTTATAAAATAATTTTTCATTGAAAATATGTGACACATTATAATAATTAATTTTTTTATTTTGCTTTTTCTTGATTAACATAAAAGTATTCAATGTGATTATATTATTATTTAAAATTAAGGATAAATATAAAAGTATATCCCATTTTTTAATAATATAAAAAAATTAACTTTTTTTTAAATGCTTGAAATGATTAAAAGTATCATACGATTAAAACTGAAGGAGTATTTAGTAATTCAAATTAAAATTTCATGGAACTTTTGATTTTTTTTATTAATTTACATGCAATATAATTTTTTTAATAAATCGTATTATTTATAAATTATAAATATCAATGAGGAAATTGTGACTCACTTCTTTGATTCACTTCAATTTAATTGCAAATGGTAACTCTTAATGCCGAAAAGATTGTTTTTTTGTTTTTTGGGTTGCCGTGGAGTTAATGACTCCGCTGGTTGTGGACACATCTTGGGCCAAAAGTTTATTACGCATCTGATCTGAGATGGAGTCAGGGGGAAGCCTTGAGTGTACCGTCGTTTGTAGGTCCAGTAAAGCAGATCTATATTGTCGCTTGAGAAGAGGTTCAAACGATAGGGGAACGTGGTTTTTTCCTGACGAGTTTCTCTATCGCTGATGATTACGATCGGCGAATTTGGTTTGTGATGCAAAGCTGTTGAGAATCTGAATTCCTGAGAAGCGGAAAAGGGGACACAAATGGGAGAGACAAACCATGCCACCGATGAGGACTTACTTCTCAAGAACTTCTTCGCCGAAGTTAGCGAAGTTGAGCGGGACAACGAAGTCGCTAGGTGTCTCTTTATCTCTCTCTATTAGTATAGCTGCATATAAGTGTGTTAAGTGTAGTTGCTCCTTCTTTATTTATTTATTTTTTTAATTATCTGTTTGCGAATTCTAATTTGCTTCCCCTCTCCGTCGTGTTTGTGAGTTTCTTTTTTGTATTTAACCTCTTTTTCAGAGGCTGTTAGGGTTCTGTTATAATGAAAATTTCACGTTGTTAGCCTATTTGCTTGTCTACTGCTTTTTAGTAAGCCTAAATTCAGCTTTCTCACCTGAGATCTTTTCGACACTTCATATATTCCAAACGATGGGTTATTTGAGTTCTTTCTAGCTTCATATCTACTAATATCATTCATAGAAAGCGCAAATCCAAGCAACAACCAACGGGTAACTCATGGTTTACGTATCGCGTTGGTTATTTGAACTGGAATCGGAAATACTTATCTAAGCCAATAGTCAAGACAGCGGTAGGAATTGGAGATCGTGCTTATCTTTTCTTCAATGGTGTTGACTTGAGGGAAGAAGTAGCATTGACCATGAAATCTGAAAGGATGAAGGGAAAGGAGAAATGGGTGCGTAGGTTAGTGTCTATGGGACTGAAAGAAAACTAGTGAAAAATTCGAAGGTTAGCAAAACCAGGAAGCTGTTGCATTGAGTGGGTGGACTTTGATTGCAAATATATGTATTCTTCGATCTATAATTTCATTGTTTGTACCAAAAAATTACTCTCCTTATATGTAACTTATTCTATCATTAACTTCTACGTATTTTCTGCTGATCATTTTCCCCTTTTCTGCTCAAAGGATTCTCTCTTGTTTTAAGCTGAACCCATTTGAGCATCTAAATCTTCCATTTGATTCATCACATGATGATGTCAAAAAGCAGTACCGCAAGGTAACCTGTCCTCCATCTAATGGCCTTTTCAGCTGTTCTATTATCCTCTCATAACATATTTATGCTAATTCTTTGCAGTTGTCATTGATGGTTCACCCTGATAAATGCAAGCATCCACAAGCAAAGGAAGCCTTTGGAGGTATATTTATGCATGCCGTAGATTTGTTCTGATGGGAATAAATTGTTAGTTACCACCTCACTGTTGTTAGTTTCTTGCTTCCGTGAACTGTGAACTATTTAGCCTTGAATTGTAGCGGTCTTGTATATGAGTATTTGCTAAATTCCTCTCTATAGGGAATAAAGGAAATGCATTTATAAATGAAAATTAAATATAATAAGCTTCACCCTGAATGGAGAATGGGGGGATTGTGAGAATTAGTTGATATTATTTGACCTAAATCTCTGTCAAATTTGTCCCCTAAGGGTATACTCCCTCTGGTCCTTAATATAAGACACATTCTATAAGGTTTTAATGGTCCTAAATATAAGACAATGTAAGAAGTCAATGGCATAAATTTCTCATTTTCCACAAATGCCCATATTAATTGTATTGTGGAGAGAGATGATGTAAGAAGGAGATTAACGGGAATTAAGATAGGTTGATTTTAATTGGAAGATGATATTGGAAAATAGTGATAATTTTTTTACAATTTTAATGATACAAACTACTTTTAACTACTTTTCTTAATTTGTAAATATTTATAAGTGTCTACTATGAAGGACTAGAAGGAGTATAGGTGGAAGGTGGGATTTAAAAGTTGAACTAATGTTGAGTGGTATATCGTATTCTTAATTTTCATTGTAGTGACTGTGTATAGGTTGCTTATTGAGAATGTTTTGCAAAATTTCTTTACATGTCCCCTTCCCCCCCTCATCCTCCACCATCTTTCCTTTTTCTTTTCCACTGAGGTGGTTGACCCTTGATGCTACTAACATAAGTCCTACATCATAGTCTTGACATTCTTGAGGAACTACTGTGATTATCAAAAATAAATTAATAAAAGAAGGTTTTTTATGTTAGTTGTCCATTCAAATTCAAATAGCTCTTTTTTGGCACCTATTGAGGTCATCGGCTTTGCCTGGTAATCAGAATATGTATAGTTGAGATCTTTTCTTTCTGTATGTCACAAATTATTGTTATTATTTTAACTTTCTTACTACCAGGACCTTTGTAGAGTTCTATTGCCTCCTAACTTTTCTTAGGGTGGAAGTTGCTTATTTCTTAAGAAAGTTCTCTTTTGGAGGGAAAATGATATACTTGGCCAAGCTTTTGTCAAAAAATGACCTGCCTCTGAGTAGCAGCAGAAGCTGAAAATTGGAGCTTCTCCTTGTTGGAGGGAAAATAATGTTTCAAGACAAAAGTACAACTACTAAAAATCATAAATTACCATAATGACCTCTGATGATAGTTAATGAAGCAAACTAATGGAGACTTGGTAGTATGGCATATCAAGTTCCGCATTGAGTAGTGTGGGATGTTCAATAGGGTATTTAAGTGGGATAGTTCCCTCATCTCAATAGCTAGCTTTTGAGGTAGGGTTCCCCATCCCACTTAGGTACTCATCAATTGCCCATAACTCACAGGTCCTAGGTTGTTGGAGGTTCCGAAGAGGGCTACTTATAGAAGATTCTAATTGACAAGACATTGAGTGTCATAGAGTGTAGCCATTGGGACGTCGGCTTTCTATGAGGGTCCATTGATGGAGACTTAGTAATATGGGATATTAAATCTTACATTGAGTAGTATGAGATGTTCAATGAGGTATTTAAGTGAGTGCGTTGGTTCTCCTACCTCAACAACTAGCTTTTAGAGTAAAGTTCCCAATTCCACTTAGATACCTATTACAAACCAAAATAAATAGAAATCCACAGCACTCCCAGTGGGCCATTTGCTTGACTATTTCCTGGATATTGTTGCTTCCCATTTGTATTTCAATCATATAATAGAAGCTAAGGACAATTAAAGAATTTATCAATTTCATTGTGCATAGATCATTCAGGAATCAATAGTTTTTTAAATTTGTTAGGCATGTATCCCTTGCTTTGTAGCTTGCTACAAGTCAATAAGTAAAATCTTTTACTCAGGCACTCAGCAAGCTGGTACTTAATTGAGCCTCTCCATGTTTACGTTGATTCTGTTTCGAGCATGTTATCTCCTTCTTGGTTGAAAGTTTATATCGTCATGTAATTTAACATTTTTTTCTTTTCTATTTTACTGAAAAGGGATTATTAACACTGATATAAAGCTCTGCAGCTTGACGGCTTGAAAGTTTTTGTTTACTTTCTAAATATATGTTATGTTATTTACTTGTGTGCAGCATTAGCAAAAGCCCAGCAATTGTTACTTGATCAAAATGAAAGAGATTACCTTCTCAGCCAAGTTAATTCAGCAAAAGGTATGTGCATGCTTTTTTTTTTTTTTAATTCGGCATATTATTCTTACCTTGTTAAAGCTGAAACTTCATTTCACAGAGGTTCAGTTTGCTCAAAAAAGTTATCGTACTATATTTTGGGAAATAATTTTAGGGAAAATTACGTATAGGTCTCATGAAACAGACATATTTACAAATAAGTTTAGAGAAAAACATAACTTTGAGTTCTTGTACTTTACTTGAGTTTTGCTATAGGTTCTTGTACTTTTTTTCAATGTTTTAGGTCCCTATATTTTTATTTTTTGTTGTTCTAGGTCCTTTCATGAGCGGTGTTATAGGGACCTAGAATATCAAAAAATAAACATGTAGGGACCTATAGCAAAACTCAAACAAAGTACAGGGATTCGGAGTTATGTTTTATCTAAATTTCACGACATTCAAAAATTACAGCCAAGCGTTTTGGTACCGGAGTATAATTTAAAATTGGGCTACAAAGACAATAATGCCCCGATTAAAAGTATATTATATCAATCAAATAATTTACAACTATCACTTCAACATTTTACAATAATAACTTTGTATATCTAATAGTTAAATTGATCATGTGTTGCCAACAAAGTTTAACACTAGTTGTTTACAATTACTACATCAATAATTTACAACTCATGCTTCAATATTTTACAACTGTAACTCTAGTATTTTTAATAGGGATAATATTGTCTTTGTATCTCAAATTCAAATTACACTCAGGTTCCAAAGGACCTGGCTATGATTTCTAAATTTTGCGGGACTTATTTGTAAATAAGTATGCTTCACGGGACCTATACATAATTTCTCCCCTAATTCTATCATCTTTAGAGAACTCATGATAGGGCAAATTCTTTTTCTTTTTATTTTCACTTATCAATGATGCATGGACGTGTTATTTTTTAGTTCATTGTTATGATTGCTGTGGCATACATACGAACCCAAGGTAAAATATAAAATATATCTGTGCTGAGAATTAGAGTTTCCAAATTCGTGGCATGGTGTCAAACTTCCCTAGGGTAGAGGCATATAACAAAAATTCTTGTTTTTTCTATTGATTTGTGCTACAGAGGAGCTTAGAGCGAAGAGGAAGAAGCAATTGAAGAAAGATACTGCTTCAAAAATTAAGTCTTTGGTAGAAGAGGTATGTGCCAAAACTACTAGAATGATTCATATTCCTGGTGGTGATCTTCATCAATTAGGAGTTGACAACCTAGAATTTCATATGCTCTTGTGTTATCATCTGTCTGACTGTGCCCTTGTTTGTCTTTGAAATTGGAGTATGAATGTACACTTATTGGTGATATTGCTAGACCTTAACCTTGTATAGTTAGCTTGTCATGCTTTTATTTAAGTATCAATAAAATCTGAAATTGTCACCCTTATATTTACATGAAAAGATAAAATCCAAAATGGGCATATATGAGAAAAGGTAAAATCTGCAATTGTCACACTTTTATTTACACGAAAAGATAAATTGTCATGCTTTTGTTGCTGCTGCTGTATGCCTTAATGTTCCTCAAAAGTTCATCCATGTGTGTCTCTTGTGCATCACAGGGAAAATATGATCATCAATATGAACAATCAGAGGAATTCCAGCAGGAGCTTAAACTCAAGGTCCGTGAGCTATTAACAGAACAAGAATGGAGGAGAAGAAAAATGCAAATGAGGGTATGGGGTCCTTTTCTCCTTTTTTTCTTTTCCATGTGGCTCAGGGAGGGCATGATTCAAATTTGAGATCATTGAAAATTGGTTACTTTCAAATCTGAACGGAAAAAATTAATACATTTGAGCTAATTCATGTTATGCGATCATTGGTTCATTTTTATGTAGATATCAGAGGAGGAAGGCAGACTAAAACGGGAAGAAGAGGAACAGAAGGAGATGTGGAAAAGAAAGCGTGAACATGAGGAGCAGTGGGAAGGAACCAGGGAACAGAGGGTTAGCTTTAGTTTTCTATTTATTTCATACGTGGCTGACTGGCATCATGCAGAAAATGATCTGGAATTCTGGACGAAAATAGTTTAGTAATTCAGATTTTATGGTGGGAATAATAAATTAAAAAAATAATTTTATTTCACTGTAGGTAATTTAGAGATACCAATGCGTTTGATTCCTTTTCTGAATAACGGATGAATTATCTTTAATATGACCTAATGTAGGCAGTGTAATGAATATATTGACCTAGGGTGGCCGGCTGGTATCTTGGCTTTTGAAATGCCATGGCACCGACCAGGAAATAAGGTGACCCCTTTGATATGGTGCCAGTTTGACTGACTTAGTCTTCGGTGGTGCTTAGCATGTAGATTAATTGGTTTGAAACAAAGAGAAGGGGAGGGAAGAGAGCAGAGAAAGGAGGGAGAAAAAAAGAACCTGAGTGCCAACACAAAATTCTCAACTCTATTCAATTTATCGATGAGGCCTAACATTTAAGGAGAGTTTAGCTCTATCTGTAGAGCCTTAGATACAATTTTTTAAAATAATGTAAATCTAATAAATTTTTAAATGATACTTCTTTCGGTACTTATTGTAAGACACTTCTAACTACCTTATTAGAACTGAGGAAAGGTGGTTAAGTCATTAACTTTATTTAAAAATAGATTAAACTTTCAATTTTATTTTTACTTAAATGAAAATTTTTTAAATTTGTATTACATTCTCTCTCATATTTAATGAGTTTAAATATGGGTAATATTGAGAAAATGTAATTAATATCATATAAGGTGCCTCATGTTAAGGATCAAAAGATCCTTCAAGTGTCCTATAATGGAACCAAAGGGAGTAATATAAAGATAAATAATAAAGATAAATAATAAAGTATAAAGTAATCCTA
This sequence comes from Prosopis cineraria, assembly GCF_029017545.1. Lineage (NCBI taxonomy): Eukaryota > Viridiplantae > Streptophyta > Magnoliopsida > Fabales > Fabaceae > Prosopis > Prosopis cineraria. The sequence continues at coordinate 36,256,891 of NW_026555338.1, read as the reverse complement.
GGTAAGATAGGATAGTAGGATAAATCTTTTAAGTCCTAATTCAAACTAAATTTATAAATCCTAAGAATTTAAAGATAACATTAAAATCAATGTAATAGCCTTGGTGTTCTACTCTTAGTAGGAGCCTTCCATTTTCCATCATGTATGTTTTGCCCCTTATGCTCAACAACTTCCAACAAAATTTTGTTGGCAAGCAGTGATTCTTTTCTTTTTTAAAAAATAAAACCCTCATACTGAAGTAAACAAAAGCTGACAACCATTTCATTATCAGGTATCCAGTTGGAGAGATTTTATGAAGGCCGGAAAGAAGGTTAGAGATTGCTGACTTTTAATTCTTCTTAACACTAGCAAACTCATTACGTTAGCACTGCTAGTTGGGGGTAAACAATGAATTGGGGACTTTGAATTACCCCTTTGATTTCATCTGGCAGGGTAAGAAAGGAGAGATTCGCCCTCCAAAACTTAAGACTGAAGATCCCAACAAATCCTACGTTCAGAGGCCTGTGAAGCGCGGTTAGGCTCGTCAACTGTGTTCAAGAATTTCATAGGCAATCCGAATTGCTGGTATTTAGAAGTTCAGGAGAAGTCGTCCATGTAGGCAATCCCTTGTATCAAAATCAAACTTGCATAAATGTTTGTTGTGGCGATGAGAGGCATCTTGAGCGTTGACCTCCTTATCCGAGTGAAAATAGCTACACCTAGCTGGCAACATCAATATATATTGTTAATGTCGATGCTAGAGAGACATCGGGACTTTGGTGCATGGAAAATATCGCTGTTTGATTGGAGGCGATAGTCGATTTTTTGTTTTTTGTTTCTAAAAATAGTAAAAGGAAAGAGAAACCTCGATGCTAAGTCCCTCTTGCCGGGTAAATCACGTCCTGGCAGTGTGGGGATCAAATTTTGAATGGGCTATAAATTTCAACCAGCTTGCTTTCTGTAAATGTGCTGTGTTTATACGCAGTCGTTGTTTACCAAGATGTGTTAATAAAAAAAATTTATTAATTACATTCCTAGTTAATGATGTTTTTGAAAAACCTTATTAATTGCATTTTTAAATACTTAAAAAATATCTTACATTTTTTTAATAAATAAAATATATATTTAATATATTTTTATTCAATCAAATAAAAAGAAGTAAATTTTAATACGATCATAATATCAATAATAAAAATTTATTATAAAATAAATAATATATCAAACATCTATATGTTTTGATTTAATTAAAGACAAATACCTAATTTCAGAAAAGTCAAACTTAATTTTACTTTAGCTGCTATTCGATCACAAATCCTCAACCACAATCATGGACAGCAACAAGCCACGACATTGGCTGACTAAAATCACATAAGTTCGAGCCAAAACAAGAGTTGATCTCCCATACATAATCCTTTAATGAAAGGCAACAACGCACGTGACCCCGCCACGCCTACCCTGGGAACAACAACTCACGCACACTACAAGGTTTTCCTTGTGGCGGAAGGCAAAATACAGATGCAAATTCAATGCCCAAACTCAAATGTGGAGGGCGAAATACAACTATAATCAAAATTTTTAGTCAGAATAAGCTAATTCACACAAAAAATAATGGTACAGAACTAGGATGGGAATTACACAAAACAAAATCTCTATAATACAGGGACCGGAAGAAAGGTTTCTGATTTATATATTTCACCATCACCTTAAAGAAGGCAAGGAAAAAAGAAAAATACCCTCTTGTCCTCTCAACTTCCTTTTTTTTTTTTTTTGGGATAATTGGCTGAGGATGGTAAGTGAAAAACCTTGTGAAAATTAATGACAAGAGGCAACACTTATAACCTATAATAGACATAGCCATGACCATCGTGCCTGTGGCTCAATTTACAGCACGGGGGTGAAACCAGAGTGAAACTTCCAAGCCTTCTAAAGTAAACCAGCAGTAGCAACCTATCTGCACCTCAAACTTAAGTTCGCAAGGCCTGCTGATAGAGTTATGAAAACCGAAATTAAGAAAGCCTTCAAGCCTTGTGCTGGGATTGAGATCACAAGTTCGAATATACCCCACGAACGGCAGCATCATGCTATTTACAGAACACGGGGAAACCAGTCGATAGCACAAGCCATTTAGGCAAAATATTAGGGAGCAGAGACATTTTCTGTCTTTATATCCAGGCAAGGGAACCTCGATCGTTAGCAACTTGAGGACGACCTCTAGTTGGAGTCGGCGGTCTATTAGCATTCAACTCCTAGGCATATTAACAAAATTGGAAGTAGAAAGCTTAAAACATAGTGACAAGAGCGCTACGGCATCAGCACAAGATACACTTGAAAGCTTATCGCTTGTATTTGATAGGAGCAATACAGCACCAAGAAAGTGCAAAGCATTTAAGAATAAAGTTGCAGTACCTGCATCCATGTATCTTCAATATGACGTTCTGGTGATGCTTCCGGGGAAGAGAGTGCAGGTGGCAATGGATGAATCAACTTAGGAACCACAACAAGATCTCTGCCCAATACTAATATCGCCCCAGCATTATTTGCAGTACCTATTTTTGAACAAGATTCACACTTCAGAAGGGTAAATGTTATGAGGAGATAAGCTCTCTGCATGTAAAAGCCAGGAAATTACCACAGTAATTTGTAGCTGAGAATAGAGTGATCAAATGTCCCTGAGCAAAACGCTCAAAGCCATCCATCACACATTCATGAGCACGAACAATCAGCTGAAGATCGTTATTGTTGCAGAATTCCATGACACGATCAGGCTACAATAGTAAACGTCATCAAGATGAGCATAGCAGCATACAGAGCATGTTAATCTAAGGCAAGACAGGTTTTAACCTTGAAAAAGTACAGGAACCATCAAGCTAGGCCAATATGACCATCATCTATATATCTATATGTAATATAAAATCTAAAAAAAAAAAAAACTGCTCCATATATAAGCTATGAGTACTACAGTTCAACTTAGACTTTATGCAAAACACGAGACAGTAATTTAGTTACAATTCAATTCATTTTACCCCTTCACAAGAGGCAATTATTTTGTCGGTACAGTCACAGGAGGCACGTATCAAAAAGGTACCAAAAGGAAAATATTTAGAGCAGTGCATGCATTACAGTGTTTTGAAGCTCTAGTGCTACCTAATATATGGAATCAATCATTTTTGTTATCTTTCAAGATATGAGAATCACACTTGCAAGCATGTCAGATCAAAATGCCAGACTGTTAATTCTAAGAGTTTAAATAAACACTTAAAAAGCAAGCAGCAGAAACACATCAAAATGAATTTCATGAATAACAAAATAGCGTCAGTATCTTAAACAGTATTATAATATTAATCATCTAGAAACTTCAACGATGCAAATTGGTGATTTTTCATCCAGGGAATCAAAAAACTAATTAACCATTAGCTCATTTTTTGAATGATCATTAGATGCAAGAAGGTCGTGAACACTCACCCCAAAAGTAACTAACCCTGGACCCCTAGCATTTGGCCGCAGTCCTTCTACACTATCATTTTCTGTAGGATCAGACCTGGTGACAAACATTTCAAGTTGTCAGTTTCCAAATAAACATAAATGATACTTTCATAAGCATGTTACATTATACAAATGGACGAACCATAATAGATCCATCAGCACAATTGACCCGGCTTCCATTGTAATTGGACGCTGAAGATTCTCAATCTGTTCCACATGATTTATTGAACGACCAATACCACCATGCATGCAAATAATCTTTTTCTCGATTAGGGCCGCAAGGGGAAGCCAATTAAACAAACGATTAATGCGATGCCATGCCCAAATTCCATCTCTCTCACCCTGACCAGTGATTTACAAGGTTGGTTGATGAACCTTTTTTTTTTAAAGGAAAAAGTCAGTGTCCAGTGCATCATATTACTTACCATCCTTTCAATGCACTCAATTCTGAAACCAAAAAGGGCATTAATATCTGCAGCTTCATGATTTCCACGTATTAAATGCACACTGTTGGGATATTCAACCTGCAATATTCACATAAGCATCCATAAATCTAAGGCCATCAAACTAAATAAAAAACACAACGAAAACCCAAATATCCAGCACACCTTCAGAGCAAGCAGAAGAGTTATAGTTTCCAGGCTGTGTTGGCCCCGGTCAACATAATCTCCTAGGAATAGATAATCGATATATCTGATGGTCATTAATACAACATTAGAAACATAATTAAATATCTAAATCATCAGTTTTATGATAGTCCAAAAAGAGCATCATGAACTCCAGACAGAGAGAGAGAGAGAGAGAGAGAGAGAGAGTATTACAAACATAAAGCCAACCACACACACTCTACTACTTAATAAAGTATGAGAACCCCCATGTAGGATGAGATCCATCAGCATAGTGCCTCATATCATCATAACATTCTACACCGCATAACAATTGAGAAACTTACGCTATGTCACCAGCAGTTGATGGTGCACCATATTCATCAAAGAGACGCATAAGATCCCCAAACTGCCCATGTAAATCACCAAATATTTTAATTGGTGCCTTAAGTTGTAAAACAGTTGGTTCACTTGAAAATATCCGCTCTGCACTATCACAAAGATCTGCAATTTCATTGCAGTCTAAGAAAAACTGTCGGCGAACAGGTGGTTTCCAGCCACGAGGTTTTAACAGGTGAGCTATGACCTGATAAGAAGGTAAAATGACTCCATAAGAAACAAGACTGAAATAACAAGACAGTTTGAAATGGGGATATTCTAGAAAATGAGACAAAAGACACAGCACATTTCACAAAGAAGAAAAATTTTGGAGGGGGCCATAACACAGCATATTCTAATTAGTAAACTCTTTTCATCTAAAAATGACATGATCTATCAGATATTGGAAACTCAAAATCTTACTGAATAATTTTATATAGTAAAATTTTTAAAATAATATATATATATATATATATATTTTTATCAACTATATTTATCATTTTTAATCCATGCCTGTTTGATAACTAATTAGACACACAAAACTCACCTTCTTTGGGACACTATTGATGGACATCTGCCGGTCTAATAATTTTCTAGCTGCAGTTGCACTTTCTGGAGTTCCATAACTGACTCGCCTGCCTTCATTTTCAAACTGATCAATTGAAAGCTGTCTAACCATACCGCCTAATGCTCCACCAGTCTCTGCAGCTATGACAACCTTGAAGAAAATTCAAGAAAAATCAGAAGCCACAATCAATGATATCAAGATAACCTTGACATAGTACTTTTTGCAATCACAACGATAGACTCACAGCTCTATGATGCAGCCGAACTCCACCAGGAACAATATTATTTGGTCCTGCTGAATCAGGCCTAATCAGGGAAGATATTGGTTTCCCACTAGGTGTAGCCTCAGCCCCACGGTCTCTGTCAGGTAATTCAACTTCTCCATTCTCTTGTCGTGCTTTAGCAGCAGCTAATGTGGCACTTATAGCTTCAGCTTCTGCTGCTGATGCTTCAACCAGATACTCAACACCTTTACTAGTTCTCCTGTTCAAATATCATCCAGAGAATGATGAAGCCAAAGTAACAATAATTAATTACTTCATCCAATGTGAATGATCACTATCTTACCGGGGTCCCTGGAGCATGGCATTCTCAGTGCTGATATCAGTATACATGTCACCATTTATAGGGGGAGCCACAGGATTTCCTAGAACAACTGAACCATCAGCAGTTGCTTCAGACATTGTTTGCCTGTTCCTATCATCAACAAATCCATATGGCCCAGGTAATCGTCCTGCTTGTACATTAGATGCAGCCGCTGCAGCAGCAGCATGCGAAGCAGCATTTGTTGTTTCAGCAGCAGCAAGATCTTCAGCAACAAGTAGGTCATCAAGCAATACTCCTGTAGTACAGACCCAACATATAATGGTCAATCCAGCTTCAAAATGAGAAACCTCAAGGTTTTATTCCCAGGAGAACATTTCCAGAAAAGTTAAGACAAATTAAATCCCAAAATCTCCATGTAACAGACCATCCCACCATGAGAGATGAATAGAAACATCTAAGCTATTTTCAAGTCAAGGCACAAAATAAAAAGTATAAAGAATTAATCTAAAAGATACTTCAAATTAAAAGGAAAAATAAATCAGAGAAAAATATTTACTACTTTATATTACACGAATAACAGAACATTTTGATTTAAGATTGCTGCTTTTACTGACTTTCTTTCATTGGAATTCTTTTCTTTTCTTTTCTTTTTTCCCCCTCAAACTTGTTTGTTCCAATGTCATTGTCTGAGCCAGTTGAAGACCTACGCATATCACCAACACCATGTTTCTCTTAGCTGTCTAAGTTCTCTTCCCAACTCAAGTTTCTTAACGTCATGCTAAACATTCACATGTTCAACAGTATGAAAGCCATGACTACCATGATCAGTTTCCTTCTCCCCATTCTTCCAATAACATTAGATAACACCTGAAATTTTGTCTAAGTGGAGTCTGACGTAGTGAACTATATTGATCAAATCAAATTATCATGTGACATCAAGAGAGATACGATTCAAGAAGTCAAATCTCTAAGGAGTTCAATTCATATCTTACCTCCACGTAAACCACCATAAATAAAAATAAGGTCACCGATGGCAGCAGCTGCATGCCTACATCGCCGTGTCAATTCAACTGAGGCATCTCCACCAGCTGCATCAGCACTGTATCTACCAGTTCTTGGACTGGTAACAACAGATTTGGTATCACACCAAACACCAGCAGCAGTATCCAACACTACAAATGAAAGTGATGTTATAAGTTTTTTTCTGAAAAAATAAAGCTTTGACAGGATCATGGCTGGATATTGGCTCTACATAGCCCAAGAATAGGGGTAAAAGACCCCAGACTATGGCAACAACTAGGAACCAGAGAAAAACTCTTGGAACTTTCATTTTATTTTGATTAAAACAAATAGTTCTAGAAGTCACTCTCCTATCAAGATGCAACCAGTAAGAGCCTCAGATAGAAGCAAAGGCATAAAAACTAATAACTATTATTTCATAATACAAACCTTTGGGATCAAACACGGCCACACAAAAAAGTTAAAAATAACATATATTAAAAAAATATAGCAGAGGCTCTCAACAAACAGGTAAATTCTAGAACATCATTATTCCAGTACCTGCAACACTTGATGAGTCTTCTACCATGCGCCCTCCACCAAGAGCTCCTCCAGAAACATGGAGCCTTGCATTAACGAATACCTAGGATCATCAAATCAGGCAATTATGATCCCAGGAATATATAATCAACTAAGTTAACAGAACAAAAAAAAAACTGAATCCCACTGCTGCATGCTGATATCTTGGAGATGGTGAAACACCAGGGGCAATTGCCCATTCCCATCGACCATCCCTATGCTTTGCAAGTCCATATGCACTAGCCAATGGCTGCAAGAAACAAACCCAGCATAAGGGGCAGAAGAATAGAAATTTTTTTAAAAAGCTTACAAGGAAACAATTCACAAGTTCTGAAGAGGAATTTTGAATAAACACCACTCTACAATTAGTATTAGTTAACATGATAAATGGGCCAGGAAAACAAATTGCAGATATTGCTAGGAATACCAAACTGTAGATTTATGCCACTCAGACATAAAATGACACTATCAATGCAATTGTAGGAATTTAACCTGTCTGAGTAATTAACTGAAGTAAAACTGGACTTCAATTCCCAATCACAGAGAAAATACTACAGTGAAAAGTGAATGTTATCTACTAAAATTTCAAATATCAATATGTGCAAAGAAGAGCATGAACATAAACACTGTCCAGAAATAAAGTCTAGTAACCAAACAGAAATATAAAAAATAAAAAAACAAAAGCTATCCTCCATCAAAACTATAGCTCAAAGGATCAGCAGCAAGCAGATTTTGAAGAGCAAGTAAACATAAAATAAAAGCAAGACTTCCCACAAAATCTAAATCAAGAGAATAAGTAAACGTAAAATTCAAAACAAACAACTCACTACACTATTGGCATCCCTTCCTCCACAGAGCAGAAGAAGCCCATCAGAGCGTGCACTGGCAGTTGCATACCTACTCAAAAAATAAATGGAAACATGAAATTCATCCCCACATCATCTCAAATAAATTTCAAGCACTATATTATAGCCAATTGAAATCATTACAAGAGATAGTTTCAGTAATTAAGTGTTGACATCTTTTAAGGTAAAGTGCTTTATATGCTCACAACAAGCCACAAGCTTTTGTGAACATGGTAAATAACATTAGGTCACGCTAAGCTGCCCCTTCCAGAAAACAAAACATTATTGCTGGTCATGACATTAACCATATGATGTCATGATTTTTTTTTTTTGGGGGGGGGGGGAGTGAACTATACAACAACAAGCCTTATCTCACTACATAGGATCGGCTATACAGATTATATGACGCTGTTGTGCTTTATCATTTATGGACAAGTGGACTATAGCATTTAAAAATAATGCTGCCCCTCTAAACTTTAACAAATAACATAGCATGTAAAATTGGCTACATTCCTGTTAAATATTTCAAGACTTAAGTGAAGCTTCAAATCACAAGCCCTTCTGGAGCTCTATATTGGAGGATTAAACCCCCCCTAAAAGTAACCCAAAAAAAAGAAAAGAAAAAAGAAAAGAAATGAAAAGAAAAGGTTAAGGACATATAAGCTTGTGTCATTCCTAACCAAGTAAATTTTATTTCGAAGCAACAAACCAATGAATGAAATGGTTGCCATGACAAGGCAACAAAAATTACAGATAACTTGAATGCACAGATTTTGCCAAAAAGGCTTTTTTTTTTTTTGGGGGGGGGGGTTTACACTTCCAACGATTCCTAGATTTTCATGCTGTGCATAAAAGTAAGAAACCGCAAAACCTGGTTAAAGAAGTCGATGGCCACAAAATAGACAGAAACTGTCCTATATCCAAAGCCTTTTAAAACAATTATGCGCACAGCAATGTCAATAATTTAGTTCATTAAAATGCAGAATTGATAAAGAAAGAAGAGTACATGCATGGTGGTGGGCCTTCTCCTTCTGGCTCCAATTTATGCCATTCATAAGGCTTGGCAGCTGTGTCCAAGGCCCATACATCAGCCAAAGGTCTTTTTCCTGGAAATAAAGTAGTATCCTAGTTCAACACTTCTTTTTCATTGAAAAAGAGAAGGTAGACATTCGTGGTGCACAATGCTAATGAGTTAACACTTAAGTTTTAAGTTGTTACCATCGTTTCCTCCAATTGCCATTAGATACCTCTGCCCCACTAAAGCCATCACATGTCCATAACGTGGCCCTGGTCCTGGGCCTTGGACAACAACTCTAGATAAAATTCAGAAGGTGCCATATTAGATAAATATGGTCAGAAATGTTAAGAAAAATTCACATGGATTACAAATCCAACCTATGCCATCGTGGCCGTTGCTGAGTGAGATCAAGAACATGAAGGTCCTCTGCCGACAAACCAGCAGGACCAATGCCACCCTGTTTTGCAATGCAATGTTCCAGTAAGAATTTATATTTATATATATATATATAGAGAGAGAGAGAGAGGAACTAAATCTACTAATAGTCTGACGCACAGATAGGTAAAAGATCTACCCTCTGCACAGTACCTGAATAACTACCATCGTTCCTACAGCAGTTGCCACATGTGCAGCCCTGGGGGTTGGAGGTTCTCCATAGGGAGTTATCCTGTCTTATAAATCACTTATTAGCATGAAAGTGAAGTGTAGAAAGGCATAGAAGCATTACTTAGGTCTTACGCAGGATGAAAAGAAAACCTTCAATTCTAAGCTTACCTAGACCATTTATTAGTCAAGACATCATAACAGTGAACATCAGCTGTGGCACCAGCTAAACCTGCAAATAAATTGTGCGATTTAGAGCATGTAGCATTTATCACTTAAAATTATTAAACCTATAATACAGCAATTTCGCTTCCTCATAGAGCACCTTTCAATTCAATCCAATCCAATCAATACTAATTCTTGTCAAACCAAAAAAATAGTATGCAAAATTAAAGAAATAATTCTTCATCTTGCACTTTTCCTTTACAGGTTGACAAGTAGATGACAACAAATCCCCATAAATTCAAGAATGTTTGAACCAAATCAAGTTTTCATTATTTAGATTCAAACATCCATATTTAACAGCTACAACAAATCAGGACAGCATCCAACTTGGATCACTTAAGCTTAAAGAGAGTAAAGTCATTTAGAGCTTCAAATAACATACAAAAAATGATCACCTAAATTATGAAACAGTGCGTGGAAATTATATTGAAACTGGACTCCATTGGCATTTTCAATAAATGTCATCATTTGCAACATTATTTGTAATGAACGTTGCTAACAACATACACTGAAATAATGAACATTCTAGGGTATAAAATGGGTCCATGAAGTTCCTATACCACTGAAAGTCTGAAACAATAATTGGTAAGATTTATCATATTTTGCAATCAAAGATTTACAGGAAATATGGAAAGGATAAAAGGCTTTCCCATTTAAAAAGAACCTCAAGTCACCCCATTTCTGCTGTCTACATTTCCACCTAGATTGATGAATCACCGACTCAAACAGCATCCCCACCAAATGTTTGCCTCAGGAGGATGAACTGGATGGGTTTTCACCTATACTTTACAAGTTCGAACTGTATTGACCAAAATATATAGGAAACATAGTCGTACAAGAGTGTTAAGTTTTATGCCAATGGCCTTGTGGCATAAAAGTTCCAGATCATAGGTTCAACCCCAATTCTAATCTCAGACCAACCGTTAGTGCCTGCTTGTCTAAATTAAAAAAAAAAATGAGTGAAAGTTCTATAAATGACAAATTCATATCCAAGCATGTATACCTGAATTATTCTATTTTTCTAAAACGAAACTATCCAAATCCTCTCCCTGCCATCAATTTAAATAAGCTGTTCTGATGCTTTTAAACTCAACAAAGTAAAGTTTGTAAACAACATAATACCCTTATTAGGAAGCGCCCTAGATCACAGGGACCAAAGACCAAAAGATGTCAAGAAAATTGAATAGTCCAGAGAATCATCAATTCGTTGCATGTAAGCTTGCATTTAAGCATATACAACAACAGTGCAATTGGATTCTCACTCAAACAGCAATAATAACTAGAACTAAACAAAAGCCCATCGGCGCAACTAAATATTTCAGATTCTAACACTTAACGACAATAGTTACGCAGTTTAATTGTCTGAATATCCATAATCTCTGAGTTATGTTAAATGTGCAGAGCATAATGTAAAAATATAATTAGTTCAGGAACACATACGTATGCCAGCATTCCCGGCGGATGAAGGGGTCCCAGCAGCAGCAGAATTCCCTTCAAGTGCAGTGGCACCACCAAACAAAATCAGCCTCGGACCAATGTATCCAGATGTACCCTCCTCTCCAACAGCTGCCACCGCTGTCAAAGTGTGGCCGCACCTCGGCCCTGGCCCATCCTCTTCCTTTTCCAAAATTGCATTCACGACAGTGTAAGTTGGCGCCAGCCTAGGTCCAACCACCGGACTCTGCTGCACCTGCTCAGCCGCCTGCTGCTGCTGTTGTTGCTGCTGCACTGGCGACTCTGCCTGAGAGCCGCCTCCGGACGACGGCTGCTCACCTGGCTCTCCTCTATCCATAGCTGCAGGAGCCTGACTAGCAGTATGATTTTGCACGGCACGATCGTGATCGCTTTCCGGGGGCATCGAGGAATCGACATCCATTGCTTCACTAAAAAATTTAGGCAACTTTTTTAAGATCGGAGCTAAAATCGGCGCATAATCGCATTTCCAATCAACATTGCAATTGCCTCTTCGAATCCAAACGCTTGAGGCTCAGAAACTTAATAGCCACGATCGAAAACCCTACCTCAGATCCTCGAGAACTTTAATTCAACAAGAGACACGTAAATTTTCCAAAACAGTATCCAGTCGATGGAAATTCCCCTAGGTTTTCGTCTCTACCCCCTCCGTGAAGCTCAGAAAAGAAGCGGTGCAGAAACGATACGGGACGGAGACAGCCTCTAGGCCCCCCAAACAAACTCGCACTCACGAACCAAAAGCGAAAGAAATAAATTAAGATAAAATTAAATCCAATCACTTTCTCTGCCCAGCAATAGCTGGCTGACTCCTCTCTCCGAGTTGAAGGTGTCGTATCTTTCTCTCACTAATCTTTTCTCTGCCTTTCCGTATTTTTTTAAGAAAATAAGAATATGAATATTCTCCCTCTAAAAAAGACATGTGCAGTAAATGACCGGAATCAACCGGTAATTATATGCATGGGTGAAGTTGCGCGGCGGCGCCAACAGCATGTTACGGTGGAGGACGGAGATCGGATAACCGGGATAACCAGTAATGAATTTTTGATAAACTATTAGCGGTCTTCACTGGTTCCTGATTCTAAGGAGGTTTCCCTTCAGCCACCTTGTAGCCATAATGGCAACTTCAAAGTTTTAGTGTGTGTTTGGATAACACTTCAACTTAGGTTGGGGTGGTCCAAACTTAAGTTAGGATGTTAAAACTCTGTAAAATTTTGTTTGGATAAAAAAAAATGAAAACGAGCGTTAGGGTCTGGATGGGCGTTTTGAACGAAGCTGATCTGAGGAGCTTTTCAAGTTTCACCGCGCGTTGGGTGGAGAAGACGTTGGGGCCATTAAAAATTTGTCAGTCTTGCCTTCTCTCTCCTTGTCTTCATGAGTTCGTTCATTCATCCTTCAAAGCTCTCCTCCTTAGCTTGCCAATCTTCAAAGAAGTTCCTCAACTCCGTTGATAACTCGCCGCCTATTAGCTTGCAGCCACTGCTGTCTGTGATTCTCGTTCAGTTTCTTCCGCAGTCAAGGTTGCTGGATCTGCTCTGTTGGTGTCTCCTCGGCAAGTAAGTGTGGCCCTATTTCTCGCTCTTTGACCTTTCTTCCCTAGAGGTATGAATAAAAGAGACCAGATTCAGCCTTCTTTTATCTCTAGTATGTTTATTTAATGTAAACACGAGCTATGATTACAAACATGAACTCTTCCTTTTCTCCTTCCTCGCGTAATTATAAGTAATATCTTCAAATTTGCTTACAAACTGTCAAGCCTTTTGGAATAGTTTGGCATACCCAACTGTCACTATTCATCCTCTTTTCCAAGCACCGATATTTGTAAGTTATTTCCTTGCTGGGATTATGTGAATCTAATTTAATTTAAGGGTATCTATCAAGTTTTGCTGTGCTTATGAAGTTATTTTAACTTTTCATAATTAAATATTTTAAATTTTATCATCTAGTTCTACCATTTTAAAAATTAAGATTTTTTATTTGTAAATGTTTTTTATATTATTTTTACTTTTTTAATAATTAATAACTTTTATTTATCAATATGTTTTATATATACAAAAAAAAAATTCATGTCTATTTTTGTCATTATACATTTCAACTGACTTTTAAATAAAATCCAAACAAATTTTAGTTTATCCAACTGACTTTTGAAAAAAAAGATATCCAAACATAAATCACATTACATTCACAAACTTTTTTTCTAACCTCAGTTTGCTAACCTCAGTTGAATTCTAACTTCAATTATAAATTTTCTAATCCAAACACACCCTTAAGCTTCGTAAATCATCCGTGAACCATGATACTCCTTTCGCTGCTCTATATATATATATATATATGTATGTATATATGTATGTATGTATGTATATATATGTAAGGAAATAAGATTATACCACATAATTTAAAAAAAATTAATTAATTATAATAATTATATTTGAAAATAAAAAAATTTAATGAAAATATTATTTATTAATTAATATAAGTATGTATTAATTATTTTTTATTAATATAAATTATGAGAGATGATTTAAAAAATACGTAGTTAATGCTTATTGAAATATGTAATTTTATTTATATAAAAAATAAGTAAAAAATAATAATTTTTCTTATAAATAAAAATCGTGTAGTATATACCATCAAGCGGCTCATTCGTTCAAACTGAAAAGCGGTGAAAAATAATAAACCAGGAATTAATTAAACATTTTCAAACAAACTGAACTGTTAGGATATGGTGATTAGATTTTGAGATTTTGTTTTTTGATGCGGCGTGGCCACTGACTAATGTACACGGCTGGCGAGCTGTTCTTTATTTTTTATCTGATTACGCTCAAATCTGGATTATTAACTGTCCTTTATTTGGTATCAAGTATAAGATGCTGACATATAAAAATAGCAAAAACATAAGGGAAAATAGCAAGTATGGACTGCCAGATAAAATTTGTATCATTCAAAGACCGATTGTTATTAAAATTTGAATGGAAAATAAATCAGTATATATTGTTGTTAATTTAAAATTAGTTATTATTAAAATTCGAATGAAGATTTATTGATAAAAGACTAACCAGCATTCATTCTGATTTCAACAATAATTTATACTTGATTTATATAAATTTTTTTTTAATGATCCTTGGTTGATTTTTTCCAAAATATAATGGACCTGTCTAAAAATATAAATACTGTACAGTTCAAGAATTGTGGCAGTTCATCTGATAACAAGAAAATTTATACGAACATGTTTTGCTGTAGGCTGCGCATCGTTTAATGACGGACGTGTAATATTTCTTGCACTGAATTTTCCAGCAACCCAAAAAGTTTTAATACATTCCTTTCTTTCTTTTCATTTTAAGAAATACATGTTTGGTATTTATTTGAAAACTATTGAAATGCTTGTGAGAACTAGAAATGTCAAACTACCTTTGACACATGCTAGGGAAAAAAATTGATGTCTTTCCAATTTTTACCGTCATTTTGATAATTAACTTTCAATTGCTTGGTTCGAAAACAAATTAGTTGCTTAAGTTTTGTATTTTGTTTTGCGTTTCCCTTTCATTTTTATAAAAAGAAAACAAATTAAACGTGACCGTGGGTGTCCAACGTGAGATCAAGTTTATTTTCAAAATCATCGAAATTATATCTACGACAAACTAATTTTTAAAATAAAATGTTCGTGTTTCAATCAAAGTATTGAAAATCAAATCGATTATTGAACCAGTCAAGTCAACAGGTTACGGGTTAGTTATTTAATCAGGGTTGAATCAGGAGTCAACTCAGAAAAAAAAACCGATTATGATTAAAATAATATAATTTAAATAAAAAAGACATTAATCATGAAAACATTCAACAAAATTTAATATTAATCTCTAATATAACCACCCAAAAATCTAGCAATAATAAAATACAACTTCCTAAATATTCATTCTTACAATTACTCGTACAATTTACAACTCTTCAATTACTAAAAAATCTAAAACTAATAATCACTAACACTAAAGTGCATGTTTGGATTTCAGTTGGATATAATAGATTACAAAAATAATTGATCAAGTGGTAGATTTTAATCACAATTGATTATGTTATAACGTAACCTGTTTGGATACTAAAATTGATTTCAACTGTACAAATTATTATAAAAGACATTACTTTTCAAAAATAAATTATTGATAAAGTTGTATTTAATATTAATAAATTTGTTAAACTGTATTTAAGAAGCAAAATATATTATTTAATAATAAAATTGAATCTATAAGCAACCTCCTAGAACTTATTTCAAAACTTGATTTTGGCTCAATAATTAATTATCATACAAAATTAAATTATTAATAAATTTATATATAATATTATTAAATTTTTTAATTTTATTTAACATGATTATGAATTATTGAAAAATTATTGACAAATTAATATGGCAAAATGAGAACCAAAAGTTAGTATGAATAGCTTTAAAAAAGAATCAATTTTGGCATGTTTAATCGATCATGCCAATTATATGCTGTTTGGCTAATTTTGTTTTAAAAAACGATTAAACACTCAAAAATTGATTTTGGATGCAAAACAAACAGGTACAAAATCATCAACAATGACAATCATAATTCATAAATGCTAAGCAACCATCAAATAAATGAATAACGGCAAATAATGGAAGATTAAAACAGTTAAGACACAATTAATTTAGAAGAATACTTAATTTTTTAAGTTCGAACTTATAATTAAAGCCTTCTACTTAAAATTCAAAGTATAAACAGTGAAATCTGGTTTAATTGCTTGCTTCCACTGCCTTGCTTTTTAAATTCTCAAGTTGAAATTTTTACTTTTTATTTTTTTAAAATTTTAAAAATAAAAATAAAAAAAGTGACACAACTGACCCAACAATTCGGTCAGGTTAAGTAGGTTGTCCCGAATTGACCGTAGGTTAGTCGAGTCACACTAAGTTAGTGGCTGACCGATTTAGGTGGAAACCCATACTAAAAAAGAGATTGAGTCTCCAGTTCACGAGCTGAATCGGTTGATCTAGTCCGAATTTCCATACAATGGTTACAACCAAAACTAGCAAAGTGTGCTAAGAAGGATAATTCACTAAGGCCCAATTCAGCCAAAAAACGAATATAGCCCAACAATGATTCTGCTCCATGCACATAAGTGGAACAACACATTTATGAAGCTATTGACAAAGTTACACCTATTCTTTTTGCCGCCCGAGATTTTTGATACACTTACACTTAACACACTACACAAAGAGGCATGAGTGGTTATTTGCTCTTTACAGTGCCAAACTTGAATTTAAAAAGAGTGTACCATTGCCATTTTCTCATACATAGGCAATGAACACGTGATTGAAGATATTGTAACAATCTACCAAACTCATACAAGACTTGCCAGTAAAAAACACCAATCTTGACTTTACGTCACCTAATCTCAACCAATGCAAATTACTTTTTCTATGCAAACTTGGCTTCCTAGACTAGCCTTGCATCTATATTTCCCCCTTCGTCTTTACAGAGGGCCCAGCTGTATTTATTTTATCAAGTAATGCTATCAAACTTTACGCTCAACACATCATACTTTTGACTGTTCTAGCATATATTTAACTTTTTAAGAAAACTGTGATAAAAAATCTTAAGAACTAGCTTAATTGTCTAATTTAATTCATACTTTTGAGAACTTACTCCTTTATATGTTTGGCACATACCTTAAGGGTTGGGATGCTCTGACCCCTTCCTCAAAAATTGAGTCAACAATTTGTTTGCAATTCATTCACATTCAGGAGTCAAATTTGAAGCCTTGCGTGCAATGCATGACAACCCCCCGCCCCCAACCACACACTCACACACAAGCGGGTATGACCATGGCAACTTATTCTAGCCCATCCAAGCAGACGCGTTGGTTGAGAGCTTTAACATGCTTTTAGGATGGATGAATCAACAGGAAATGACAAAGATGACTTAATTTGATTGAAAAAAATTTGCTCAGATCTTCCTTTTCAGCCCCTGAGAGAGGATGGCGACAAGTAAATAGTGCTAGTCAATTATGCTATTTCCTTTGCGTCACAATACAAAGAAGTGCTTCCTTTTTAGCACCCTACGAAAAAAACCTTGTTTCTGATGTTGTTAAAGAAATGATAGTATGGAGGTTGATTCTTAAAGGTATCTTATAACCCTCGGGGCATTTTCAACGATTGTCGGTACTGCCATAAACATCCCTATCATTTGCACACACTCGATTCTGCATACAAGAGACATTTTGTTGTATTCGCGGGGGAAATAATAAATAAATAAAAGCTAACCAATGATAGAGTGGTTCTACTGGGCAGGTGAGAAGAAGTCAGCACCATCAGCCCTTGAAGAGGCACCGGACAAAGCAGTGGATGACATGGCCTGGCCAAGGATAAAGATTGCTCTCTTAATTTTGTTCTTTGAACTTGACACTTACGTTTGACAATATACTTCATCAAGCTGGTAAGACAAGTTCAATAAATGGATCCCATGACTCGGTCCTGGAACTAACAGTTGGGGCGCACACTATTTTTAAATGGACATGAACAGTGTATTCTCACCAATGCGCACATATATAAGTAAAGAGCTTGCATGCATAAATTGACAGATGTGATACGACATTGGTGCATATACATTGACTCTTATCTTTAATACACAACATTTTTAACTACTCCATGAGAAATCATGATATTAGTTAAAAATAATTTATATTGATAAAATTGAAAAAAAATCATTATTTCTTGTATTAAAGATCAAAGTGTTTTTTCTGCGTGGCTCTCTCCCTAATTTTTCCCAGTGTGACTCTCCCTTAAGGCACAGTCTCTACATTCATCTTATCATGTTATGAATGAATAAGCTTCAAGGGCCAGAAGCGGACTGATTCACCAATCAGCTATTCTGGTGCACTCTACCATGAATGCTTCAATTGTGCACATCTTCCTCGCTGTTCTTTTTTTTTTTTTTTTGGTTATCTAGTACTAATACCAATGCTAATACTAATACTAATGACGACGAATAAACTGCTCCATTGAGAAAATGAAAAGATATTTTAAAATTGATTTTCTTATAAATATCTTCCTTGCAATACCGATACGCAAAATACTCAACAAAAACAAAAAATACGATCATTCGTGGATCGTGGCAGAGCGGCAAAACAAACTAGCATCACTCCGAAGCCTCAACTCTGGCGTGTGGATGGCATGAGGGAGAGAACCCTCCACGTGAAACCTCTCACGTGCAAGTGAGACCTTCGAAGGAGAGAAAGGGATAACAGAACTTGAAAGCTAGGAACAACTTCGGCTTCGGGGAGACGTTAAAAAGCACAGACAGTTCGCCCGCCGTTCGCAAATTACAAAACGACGTGCTGTCTACCCGCATTCTAGAATAATTGTTTCTCTATTAGAGGCCACCCGTCTTGTACTGGCTCAAGATTTGCCCTTTCCTCCTAATATCTGTTAGTTTAATGGTTGACGCACGTTTAACAGGATGGGCGCTCAGAAGAGCATCCATGCTGGTAAAGGTTAGTAATGCTCAAGCTTTTCATTGTACGCACTGAATTACACAATCATTTTTCTGGGCACCAGCGTATTTCCCATTTCCACTCACAACGCCTTCTACCTGTTCGAGTGTTTAACAGCTAAGATTGACGTTAATGTTGATTTCACTCACAAGCTGTGTGCTTCTTTGATGTTTCCTACACTCAGGTATCAGTTGAATTTATTATTGGAGCACTTTCCTGTTTATCAATCTTGTTTTGAATTTTCATAAGCAAATTTTTTCGCATTTATTTCTCACAGGAGCTCGGGCAGTCCACTTTCCCTGATAATTGGGAGGTAAAAATCTTAGTTTGTTTCTTGCATGTTTATCGTGTTATAATAGTGGAATGCGGATTTAAGATTTTCAGAGATTGTATTACAATGATGTATTGTTAATTGAGTTCTTTGTTGGGGCATATCCCAGAACAGCATAATGATTTATTCCAACTTTTTCTTTTAGTCTTTGCATCAAACATCCTAACTTATTTGGAGGAAGTGAGAAGCTTGATGTTTCGTGGGATAAGGGTCTATATGATTCAAATATCCTGGTTGCTTACAGAAGGCCAAGACCCGAGTGGCTAGCTCAGCAGTCTTTTGTTATACAGGTGTTCATTCTGCTTCTTCTTTATTAATCGTTATTTTGTATGGTATAGGGACAATGCAATGGCATACTGAGCAATATTTATTACTTTCCTGTGGAACTCTCTTTGTGCCCAGTGAAGGAGATTGAGATAAACTAATTAAGCTGTTTTATCTTTGAGATATATAATTTATGGTTCAACATAATAGCATATTCCTGAATTTATAATTCTTGCTCCTTATTCTCTCTCAGCATTCTCTTTCACCCGAGATTGGAGTCCATGGTATACCTATAGAGAACTTCTCCCGTTCAGTCAGTGGAGGCATAAATTTATCTCGATTCTCTTTGGGTTTGGATCTGAATGAACCACCAAGTTCAAAATGGAGAAACACAACCAGCATCAAATTTGAGGTTAAGTTGGACATTTCATGAATCTATCAAACATTCTTGCCCAATTTGTATTTGTTTTCGTGCTTTATAATCATCCACAAGATTACAGTTCTTGGTTTGCTGATGGATAGAGTGGAAACTAATTATTCTAAACTGTGCAGCACGTGCGTCCAGTGAATGATGATGGTCGCTCCACAAGTAGAGATTATGAAGGGTTTCCTTTGACTTGCAGGTAATAACGGCTTCCAGTATTCTTGTACTCTTACTGTTGAACTGATTTGACCGAATGATACAAATTACTTGTTGCAGTGGTAATCCACATGACAGTATGGTAGTGTTAAAGCAGGAGTCTCGATTTGCGAAGGCAGATGATTGTAGCTTTCTCCAAGTAAAGTGTTATTTTTCTACTTTTTTATGTTTAATGTAGGGATCCAGTTGTCTTTGTCTGCCACTGATTGAAAGCCTGTCTCTTTCTCAGTTCAATCTTCAAATAGAACAAGGTATTCCAGTTTTTTCAAAGTGGCTAATCTTCAATCGGTTTAAGTTTGCTGCTTCCAAAGGAATCAAACTTGGACCAACATTTCTCTTGACAAGGTTAGCATTCTCTAGCAGTTGTGGAGTAAATAGTTGCTGTCTTTTTATTTAATGTAACTAAGAGGTGTTAAAGAAGAAATGCTAAATGTTATCAAAGAATCAATGCAATATCATTTGTGATGTCAACCTTAAAAAAAAAAAAATGTGATGAGTGTTGTATGATACATAGATTCATCATGAAAATGTGAAATTATTGCTATATATATATTAACATTGAGAAGGAATTAGAAGCTAAAGAAATTATCTTCGCAAGGCTAAAAGCTGTGAAGAAAATTTATGATAGGCACAAGTTGTTTTCTGAAGTAATTGGAGACTATCAAAGTGGAACTGCAATAAACTTATAATTTCGGTCCCCAACCAAAAAAAAAACTTATATTGCATTAATGTTTAGACTCAAGCATGTGAATCGTGAATCTTGATTTTTACCTGATATATAGTTCTCCTCTTTTTGTATTCTTCCTTTTTTCCACAATCATCCTTACCTTTCCCTCTGGCAGCCTTACAGGCGGTTCAATTGTTGGGGACATGGCTCCTTACCAAGCCTTTTCCGTTGGAGGGCTTGGGAGTGTGCGTGGGTATGGTGAAGGAGCTATTGGATCAGGGCGATCATGTCTGGTTGCTAATAGTGAACTGAAAATCCCTTTGGTAAGCGATGGCTTTATTCATATTTTTTGTTCCTCCTCTCATCTGCTTTCAGCACTTTTAGGTCCATCAGCCCTGGGCCCATTGCATTCTTATGCTGCTAAACTGTTTCACTTTCGGGCAAAGAACTTGCTTAAGTTGTATTCTGTTAGAAGTGCTACTGTGCTTAGTAAGATGCTAGAAAGTTTGAATTTCCTTTTTCCCCTTTTATGTGGGAGCGTGATCCCATATTGCCTGTCTTATGAAAAAAAAATGCTTTTACAATTTTAAATGTCAAAGTATCTTAATCCCTATTTATAGTATATTATCATTTGGGCAGAGGTTGATGGAGTATTATATCTGGCTGTGTTTGGTCCATTTTGCTTGCAACTTGTGCAACTGGTTAAATTGACTACTGTCCCTATCCAGCCCTACGGTCCCTTATTTTTGCTCCAGTTTTGTGGCTTTATTTGTGTCAAAGCCCTACTGCTCTTAGGGGTTTCCATTATTCTCCATTCTTGTAGGTTCCCATTCCTCTCCATTTGAGAAAGTAAAAAAGGAATCTATATTTTGCCTGTCAGCTTTTGCAATCGTAATTCTGCCCAATGCATCATATCCAGCCCTTCTACTGCATGCTTCCGTGGCATATAAGTATAGAAATCTCTGTATTTTAAATTACTAATCCTCCTGATTTCTGTTGTTGAGCAGGCGCTAAAATATATGTAGACATTGGTCACATCTTTACACAAAAATAGAAGGGATACGTGACATATCTGCTTGACTAAAAATTAGTCATGTATTTTCTTTTTCTGTCACAAAAGCACTCACACACAGAGGCTTAAATACAAGCATGTTACACACATTTTGAATCTATCACGTTTTTTGTTAAATGACCATATACTAAACTACTTGAGTGCTCGCTTGCCATAGAACAAAATGTTGGAAGCTGCTGTTTTCTTTGATTGTGGAACTGATTTGGGATCTGGTCATCTTGTACCTGGTGAGTAATATTTTTCTTCTCTGGGTACTTGAGAGTGACTTGCAAATTTTCCTCCTATTGAATAAGAGTTCATTTATATTGTGCTTCTCTGGTGCTTGTCAAATGGAAATTGAGCACTTCCTGTTCAGGCCATTTATGTAGACAAAATGGAATGGCTCAAAAAGTTTATCTGTTTCTGTTGTAATAAACATTGACCCATGGGCAAAACGGCAAAGCTTGATTACACTGTATTTATAATTGAAGAGCCCAGAATAGTGCAGCTGATTGCCGTGGGTCATATTTCATGGACAAGCATTTCATACATAATTTCAGAATCTGAAATCTGGTCTGGATTGGATTTGGAATAATTACAACGACTTCCACTTGAGCATAATTTTATATTGGTATTTTCTGTGGTCAAAGACTAGCATTCGAGGCCTTCCACATATTTAGGGTCATCTGTACTTTTGTCTAATACATAAAAAAAAGATCCATTGTATGGATTTGATGGAATGAAAAGTAGGCTTGGGGTGGGGCACAACAAAATTGTAAATTGAATGATTATGAACCCATCTCACTCAAGCGGTAGTCGAAAGCCTTGTTGCTGAGTGACAATTTGTATTTATATATAAGGGTCACCGTAATAAGAAAGCTAGGGCCATGTCATATTCATGAGAAATGACATTCCATGTTATTTATTTTATTCAGGAGCCCGATCATGAGTTAACACAAATTCCATTCTCATGCAGAACAACGAGTAGGTCACATAAAAGCAGATCCTTTTTATGCTAGACTTTATCTAACATCGCCTCCCCCACCCCGCAAACATAGTTTTACTTTACTGATTTTCCATTGATACATAATTATTTGGCATGGATTAATTAATTTTGATAACTTTTGGTCTGTCTATTTCTGCATATAGTAAATTACTTTTGCGGCCTTTCTCCTATATCCCTATTTATTTGACAGTGATCTCATGGCGCTAATCTTGGAAATTCAGGAAATCCATCCTTAAGACAGGGTAAACCAGGATCTGGTATTGGGTTAGGATGTGGACTTCGGTTTAAATCACAGTGCGGTCACTTTCAAGTGGATTATGCCATCAATGCATTTCAACAAAGAGCTCTCTATTTTAGTCTCAGCAATTTTGGTTCATGAGATCCTCAAACCCAGGAAGTTGCAGTCGCTGGCCATCTGCTGTGTTTTCTCATCCCCGATTAACCGCAGAAGTCTTATGGCAGATTGAATGCTGATGGTACAGAGGCTTGTGCTGTTTCATCCGGAGTTAATCATCACATCAGCTTTAAAAATTTCATTCTCTATAATTTTTTAACCCGACAATAAATTATGTTTGTGGAGAGAGGAGCTGTTAGTACATTCTTTTTCCGGATACAGTACATGATGGATGACCCAATTTTTTCTCCTTGTTTTGTACATGTAGCTGAAATTTTTC
Source organism: Prosopis cineraria (assembly GCF_029017545.1). Taxonomy (NCBI): domain Eukaryota; kingdom Viridiplantae; phylum Streptophyta; class Magnoliopsida; order Fabales; family Fabaceae; genus Prosopis; species Prosopis cineraria. Next base: position 36,233,458 of record NW_026555338.1, on the reverse strand, counting down.
TGTGTGGTCTCCCTCTTGTTAATGAATCCAGAAAGATTGATGTTTTACTGTAAATCATGTTCAATCCAAGGAGATATGAGAAAGTTGATACACACGAACGGAAGCAACCTTCTATTTGAGCTTGCCAATAGTTCTGCAGCAAACCCCCCGGGAGGTGGATGAGTTAAGAATTAACATGTATATCTAAATTCTTCTGGACTTTATAGTCTATACCAAAGGGGGGAAAGAGTCTTCAAGACTCCATTTGATTGTGATATAAAAACATAATTTCAAGCACATATTGCACTATGATTATCTTAATTTTGTATGAAGTGATAACGAAGTAGATTTTCTTAGAGCTCGTAATAGCAAGATCCCTTATTCTTGGTTTTTGTAACAGATGCGTATGTTTTGTCATTGCAGATGTTTTGGAACCCATCATGGAAAGTAGCCGATTTATCTATTTCGTCTATTTGTGTGCATGAATTGTTGGATGGTTATTTGGAATGAAAGTGAAGTGGCATTTCAAAAAAAGGGGTAGGATAAACATGTCCCGCTGACCATTCATGTAATGTTCCCTTACAATGTGGCCTCTGTTTTGTTGAAGAAAATGTTGGTGGGAATGGCTTTCTGGAAGAACCAAAAAAAAAAAAAAAAAAAAAAGATGAAGGAGAAAGTTGTGTATGATGTTTTCAAGATGTAAGTAATACTTTTCTTTAAGCTTAATTCACCCTCACTTATTCCAATCTTTGAGTGCAAGTTGGGTTGATGTTAAATCTTTTTCAGAATGCAATGAAGACCTTTAAATATGATTTGCACTATCAAAACTCAAACCAAGATAATAATAGTTTTTATTTGGCTTGAGTTTTGGAAGTATAAATCATGTTTAAAGGTTTTCATTATATCTTGAAGGAAATTCGTCATCAACCCAACTTGCACCCCAAAATTGGAATAGGTGGGAGAAAATTAAATCTTAAAAAAGTGTTGTTTATATCTTGAAGAATGTCACGAGTCTCACATCGGGGAGCCTCACAAGTATTGTGGGGTTTATAAGTGTGAGGGGTTCTCTCATCCAACAGGCTAGTCTTTTGGGATGGGTTCTCCCTTTAGGCTTGTGCTCGTCACATTGGTGCTTTCATTGAGAGTTCGGTGTCACAAAAAGGACTACCTACGGAGGGTTCTAACCGGCCGAAGGCCGAGTGAAGTGCCGTGGAGTGAAGCCACCGGGGACGTCGTCTCTTGACGGGGTGGCATTGTCACGAGTCCCACATCGAGGAGCCTCACAAGTATTGTGGGGTTTATAAATGTGAGAGGCTCTCTCACCCAACAGGCTAGTCTTTTGAGATGGATTCTCCCTTTGAGCTTGTGCTCGTCACAAAAAAGTTGTGCATAACTTTCTTCTTCATCTTTATTTCTTTAAGAGCCATCCCCACCAATAAAAAACAAGGCAGAAACCTAACCGTTGATTAATGACATAGCCTTGAAAATGTTTTAAATGAGTCATGATGGAGATCTTTGACGTCCCCGAATCGTTCGGTGAGAAAATATAAAACTACAAAGAGATGTGGTGTTAAGAGAAGTTGCGTTCCTCAGCTTTCTCGTCGAAGTTGGACAAGACCTGCCTCATAAATTAAGGATGATTCCCAATAAATTACACGCATGATTATTGCCTCGATCGATCCCTTCGTTTGTTTCTGTTTGCGTGGAATTGAACCCTCGCGTACAATAAAATCATACTGGTATACTCTTTTTTCTTTTCCTTTTTTCCCGGCCAATCAACTCCTACGTTTATTTTGTCGCCCGTGGATCTCAACATGAAATTATAAAGAACATGACAACGTGCTTTGTTGGAAAGTTTCATTCAGCAAACAACGACCAAGAGGCCATAGGAGACCAAGTTTTTGGCTCTTGTGCGCGGACCTTGATTGTTTTTCAAGTAATGGAAACTATTTTAATACATGGAGCCCGTGTGATTGGATAAATAATGATCAAACATTCATGCAAGTATAATGTATTCATTGCCGTGTTATGAGTCGTTGAATTCCAGCATGTTCGGGTTAGCTGACGCCAACAACCCAATCCAATACTAGCAATTAGCAAAGATATCAGGACATGAAAAAGAAAAGGAAAAGGAAAAGGAAAATAAAATAAAATAAAAATAAAGGCGAGCCCTGCAGAAGCTCAAACAACCACACCCATAAAGGAGTATATCGGACTAGGGCGAGGCTTGCAATTCATCTTTTGAAAGGGTGTATGATGCCATCGTACATTCCCTCACCTGATGAGACATGAGTTGCTAGATATTTTTTCTGGGTTGAAAGAGTTGGCAGACTCCATGAGGATTAAATGCTTCCTGCCATGGTTGTTTCGAGCTTTGAGATGTTACACCTCACAGTTCCGTGACCCATGTCCCCAGGTGAGCAACGTGGCACTGAACAATTGTTCAAGGCAGATATTATACACTATTATATATGAAAAAATGACAATTAAGAATTTCATAGGATCATTAAATATAATTAAGTATTTTAAATTATTAAAATTTTAATAATAGACTGCGATGTCTACTTGAAATTAAAAATAAATGTGAGTTTTTAAAATTATTTTTTAGCAAATGTAAAAAAATAACTGATTGACTCTCACTTAAAAATTAATAGACATCATTGAAATTACTATTATAAATTGGAATTATTATAATCTCAATTAAAAAAATTAGGATCTTTACTTGAAAATGAGATTAACAATAGTTACAACTCGTAATAGTAATTTCAGTAGTCATAACCTAACACTTAGGATTTTGATTTTTTTAACTAAAATTAACAATAGTTTTAACTCATGATAATAATTTTAATAATAGCTTTTCTTAATTTTTCAAGCAGTTTATTTATATATTGACAAGTACTACAAGCGACTATCGTATAATTATAACTGCCTTCCAAAAGTTTATAAGTAAATTTCAGTTTTATATCACAAAACAACCAATTTTTAAGTACAGATCATGATTTTATCAATTAAAATTAACAATTATCTCAACACAAAATAATAATTCCTGTAGTGTTTTTTCTTAATTTTTTAAATAAGACTCAATAAACTGTTTTTTATGTTTACTCAAAAGCAATTTTATAAATTCATATATTTTTAATTTAAATAAAGACGATGGTTTATTATTTGAATTTTGATAATTTAAGTTCTTTAATTATAATTAATAATTTTATGATATTTTTAATTACCATTTTTCCTACATATATTGGCCACCACTATACGTTTTTGTGGTGTGTGTGTATAGTAGAATTTTTATAAAATTTATATTTCTTGGTGGAAATCTACTTTTGTAGTATACATGAATAGTATACGATGTAAAGGAGGCAAGCCGTCGAAATTCTTTTAAGAATTCGCTTGTTTATTTATAAAACTGATTAAAATTAGTAATAGCTCCTGCCTCCTCCACGTTCATCTAATATTTCATTCCCCAATATGCTGGCCTCTAGATCTGGTCCTGCATATAGATAGACAATTAGATATATAAATATACATTCATTGCAAACAATAGCTATTTACCAATCCTTTATCAACGGAAAAAAAAATTACCAAAAACAACAATCAGAGATGGTGGATTGTCATTGGCCTGAATCCGGGAACGACACGTCGACGCCTGCAAGGCTACTGATAAACAGGCGAAAATGAGTCAAGTCTCTATCCAGAATTTACGCTCTAAAGTGCAACCTACTTTAAGTGAAACTTAATTTATTTATTAATTTAAATTTATTTAATTAAATAAGTTAGGTTTAATCTTTTAAAATCTAACATACAAGTTTAACATATCAATTTATTTAAATAAATATTATGCAACATATCACACACACGTTATTTTCACAATTTACTTTTTAATTAATCTATTTTTTTTATTGTAGTTATATTCCAATCAGATTAAACATATATATTACTTTTATATTATTATTTTATTATTTATATTATAGTTAATAAATTTTTTTTATTATTATATTTATTATAATTGATAAATTTAGACTGTATATTTAAAACATTTAAAATTAAAATATGAGCTTATTTAAAAGTTTTTATTTTGAATAAATTTTTAAATAAACTTTTAAAACAAGCCATATTTTAAATATGTTTAAATTTAAACAGTAAAAAAACTTTATATAAATTTAAAATTAAATTCAAGCTTTTAATTTATCATAATTAAAGCCTCATCTTTATATAAATTTAAAATTAAATTCAAGCTTTTAATTTATCATAATTAAAGCCTCATTCGACCGAATCGATTTTCACTTCTACCGGCAAAAACGCCAACATGGATTTTTATCCTTTCGACTAACAACGCCATCAAGGAAATAAAATTTGTAATTTAAAAAAAATCGAGAAAGAGAAAGAACCCCACCGACACCTTCAATTTTTGTCGTGACCGAAACGTCCGCTCATTGCACTTTCCAAGTCAAAGCACTGGCCCCCAGCATCGGCTGCCCAATGTGAGGTCAGAATTTATTTTTCTTTTATTGCAATATCAACCTCATCTTTTTGCTTGATGAAATGCGAAAACTTGCACCCTCCGTTTTAAAAATATAAAATATTTTAATTTAATACTTAAAGGTATAACTTATAATTTTTTAAAATATTTTAATAAATAAATTAATTTATTTTTATTTTAAAATAAATTTATTAAATATGAAAAGATGATAATAATTTAAAATAACTAATTATTTTATTGAAGGTGAGACTTTATTAAAAATATTTCTATTTTTAAATGAATGAAATATTTAGTCACCAAATATTTACAAAATGTTAATAACAATCAGAAAGCTACTATTTCTTCTTACATTTCCGATCACGTTAAAATGCTGAAATTTTTTCCTTTATTATAAAATCAGTTTCAAGTATCCTCAGGTTTAAAAAAATGTGTTCATAGAAAATGTGAGTGCCATTAAGTAATCCAATCTGAAACACGCGATGATGAAAGGGTTCGGCATAGCTTGGTGCATAGTCCATTGATCTAACTTGTCTGGGACTCAATTTTCTCTCTCCCATGGGAAAAGAAAGGAATCTACTCTCGCTTTTTATTGTTTCCTTTCTTTATTTTTAAATACTAATAATTCAATAGCGACCGTGGACGCAAGAGTTCCTCAGGCTGATTCGTTTTCTACACGGTTCATCCTTACGTTGCAGATTGAACCCCAAGTCCTTTAATTAGCCAGTCCTCCAAAACCGCAAGATCATTGCTTTATTGTGAAATAGAAAATTCCAAAAAGAACAAAAACAAAGATAAAGTGTAGGAGGAATGGAGGGGGAATCTGAATCCTCTTCACTCACCTCTCTTCCTCTCTCCTTCGGCCAGATCCCGGGAATGAAATTAAAAGGACAGGAGCATGGACAAATCATTTTGCCAAACTAGGTTTTATATCCATGCAATGCATGAAAAAATTAAGTTTCAATTGTAATATAAAAAAATAAAGAGGAAAGAAGATTTTAATGAGTTTAATTTTTAAAATGAGTAAAAGATAAAATCTTTTAATATAGATGAAATGCAAATGAAATAAGTAAATAAAATTATTTACAAATTTTAAACTATACTTATCTATATAATTATAAAAACTATTCAACATCCTATATTTTAAATTAAATAAAACTTTTAAAAAATATTTTATATTATAAATCGGAAAGAATAATTTTTAGTATTAGTTTTATATTTACCATTTCATTTTTTCACTATAGGTCCTATGTCCACCTTATTATAAAGCCTTATAATCTTTTATTTTATTTATTATATACAAAATTTAAAAATTATTATAATATATATATATATATATATAAAAAGATGACAGACTGTAGAGCTATAGAAGCAATCCGATGCAAGTTACAAGAGAGGAAAGATGTCCAGATGTCGGCAAATCTTTAACTTTTTATTTTTTAGAAGAAAGACTTATGTAGTTAATTTTATATATTTAAAATATTTTTTTAATTAAGTCAAATGGATATATTTTTATGAATTATTTATTGTATAATAAATTATTACTATTAATATTATTAATACATTAAAATTTATATATTTTCTGATCTTATTTATAAGACACTTCTCATATGTTTTATCGTAGTAAAGAAAAATATTAAAATTTATTAATTCTATCTAAAAATTTAATAATTTCATAACTTTAAATTCTATTAAATATACATATTTAATAATGCATTTTCTCTTCATAACATTTAATAGAGGTCAAATAAAAAAATTTATAATAAAAATTTAATGAGATGACTTATAAATATGAAAAAAATTATTCTCTTTTTGTCTTATAAATAAGACAAAAAATAATTAAAATATATTAATGTATAAAACTAAATAAATAAGTCTCCTTTTCCGGTTCTATTTTTTCTCCCCTCCCTCCTAATAAAAGCATTGTTTGACCCACTTGCCTTTATTGTCACAAGATTTGTAACCCAAAAAAATTGATAACAATAAAGCATTGTTGCATGTTGAGCTCTTTCCAAGGTACTCCACAATATATACAACACAAAATATTAGTGCCTGTTTGAATGATGTATATGGTGAATTTTAGACGCTAAAATTATGATTTCGTGAGAATATGATCAACCATCCTATTGCATCTTAAAATCAATTATAAACTTAAAATCATATTTAAAAAAAATATATTAAAACTCTCATCATGCATGCCAAAAATAATTTTGAATCTAAAACTATGTTTTTTTTAAATATTCAAACACCTCTGTATATATAAAAATCAATTATAAATTTAAAAATATGATTAGTAAAATAATTTATATGATTTTTGGACAATTTTTTTAAAAAAATATAATTGAAATATAAATTAAAAAAGAAGTAATAATAACTAATGAACAACTATAATTTCAAGTTCATTATTAATTTTGATATATATGGAAGTGTTTAGATAATTTTTAGAAAATAATAATTTTAAGTTAATAATTTATTTTGACATATATAATATGCGTTTGGATATCTTTTGAAAATATAGTTTTAAATTTATAGTTAATTTTAATATGCAACAAAGATATTTGAATATATTTTCACAAAATTATAATTTACTTATTTTTAATTTTACTTTTCAATTAATTTTAATTTTAATTAAAATCAATCTCATTAATTAATTTTATAAATCAATACCTCATAACATAATTAATTATATTCAAAATCAATTATATTGGTCAATTTTTTCATAATCAATTATACTCGCATGAAATCCAAACACACATTTACTCTCCCGCATTGATTTCTTACCATTCCTTTCATAAACTCGGTTACAGCACCAATGATCGAACTCACGCAATGACTATAGAACGCAAGTGTTAATTAATTTTGGATATAAACAATGCTGGCGCGTAAGTTTGGAATAAAAGGGTGCGAGAGCACTTTACCCCAAAAAAGAAAAAAAGTGAGAGCAGCACCACTCTATAAAACATCTCATTCATGACTTGCATCGTCTTCTCTGGCTGCTCTTGCTCACTACTATTTTTCCTTATATCAACTATCCTACACTAGTCTAAAGTACCGCTTTTCCTTTGAACACAAGGAGTAATATCCGTTCTTTTTTTTTTCCTCCTTCGATTCCTCATTCCGTGTCTCACTTTCTCGGTTGGACTATTGTGGGCTATATATAGGTTGTGGGCTATTCATGCCTCTTCAAACTATATACGCCATATCAAGCTACTGCAAGCAACAGCACGCAAAACTAATTCGCCATACGTAAGTTTCTTCACCGATCTTAACACCTGCGAAATTTTCTTCACCGATCTTAACACCTGCGAAATTAGAAATCATAAATTTAGTTGAATCACGGTATATGATATAGAAATTTCACGGTCCTCTAAACATCCTAATATGGTTGGCGAGTGCTTGATGTGCGAATAGTTTTGTACACGGAGCAGAAGAAATAGAAAAACAGCCAGGAAAAAACCGACAGATAATGCCATGTGAATGCTTCTAGTTATATTCGCATGCATTGAACTTGGTTGTTGGTTTTTAGAACTATTGAGCATCAGCTCTGATTTCGATAAAGAAAATAACCAGAATAATGGATGCATGCTATTTTGACATTCATATTCTACAATGTCTCTTAACCCCATCAGAAAGTTTTGCATAGCACTCATGCCAAAAAGCAGTTCAGCATACAGTTTTCACACAAAGAGAGAATCCCATTCCCAGTAAAATATGTCACACTTGATATTCTAAAACCAGCAACCTGATCACTCCAATTTTCAACAGCCTCTCAACCCTCAACTGCTTTTAATTCCAGCCTCCGAACAAGACGACTTTTGACAATACGAACAAAAATGGAGCTACCAAAGAATAATAGACAGTAAGTGGAGGATAGAAGAGCACAAAACTTCCACCACCCGATTCTAATATACAATGGATATTAAAAGAAGGGCAAGATTGATAGACTTTTCAACAGCAAGGCAAGATTGATAGACTTTTCAAACAGAAAAAGTTTCCAACTCATTGAGCCCCCCACTCTGTAATGCCCAAACACCGAAAATATCGCCAACCAAATTAATGAAACAACAGAAGATAATACATCACTTACCAAAAGCATATTTCAGTCCTTGAAAATGACTGATTTAGCTAGACGCATCAATGGCTGCAAGCTATCAGGGGCAAATTTCGGGCAAATAAAAAAAGAATCTGACTGTTTGATTCCCTTAATCGATGAATGAGCTCCTTAGACACTTCGGAAGGCCGGTACGTGTAAGGGTGGCCATTCACTGTACCAGTCCAATTAACTCGCGTAAGCGTGTATTTGGTGCATCCATCGGCATCCGCCATCGATAACAAGGTAGGAAAATAATGTTTCCTCAGGGTAGCAGTCGTTGTAACAGGACAATTTGAATTTCCTCCATAGGGTACGATCTTTGATCACCACCAACGCGTGTCGTCGGGTGAGCGCAAAAAACTGAGATCCCACACGAAATTGTTCGAAGGACACCTCCGGCATCATCGCAAATCGACCTCTGGCAATGTATCGCTTCCAAAGACGGGGCTCACTGGAGATTATTTCTATGAAACTCCTGTACCTCTTCCGAACACCCAGACGAGACAAGGGCGGAATCAGATTCAGGGGAGGATCAGATTCAGGGGAGGTCAGATCGAATGTAGAGGACACAAAAGGGAGCGGTACACGTATCTGAAAGAGTGAAGAGGTATACAGTATTGGGAGAGGACAACAAAGTAGGCATTTGCGGGGTCGTCGATGAGGGCAGTTGCCAGAAGTCGGCGCGTTGCAGAGATGAGATGGGTGACGCACGATAGGTTTCGCTTCGCTGGAACGGATCGCCCCGGAAAACACCACTGGTGGGGCGCGTGACGTTCACAGCGGGATCTGCATGGACGTAGATGTTGTAAAGATTGGTGGGGCGCCGTCGAAGAGCGATCCCAAAGAGGGGCCAAATGTAGGTCAGAATTGTGGAGGAAGAGAAGGCAAGCTTGAGCTTTGGATTTTTTGAGGAAGAAATGGAAAACTTTAGGTCAGAATTTGTGAGGAAGAGAAAGGCAAGCTTGAGCTTTGGATTTTTGAGGAAGAAAGACGGAAAACTTTGGAGGGATTTGTTGGCGCTGGAGGAAGATTGTGAAGCTGCGCGATTGAAGAGAGAGAGATCATCAAGTTCGTCGTCGAGGGAAATGGGGACGGAAGTGCGGCGAGGGGGAAGGACACGAGGGGCGAGTAAGTAGACGATGGCAGAGAAAGGAGAAGAGCGCAAGTGAGAACAAATGGGTTAGAGTACATTTGAACCAGCTAGAAGCAATGCTAGGGAAAGGAATCGATGGGGGAAGTGGAAGGAAAGGATGCGAAATTCGCGGGGGACGGATTGTGGGTCTTGGGATGAATGGTCTGCAAGTGTGAGAGGAAAGGCGGGAAAAAGTGGGGAATGTATGTGACCAGAAGGGGTCTGGAATTGTAGAAAATTCAGCGAAAGAAAATCGAAAGACTGGATCTGCTTCTCGGGACGGCCCTGGGGGAGCGCAGGAGGGAATTGAAAGTTGGAGGCAGCTTCTCGTTCTGTGAAATAGGCAAGGAGGGAGAAGGAGATGATGATGGGACACCATCACCCAAATCTCATCGGTGCAAGGGGGTAGGGCCGTGAGGTCTAGGTTTTTTTCCCCACCCTTAAAAAAAAAAAAAAATTCCACTTGAGGTGATACTGTTGGGCCAGTGTAAAATTAATTTTTTAAAACTGATACCTATAAAACATGTTTTAAAACAAAAATTTATAAATTATTTCAAAACATGTTTAAAAAAAAAAAAAAATTTGTTGAATTAACTTGCTTTACATAATTAATATTAACATAATTTTTTATATTAATTTAATATTATATTATAATTAAAATTAATTTAATAAAAATTTTGAATACAACCACAACAAATTAATAAAAGTAACATTAACAAACAGAAAAGTGTCAGATTGTTTAATGAATAGCTTGACTTTAAGTTTCAATTTTTATATTTTTACATTTTTAAAATAAAATAAACTATTATATATGATAAATTTTTTTTTGAAAATGTTATATTAATAATGATATAATTATTTTTTTTCAAGTAATATTAATAATTTAACTATTTTTTTGATTCATGAGAAAGTGATAATAGAAATTTCATACACAAAAACTAATGGGAATGCATGCTTTTTAAAGAACTCTAAAACTTTGCCAAAAATTTAAAAAAATCACTCTAAAACTAAAATGCAGAGACTCTTTTAACTCTTATATTTTAACCTGACTTTAATATTTTTTATAAATCATGTTTTTAGCAGTTTGAATAAGGAGTATTAATTAATCGTATGAATGAAAATTTATCATATAAATAAAGATTTTGGTTATGTACCCAAAAAATAGACATTATTTAATTATTGTTGACATTAAATGATTTTAACATCAATACAATCCTTTTTTTTTTAATCTGAACATCAATACAATCCTCAAAGTCATCAATTATATAAAAACAAAAAAAATATAATAATATGATTTATCCTTTTTAATTGGAGTTTTTTTAGAAGAAAAGAAAAATCTAATTGAGCAAATCTCGTTCTATGCCTTTGTCAGTTTGTCTAAAGCATCTTCAGTGAGGATCTGTTGAAACTCAACTAGAGGAACTTCAAGGATGGTTCTTCGTCCAAGCACAATTTGCTTAAAAAAAGACTCTGTCATGATGATTCTCTCTAAAAACGTATGTGATCTCAACTATATCTAGTCTCTGTAGAAGTTTGTGGATCTTTCTCAGTAATCAGCATTTGCATTTTGATGAGAATAGTCATGATTTATCAAACTCACTGCTAGAAGGCAATCCACATCAAGCTTCACTTGCCTGTACCCTAGGTCCCATGCCAACTCAAAGCCCATCAACAATTTTCCAAATCTTTCCTTGCTGTACAGGCACTGATATTTCCGCAGAAAACCAGTGAGCAAGTCCCCTCCACATCTCATAAAAGTTAACAACTCAGGCTCTATTAGTTTCACCTTGTTTTTGAGTGAAAAACGAATTTCCTTCAAAACGAAGACCGTACATCAAGGAATTCAGTGTACACAAAATAGAAACCAGATTCTAAAAAAGAATGATTCGGTCATTAAGAGACCAAGTGCTACTTCTAGAAATTAGGTGGCGCATGTCATTGACTTTAACTGTGTGACTGGCTAGAGCCTTGACCTCGTTGATAAGACTAGATTTATTACAAAACAGTCTTCTATTTTTGGAGTTCCATAATTTCCAGCACACGAGACCAGAGGTGATATTCCAACTTCCAAGTAGAACTCCGCTTGGTAGGAGTTAGGTTGGTTTCCATCTAATTGTTAAAAGGATCAAAGAAGAAAGTTTGTTAGTTGTAGGTGATCTGCCTCGATTTTACAGTGTCATGGGCCCGTGGAATGGACATTTCCTTGAGACATGATTAAGATCTTCAGTAGCTCCCACACAAAAAGAACAAGTGGAATCTTGAGCCAGCCACAAAAACGCTATCTCACACTGAGCCTCGAGCCATTACCAAAGCCGAGTCCCATTTTGGATTGCTATATTCCCAATTAGATGGCATAGTCATTCTATATGTTGACTTAAAAGAACATTTACCATCGCTAAAGAGACTTTATTGACATCTACCAATTTCACCTTTCATCACCCCATCACCGTTTAGAGAAACCCAATTAGTCAATCCGGTTTCTTATAGACAATAACTCTTTCCTCCTCATGCACACACAACATCCTCTAGCTTGCTCCACTGCTTTCTCAGGGACTTGTCGCTAAACGCACTGAGAACTTTGATCTCTCGTCAAATTTGGTTAGCTTTTATGGTTTCTTGTGAAAAGATAGTTTTATCCCTTGCTTCCCATAGCTTCCAACAAGCATTGTTAACCCATGGGACGTTCTGTGCGTCCTAAATCTATCTCGAGTGAGGTTCCTTAGCATCCATCCGCGCTATCATCACCCATCTCAGATTGTCTTATACCTACAAAAAGAAGAGATCTCTTTTGAAGATATCCCAATTCCATGTTCCATCAAATTCAACCAAGTTTGAAACTGAGTGAGAGCTGGAGCACAGCCAGAAATTTTTATCAAGGGGAGCTAAGATTACATAATAAAAAACATTCATATAAAAAATTTTCAATAATTGGCTATTACAAAAAGAAATAACTTTTTTTAAAAAACCTTTCAATCTTAATCTTTTAACTTTTGATAAGTAATTTTGTAAAAGATATCAAATACATAACGTTCAAGGTATTTTAAGATTTTTATTACAATATTGACAAAATTTATTAGTAATTTTCATAATTTCTCTCATTAATGTAAAATGAAAAAAAATCAAATGATATCCATATTTTACAAGTATGTATAACATGACCTTATTGAAATAAGTAGGTCACGTGATAGCTATATTTTGTTGCGACTAATGGGTATATTTTAAATTTGAGTCATGCAAATAATACTAGTATTCAGAGCTATTCTACTATATATCGATCACACAATGACTCTCCAAGATTAAACAGATTTGTTTTGCAAAACTTAATAAGGGCACAAAATAATTGAGACTAGCAGAATAATACTTAGTAAGTGCAATACAACACAGAGTCAGAGGAGAGATTTGACTTGAAAATTCAAGAGTCTCGTACTATTTGACACCTCAGACTATATATAAGTGTAGCCACATGGATGACTTTAAAATAGCAATTAAGTACCAATTTTAAGGAAATAATAACTCATAAAGGCACATTATGTTCATGTTTTTTGAATGTTGAGGAGCTGTGGAGGTTACGACAATAAAAACAATCATTGAATATTAGTTTTGTCTTGTGCATGCGAGCCCACTTTTTTTTCAAGCCTATTTACTAGCCCACTTTCATTTCTTAACATATATGCATCAAAAGCTCTTCTCATGCGAGCAATATCAGACTTTCCTTTTGATACATTTACACAATCCACAACATATTTTCAAAATCTAAAAGAGTTGCACTATAAATTAAGCTAGAATTAAAATGAAAACATCGTCTCGTGTCTCATTGTAATGGTGTTAACTTAGCCTCTTCCTATCTAATCTCTTCATTTTCAACCAAATTGGCAATTTGAAATGTAAAAATATCTTGTAATTCATTATGTTTATAAGAAGAATACACAACATTAAAAATTATATTAAGTTTAAAAAAAAATGAATGTACATCAACTACTTCTTTACAAGCAACAAAAATAGCTATTTATAATGATATTTTTAGGGACTGAGAATATATGACTCTTATATTTTATTTTAAAAAATAAAAAATTATGGCCCCTGAGTCCACCCTATCTCTACCACATGAGAGAGCTCTTCTTTAGTGAAGTTGCAAAAAACCAATGACTTGAAAGGACCTAAATCACCAAACCCTTGCATGCATGGGGCTCATAATTCAACCAACCTTCCCATTACCAACGTCCTACTTAACACCTAACTTTGAGCTAGCCAGTTAAAAACCATAACGGATGGCACCTTCCAAGAAACTCTTTGTTCTTCCAAACCTATGCACAAATGACAGAAGAAGAAGATCAACTTGCTAGAAGCTCAAAGAAAGAATAAAAAAAAATAGAGAAGGTTATGACAATGAAGAGAATCTCCTTTAAGGCCACTAGCCAAAGTTTGGGCTCTAAGGAACTTATCATTCCAACTGGGAAATGTACCTTTATAGAAAAACTTAAAGGTATTAATAGGGATAAAGATACCTTGAATGAAGAATTAGAAGAAGAGGAAGGCAATAACTCTGATGAGGAGATGAATGACAACATCGCACCTTCAGAGCCCTAAGGAGCCAAATAATCAAATTATTAGGGATACAAACAAGATCTTTCCTACCTTTGTGTTTTTATCAAAATTTAAGAAAAGGCTTTACAGTCTTGGAAGAAGAAAGCCTTGATAATCAAGCTTTTAGATAGAAGCATTGTTTTCAAGGCGTTTGACACTCGTCTACAAGTAATGGAGGCTAAAAAAGGAGTCATTAGATTGATTAACATTGGTTTGGTTATTTTGTGGTTCAATTTATCGAAAAAGGAAGACTAATTTCAAGCACTCACGGGTGAAACTTTAATGATTTATGACTACTATTTGATGGTTATGCCTTGGGAACTAAGAATCAATCCCTAACATGCAACTACTGATAAGGTAAGATGTTGGGTCCAGGTGCCAAGAGTTTTCCTTGAGTATTATGACAATGAGGCTCTTACTCTTATCGGTAATAGAATTGGCTCAACAATCAAAGTTGATCTACACATGGCATGTCAACTCACAGGCTACTTTGCAAGAAGAATATGCATCCTAGACTCCTAGTTGATCTGAATAAATGAGTTAGGTTTTTTTTGGACGGGAAAGGTTACATTTAGAATACAAAGGATTACATATGCTTTGCACTAACTTTGTATTTACGGGCACAGATAAGATGTTTGCCTATTAAAAAAATCACACATTCCTCAAGGGGATCTGAATAAATGAGTTAGGTTTTTTTGGACGGAAAGGTTACCATTTAGAATACAAAGGATTACATATGCTTTGCACTAACTTTGTATTTACGGGCACAGATAAGATGTTGCCTATAAAAAAATCACACATTCCTCAAGGGACGAGACAGAGCATTCCATCAATGGTGAAAGTCAAGGAAAAGAGAATACCCAATTGGCCTCTGTTATTCATAAGTAATGGTCTATTGTAGAAACCATGAAAGCAACGAAAAAGAAAAGAAAAATGGTCGAGTCTTCTTGTCGGGATCCTTTCGGCTCCTGTTTTGGTGTGCTTGTAGAAGAGGAGCAGATGCTTGTACTCAAGGATTAAGGAGTTGTACATTTTATAGCCATGCATGAAAATGTAATTGGGGGGCCACCGAACATTAGCAAATTAAAGAAAACATAAAATGGGGTGTTATTGCTGCGCACAATGAGATCATTCTACAAATGGCGAGCTAACTAGAAGAGTAGATTGAGAAGGTATAACAAAAAGGTGGTTTTACTAAACGCACAGAGAAAGGATAAGGGATATGATTAAGCAAAACAAAAGTAAAAAGGTTCTTATGCGTGCGTGGATAGTAGTGAAAGATGGACGCATTAATAATGCCCATTCCCATAAAAAGTCTCCTCTCAGCCTGATACAGAAGGACATGGAAGCTTCCCTTACTCTAGCTAATCCTGAGGAGGAGCTCAAATAAAATTTGAATCCAACTGAAAGCCATGGGCCGAGCCCCTAGATTCTATTCAACCAAGCCCAACATTATGCAATAAATCCCTTGATTCTATAGTTCCTAAAATTGAATTTCCTTTAATGGGCTTCTAGTTTTTTTCAATTATTAAATTATTTTAATGATTAATCTAATTTACAAGAATGTAAGGGGCGCCTGTGGCAAAGGGCTTCTCAGAAATCTCAAAGTGGTTCTTGATGGGCTGAAACCTAATTTACTCACTTTAGCAGTGTTAGCATCTAAAATTTTATATCATTTTATCATATTTTTCTTAGATTTTAATATATTTGGTTTAATTATGTATATTTTAACTGTCCAAAATGTGTATTTTATTTTGGTTTTGCATATTCACATTAGTTTGATATTTTGGGCTAAATTATGTTATTTTAGTTTAAGATTTGATTAGTTACATTTATGGACCTTTGTTGATGTTTTCGAAAGGCTTTTGGATGGTAAATCAAATGCATAAAAGGTTAAGTTTCATTAATAGTGAAAATAATGCAAAGTTATCTTAAAATCGCAACTTTTATTGCTGTCAATAAAATATTTCATTTTATTTATTTAAAAATGCTTGGGTGGGATGGATATATGCTAAGAGCTCAACCCATAACACATTTTTCTCACTTTAAGATACGTTTTGAGTTTGATTGTATTAGGGTTTGGGCATTAAAAGAGCTTGGAGCAAGAGATTGGAGTTTTGAAGACATTTAAAACTCGTTTTCTTTGGTTTTTTTTTTCTACTCCTCTTCCCTTTCTCTCTTATAATCTGAAATAGGTCCAAGCAACAAGCACAGCTGGACGAATGATCAAGTAAAAGTTTTGGAGGCCGTTCTGCCACTTAGGCCTTCAACACGATTGACGGACATGGAGCTGGACGAATGTGAGGAGACTACACTCCATGATGTCAATTTGGAGGAGGAGATGGGGAGGAAGCAACAAGCACAGCAGGAGGCATATGATGAGGGTGAGGATATGCATGGTGGTGCTCAGAGAGTGCAATGTGCCCAGCAGTGATGAATTTGCGGGAGTAGAGTCAAAGATATGAATGATGCCAATAACTTTTGGTCATAATGCGAAGCGAATTGTCTAAGGAAATTGAAGAGTAAGTACCTGGAAGTTTTTTCCACCCTTGGGCAATATTTCCATTTTAACATTCTTAATATACCCTTTTTCTTGGATAGCCTAGATATCATCTTTCTCTCTTAGGCCTCCAAAAGTTATGGGCCTTTGCTGATGGTTGTACCATGGGTGAATTGCATGTCTTTACCAGCTTCCGCTAACATTTCCATTCACTAAAGCCAGAGCATTAGTTTATATTCTATTTTCGCATGTCAATTTACAACATTATAGAGGGTTTCGTGTGGATGTTGGTTGTAATTACTGTTGTATGCCCCAGCATTGTCCCCCCCCTTTTGGGTCAAAAGAATATCCTAGCATAGCATTGTTAATGTCGTGCTTGTTTTATGTTTTCAAATCCTTTTCTTGGCAGCATCAATTAAAACTGGTGAAGAAAGAACAAAATGCTGATCTATAATGCATCTTTGCCTTTTTCTGTGAGCCAAGGGAATCAGTACGACCTGGCATATGGGATCATAAGGATTCAGGATATCTTTTATTAAAAATCTGTCTTCTGTTGAGCATTTACATCCCAATACAAGATTTGCTATAACCCATTAGAAGATATTTGCGGATTGATGTAGCGACTAGAGCCGTTGTTCAATATCTCACAATTGCTGGAGCATGTCGAAGATGAATCTGTCTGTCATGGCCCCTGTTGTTCTTGAACATGCAAGACAAGCGCTGCGAAATTGAATCTTGTAGCCGCTAGAGCAGTTGGCAATTGTCGGATCCAGGCAGAGAGAAAATCGATACTTAGGTTCACATTATTGTTAATTGTCTTCGGATGCGATTCCTTTGCCTCCTGGCTTCTGCCTCGCCAACTGCAAAGTATATATTTTCCATGATTTGTCTAGATCTATTGAAACATCTACCCATGATTATTTTAAGCATCTGCAAACCATTTGGGGAGACCGACTGATCATAAACTCTGGTGTCTGCATGCATCTGAAGCACTCTTCTAGCAAGAAGCCCCTTGGCTACTTTTGGTTGAATATCGGCGGTTCATGTTTGAAGATCTCTCTACCTGTGAAAGTGTTACTGCAAGGTTTTCCTCAAGAAAAGCTTATGTAATGCAATGAAAGAAATTTGACTTGCCTTTGATTAATTACTTACGGGATATATTTGTATGTGTCAAAAAGAAATAGCTAATTGATAACCAACACCTTTTTAAAAAAAAAAAAAAATTTATCTTCTTAGGCATCAGACTAGCATTTGAACTTGGGACCTCAGACTCTTTAAGGGCCTACCATGAAGAGCGATGCTGCCAGTGTTATAACTTGTAGCCAACACTTGACATCATGTAATGTAAGCTTCTTTATATTTGCTTTGAAATTGACGAGTACCCTGGGGCAAGAAAAGGGGGAGGGGTATTAGATGAATGATATCTTGGTCGACCAGGCCCAGCCAACTCAACCAGGAAGCAGGATCGTTTCCTCTGGGCACTCGTGACTACTTCGTTTTCGTTTAGATAGCTACTGTTGCATATGAAACGCACTTAGAAAAGGAAAGGGGGTAAAAAAAGGTTCCCTTCTTTCCACTGTTTACTTTCACTTCCCATCACTGTCACTGGACACTTCCCCCTTCGTATCTATTTACATCTCGCGAGTTTCTGTCCATATTCTCCATTTAACTCCAAATGAGTATCTGTACCCCCACAAGGCAACGAAATCGATTCTCCAAGAGGCAAGAAAAGGCGAATTTATATTGTTATTCACAACCGGGAGGGGAGTTCGAAATATTCTCCCAAACTCCCAAGAACCATTAAGGTTTTCAAACAGAGGGAAGTCCAACCTTAGTCACGTGGGATATCCACCTTCTGTTGAAGATATCGTAATAATTGGGGGATTGTAAATACAGGCTTGTCCCTTGATTTGATACATAACTTCGCAACAGCTAGAAGGGTTTTTAACTCCCCAGAATTGTAGTTGTCGCCAAGATCAGGGTCTACCATCTTATGAATGGTACTGTAGAAACGTGATTCCTGGATCCATTCTATTAGATCGGAACCTTCCATCTCTGATGACTGGCCAGTGACAAGCTCCAGGATGAAAACTCCCAATTGGAATATTATGCTACCACTTTTCTGCCTCGCGCTGTCATCTGAAATGAATTAGGTCGGTAATGAGACCGCTAATGGTATGTGAGCATGTCAGCTAGAGTATTCTACAGAGAATTTACCTCTTGAATTCGGCATCATAACGGGATTTCCAACACAAGTAAGAAGGCCGAAATCAGATAGCTGTGAACACCGAAGGAAATGTCATTTGATGGTGAACAACATTTCTTAGTTTGAGTATATTTTTTAATTTGCCCTTTTGGCATGTCTGCAAGACCGAATTAGTATCCGCGAAAAGGAGAGAGTTTGCCGCAAGATAAAAAAGTTTTCCTTACTTTAGCTGTAAAATTATCGTCTAACATGATATTGCCAGAGCTGATGGAGACATGGCATAATGGTTGTTCAATGAAGAGAAACAAGTATTCCTGCATCACAATAGTCATATAAGTAGCAGTGGCACGTGTCAAAATGAGATAATTGCTGGAAGATAATTGTAGCTTTTACCTTCCAGGTCTTTAATATTATTATTATTATCCTAGTTAAAACTAATGAACGAATGTAACTGACATGTTGAATCTCCATCCAAAGAATTAGTTCAATAATCTGTCAATGATCTTAAACTCTCTCCATTTCGAAGAGTATCACAACAAATTCTTAGAATTCAACTAAAAAATAATTACCAATGTTAAAATTAAGAAGCTATGGTCTATTTGGCTTGCATCTACGTGTTTGGTGAGCATATCATGTTTATTTTTGGAAACCTCGGAAGACAATAAAATTCTTGGTTCTCCAATTAAGTCGCCTTAAAATCTGAGGAAGAATAAAGGTGTCATGTATGCAGTGCAGTAATATGGCAAGCTAAAAAGCTTGGAACTTATGGACATGCTTGTATAATATGGAGTGATTGATCGCGATTGTAGAGCTTACCAGGGCAGCCACAACATCAAGAGCTATCTGCAACCTTGTCCTCCAGTTTAAGGGTGTTTTCAGGGGATCTGCCATCATTCAATCAACAAAACAATATCAAAATAGTGCAAACATCATTATGATGCTCCCCAAATTTCCACTTTTCTGACGTTACCATTTAGATGTTCCTTCAAGCTTCCATTCTCTATGCTGTCAAAAATAAGCAACCTGCTGATATACCCATGTTAAAAATCGTCAGACTTATTTATATTTTACATTAACGGTGGTCCGTACATGATTAAGATGGTGTTTAGAACACAGAAAGCAACGAAAGGATTCCCATTCATTCGTCAACATGTGACTGCAAGTATCTATAAGCACCTCACTTGCCACTAAGTAGTGGCAAGACTCGTGTCAGGTAAGAATCCTAATGGCAACCTCAAATGCCACGGCTATGGTTGTGGCTCAACTGGCTAGCAATTCATAATTCGTGGATGCATAATCCATTATGAACAGCGATTGAACGTGAAAGTATGCTTCAAGAGGGAAGGATTGGAGACTCGGTTTAAGAAATATGCTGCTAAGAACAATTTGGTCCACCTCACTAGAAAATATTAAACATAAGCCTCGGCATACTTGGAAGAAAACTTTAGTTACTGACAATTACCACTTCTGTTCTGATCATGAGCATGGCGAAAGTGGAATAAAAACAATGCCATGTATATAACTAAACAGGTGATTATGTGAAGCGGAAGATAGTCTTACAGGCACAAACCTCTTATGTCTCATGGAAAATCCTTTGAGTGACAAAAGGTGTCGATGATGCAAGCGGCCCAAGAATTGCACTTCGCTGTAGAAAATGTCATCTGCTTGATCAAAATCCTTTATTTCTTTCACCAAAGAAACGCTACCGTCCTCAAATTTGGCCATGTATGCAGCAACTTGAGAATTGCTATAGATGATTCTGTGAAAACCATCCGTTGCTCTTTTAACATCCTTGTACGAAAGTCGCCTCATAAAGTATATCTGATCTGAATTCAGGGCTTAAACAAGTTCAATGCTAACGCCTAGAAAGTCTGAACTTCTATACCTCTAATATCTAATAAAACCAGAAAGCCCCCTGTTTTAATCAACCATCGGAGTAAATTTTCATTTTTTACTTTTGGCCAAACCATTGGAGTAAATTAATATAGATATTTTCAGAATTACTAAATACTGCAACTTCCAGACTCCATTTCACCCTGCAAAACAAAACTTTTAGAGCAATTAAAGCATACCATCTTCAGATCAGCCAAAAATATGATCGAACTAGCACAAGGTGATAGTGCCTGAGTTCGTACAAGTTGATAAAGTTAAGAGAGGGCGGAAATTAAAGATGGAAATAAAGGAAGAAATTGAAGGAAGATTCGGTTACCAGAGCGAGATCGGCGAAGCCATTCAAGAAGGCGGCGGCGCAGCTTGCGGATCAAGGGATCCATTGGCATGAAAAAGGAAGGTTAACAGCAGTGAGCATGAAGATAACACCGTGAAATTCCATTCCTTATTATAAAGACTACTTTTATAGAACAAATCTGCAGAATCTTTTCACCTTCGTGGTGAGAGAGAGACAAAGAATGATGAAGGACCGAAGGTGGGTCAGTAACGGATTAGTCGGTAAAAAAACTACCAACGTCACTCTATAGGTTCCATTTCGTTGACGGTGAAGACGTTCAGTTGATAAACTTGACAGAGCTAGTTACAAAAGGAGCAAGAATAAAAGGCATTTTTATGGCTTACAATAAAACGGCGTTGTCGTTTACGGGCGAGGTCAGTTCGTGATGATTTTGGTTGCAGGCTTGCAGCTGCAGTGCTGCACAATGAGCCTGATGACGGCGATTTGGCAAATTTAAGCTGCCTTGCAATTAAATGATAATTTGTCAACGATTGAACCATGCAATTGGCAGAAGTTTTGCCATCAATTGCACGGTTTCCAATTCCTTGAACATAAAGTTAATGGAAAGATTATGTAAATTTATTTGTATATTTATAAAATTGTGTTGTAAATCTAAGGGATAGATTTGTAAATATTAAAATACTATCTTTTTAAATTTACTTATGGACTAAAAGATGCCACATGCATGCATAAAAAATTAGGAGAAATTTTCGTGCCTGTTTGGATAAGGAAAAAACGGGCGTTTTGGACCCAAAATCGATTTTTTTTTGTCAATCTATCCAAACAGTCGAAAATGATTAAAAATCAATTCTAGGCCAAAACGCGCATTTTTCCCGAAGCTCCCTTCGTCCGCTTTGCCAAAAGTTTGTCAAAAACGTTGGGAAAAATTACAAAAACAGGCCCAGGAAAAAATTACAAAGAAAGCACATAATTTAATAAAAATAAAATTAAAACTCTCTTCTTTTTCTTTTTTTTTCTTAATAAAATTTAAACTTTATATATTTAAAAAATTAATATTTAATATTTAAAAATTAAATTATATATTTAAAAATTAATTTTGATTAAATTATCTAAATATATTCAATTCTGTTAAAATCAATTTTAAAAAAACAATATCCAAACAGATTACGTTATAACATAATTAATTATGATTAAAATCTACCACTTAATCAATTATTTTCATAATCTATTATACCCAACTGAAATCCAAACAGACCCTTCTTCTTTTTTTCCCCCTCTTCTTCCTTGTTTGTCTCCGGTCATTATGTGGGCGCAAATATATGTTTAATTATGTTTGGTTATGGCTTTATAGAACGCGACTCTCACGTTAAATTCAATATATAATCTAATTTTAATAGGTCATTACATATTATAATTGTTTTAATTTTTTTATTTTAGCAAACTTCACGTCTTAGATTAAATAAAATATATTTACAATAGTTGAATAAAAATAATAGAATAGATTCTGGTATTTGTTGCTTGTGTCTCATCGGATCTTTTATAGAATAAGAGTATATGCATTAAAACATGAAATCTAGAAGGCCTTAATGTAACATAGGATGAAGTAATTGAAGGAAAAAAGAAATAAAAGCCATACATGTAAAACTTACAAAATAATAAATTTCATTATTGGGTCTCTCTTTTTTTTAATTCTAATGAAATATAATTTAAACCGTCTTAGTTATTCTTATAAAAAAAACAGAAAACTTATTATATTAAACCATTTTGTGAGTTCAAAAAAAAAAAAAAGCAAGACTAGTTAAGTTGTTGATTATCATTAAACATACCTTCCCTTATCTCATTGCTCCATCATTGCCTTGTTTATTATCCAACCCCAACATAGCCACAGTGCCTTTACAAGGCAAAGCAAAGTCACAATTAGTCATCTCCCTAAAAATAAAATTGACACGCATATTGTATTAATATTCCAAATAATAATAATTAAACAAGATGTTTAAGTAGATTGCCATTAACATAATAATTAGTTCCTGAATCTATCTAAGTCAAGTTCAACTACTCCAATACTGCACAAAGGACAAGAAAGGCGATGAGATTTGTATGAAAGGGGATCGGTTACCTAGTGTACAATTAATAATTGCATAAAATGTAGCGCTTTATATGAAACTAATTAGAAATAGATCAATGAAACTCATGAGAAATAAAGTAGAAAGTGAGATTAAACACTTATTCACTGTGCCAACGTATTTTTGCAAACACAAAATCAAGACAAAAAAAATATAAATACAGTTTGTATTGATTTAAAGAGCTTATAATCTAATGAATTTTATAAAAAATATTACAATACATAGTCTCTCCCTCATCTAAAACATGGGCATACTTTTCACATAGCTTTGCCAAAAATCATGTGGCTTTAGTTATTCATGAGTCATTAAAAAAGGCCTTTCTAAAAATTTGTTGCATTTAAATAAAAAAACCACTTGCAAGATTTATTGCTCATGCGCTAAATGTATAATAAATTATTTTTAACAAAAACTTGTTAAATTTTACCGTGCTTTTGGTCATACTAAAAATATAAACATCTTATTTTATTTATGAACTTATTATTCATGGAAAAATTAAAAGGTCATTTGGAAACAGCATAAATAAAAAATATGTTACTGTGATATTATAAAAATATAATATAAAATATGCTAATTTGCTAATATGATATCATAAATAAAAAATACGACAAAATAATATTATAAAAATATAATATAAAATTTTTAAAATTAAAAGATAACAATGCTCTGAAACTTTTTTGTAAATAGTATCTAGCATCCTTTTTTTTTTGTTTAAAGTAATTTTGCCTCAAAATTTTAAAAAAGGGAACAATTTTGCTTTATCATTAGTGTGACCCTTTATTTAATCGTTACCTTCGCTTCTTGCCACTTGGCATTTTTTAAAACAAAAAAATGAAAAAAAAATATAATCCAGCCCAATTAATTATCTGCATGAGGCCGTGCCTAGCTTCAAGCCTTATCTGCATAAACACCATCAATTTCTTCTAGCTCAGTGCTTTCCGCCAACAATTTTCCACTTTGAATGCATAATCCGATTAGTAGTGTCACATCACATAATCTTCCATGGAGAACCAATCCTTTCCCAAAATAAATAAATGCATAAATAAATTTGATGCTGCTTTTAATAAGCTTTCACTTTGAACCAATCTTCTCTATTATATGCATTTACAAACCTTGGGCACAGTGAAACCAATCCCTCAGCCGAATGATTTCTTCCAGTCCAGTGCGTTCAGCTCCTCGCAAAATGATCTTTGCATTCCTCTAACAATTCTCATGTGACCTAAAAAGTCCCTAGTTGATTAATATCTATCAAACTTTCAAAAATCATAGCAACAAATTTTCAAAGTCCAAACTTTTATCAGCAACAATCAAAATCAATAAAACCAAAAAAAAAAAAAAAAGAGCATGGCAACTTGAACACAAACTCGGATCTGGAACATCACAAAATTCCCGAAGCCACCATCCCTCACTAGATCCAAACTCCGCTCATGAAGTTGCTTCTTCGCCGTTACTTCGTTGAAGCCGCCGCACCAAAATTGCAGATCGCTGTTCCAAATCAACTTCACCTATGCGGATCTATGCTCTACATCCGTCTACTTTGCAAGCACTGTCACTTGGCTCCAGTTCGCCCGTGTCATGGCAACTCGAGCCTGAGCTACTGGGTCATCTTCTTCATCTTTATTTATTTATTTGTTTTTTTTAATACAAGACCACGATAAAAATAATATAAAAAGACCGAGATCAAGTCATGTTAAAAGCATGAGCCTCCTACAGTTAAATAAAGTAATATTAAAATGTTCGCTTGAAGTTTTATAAGTTATAAAATCTGTGCAATGGTTAGTTTTTTTATAAATATAATCAAAAGTAATTTTTCAGTTTATCATAATAATATTTATGATGTTTTTAATGATTGTTGAAAGAGGGTGCCTATGGGTGAAGTTACATTTAGTAAGGGATAAAATCTTCATAAAATCAAAGTAGACATTAATTCTGGAATTCTTAACATTTAAATAAATGTTTAGTTTTTTCAAAATTTTTATAAGCTCAATTACTATGCCGAGTTGATAACTAATGTTTTCCAAAAATTCTTTAATCTAGTTATTCTTGTTGTTTTTTATAAGTCCTTTACACGCAGTTATATCATTAATGTCAAATCTAGCCCACCTAAGATTTAATGTACTCCATCTCCTTTGATGGCAAAAGTTTTGGGTGGAGGGTTGAGGTTGAAGGTAGAGAGACATTTTTTTCATCTTTTCAAATCGCTATTCCTAGATGAAGAGAGAGAAAGAGTAAGAGTATTTTATTTGTGTAGGCAAACTTGTGCAAAAAAAAAAAAAGACTTGTAAATAGACATGTAAAATTTACAAATGCCACATGTAAATTTGTTAAATTGAGTTATAAATCTAAGAAATAGACTTGTAAATATTAAAATACTTTTTAAATAAAATTACTTATAAATTTTATAATTTTATATAATATTTTACTTATAAATATTAAAGTATTGGTATTTTAAAAAAAACACACACACATAAAATGTTTAATTTTTTCCTTGACAGGTCAACATCAACAAGTGTCCTGTTGATGGGGTTGCAGACTATAGTGAGTCATGGAGAAGAGACATAAATCATTTCTATTAACATTATCAATACCAATTCAATAAAAATATAAAAAATAAAAGTAAGTTAAATTTTAAATATAACCTTCAAATAAAAAACAAAAAGCAAACAAACAGTATAATATTATTTTTTTGTTGTCTTTCCCTCTCTTACTTTTTAAGAATAATTTAAAAATTTTAATTTTAAACAAATTAATCCCATCAACTAATGACTTATAAAGTGAATCATATTATATTTTTAGAAGATGACCAATAAACAAGACTAGAGGTGTATATGTGATGTGATATTTTCAAGCAAAATTGATTACACCTTAGTTTTTGAATATTTTAATAAATTTTCAAAACATTTTAATTATTTTAAGAAAACTGAGATATATTGGTTATGTTGAAAAAAATACCCAATAAGATAGAATTAAAAAAAATTATTGACAAACAAATTTAACCCCATCATCTAATTTAACTAAAGTTTTTAAATTTTTGTAAAGTGGTTAAAATTATCCTTCACATATAGAACTAGAGATAGAGATGGTATCTCATTTCCTTTCATTTACTATTAGAATAGCATCTTTTTAAAAGTTCCATGTATATTTTTACGAGAAGTTTTGTAAAATGTTAAGAGTAGTTAATGTGTTTATTATAAAAATATCCTTGATAAATATGATAAAAAAAATACTTGGCCAGTTATCCCACTAATTTGACTCATTCCCCTATTTTTTTTAACCCTCATTTCTTTCTAATCTAGCTCAACAATAAAGGATATACTTAAAGATACTGGAATGGTTTAGGCCTGGCAATATATAATCATGATTCATGAGACTTGAGTGTATTTTTTTTTTTTTATATCTGAAGACTTGAATGTGTTTACTTTCACACAAGATTAAAATGCAAAATAAATTTAAATTAAAGTGCAGAGCTTTTTTTTTAATACTTATCAAAAATTAAAGTGCATACCAATAACTAATCCTTCAATATATTTTGTTGATCCTATTCATGAGATAAAGAGAGATAAAAAATTTAATTTTATAGAACACTTATCAATTCTCAATATTTATCTTTATATTTTTGTCCTTGTTAAATACTTTAAATAAAAATACTAATAATAAGATTTAAGAATATTTATTAAAAATAAAAGTAAAAACTTATTAAATTTTAAAATAAAGTTAATGAGGCTTAAAATTTTTCTTGATTTTAATAAAATATATTAAAAATAATTTATAGGACTACAGGTAATACTCTTTATGTACTACATTATAAGTTATAGTTAATTAATTTATAATTTAAAAATAATATTAATTAAAATTTTAAATTTTTAAAAATGTTTATATTTTTTTATTGATACCTTTATTAAATGTTGAGTTTTAATAATAATAATTAAAATTTTAATACATAATTTTTTAAAATAATAATAAATAAAATAGAAATATAATTAAAAATAAATATAATAATTTTTTAATGTTTTATATTTTGGATGAATGATGAGGTGTTGAAAAGATTTTTTTATGTTGTGATTATTGGGGAGGGAGTGTATCTTTTTCCGTTAATTTATTATTTAAAAATTAGCGTGGTAGCTTGTCGAAGCTCGACGAGGCTGCCGACTCTCGATTAACCTGACCGCAAAGGAAGCACAAGGATCGCACCGGGAGACGGTTTCCTTCCCGTCTATCACACTAGGCGATCCATGGAGGTTCCGTCTCATCTGAAGCTTTCCGTTCTTTCATGCATCCTATTGCTGTCATCATCTCAAATTCATGCTACAAGGGTCAAATACTGCGGTAAGCTCACCTTTCTCCTTTCATTTGACATATTTTTTTTGGGGGTAAATCTTACCCAGTTCGAGATAAGGGACGTTTTTTGTTTTTGTTTTTGTTTTTGTTTCTGTAATGTTTAGTGTATGTTGCAATGTAGTGTTTAAGAATAACAATTATCTCTCCTGTCATTAGGTTTCTACTTCTATTTTGGACGTTGTCTTTGCTTGCTTCGGTAGTTTTATTTAATTATCTTTTGCTGCTTTTTCTAAAGCCACAAATTCGATATAGTGGAGCTGTGTTTTTCAAGTTTCAATGCTCTGACGTTTTAGTCGAATTGAACATTTCTTAATCAATCACTGTTTCACAAAGTATAATTTTCATTCCAAATTTCTCGGTAAATTTGCGGATTCTAGATTGCTCAGTAAATTTGCAGATTGTGTCATCTTACGTGAGCAAGAGGATCCATCTGCATCCGATCACCTTTATGTACATTTCGTTTAGACTATGGCAGATTTATATCGATTGATAGCTTATAATTCTGCTCAAAATTTGTGCAGACAAGCAAGGAGACTATACTGTGAAGGTGATTGGAGTTGAAATATCACCCGACCCTGTGATTAGGGGGAAACCGGCTACCTTTAAGATTTCAGCT
This sequence comes from Prosopis cineraria, assembly GCF_029017545.1. Taxonomy (NCBI): domain Eukaryota; kingdom Viridiplantae; phylum Streptophyta; class Magnoliopsida; order Fabales; family Fabaceae; genus Prosopis; species Prosopis cineraria. Next base: position 36,205,222 of record NW_026555338.1, on the reverse strand, counting down.
GCTACGGGTAACTTCACACTTTCTCGCTGTTTTGTGCTCCCTCAATGGTATTCTAAAAAAAATATTAGTTGAAACCTTAATTTCTTGAAAAAGTCTACATCTTTATAATTTTACCCTCATTAAATACCTTTGCATAAATACTTTGATAATAATAATTTAAATTACAATGCATCATTTTTTCAAAAAAAGTAATAAATGAAGTAGGGGTATAGTTAGAAAAACAATTATAAAAGCTACTCAGTGTTCTATATTTTGGATCAAGTAAGACTTTTAGAAGATGCCTTATAAAGTGGTTTGGAAGGAGTAATTCTTTATCTTTATTACTAATTTGTTTCTTTACTTCTTCCAATCTCCATCATGGTTTCTCCTCGTACTTAAAATGCATGGCATTGCGCTCTTATGTGCAGATGTAGAGGTTGACCACAAATTGTTGGATTGACTTTCATCTCTATATGCACAAAAACAGAATGATTAATTAAAATAAGATAGTTGCCAGTTGGCATTAAAATTTAAAGTCTGTTTACAAATTGTACTGATCATTTCTTGAGATTCATTAGTCATTTTGTGTGTGGAAGTGGCTTTGGTAATCTATTTTTATTTAATAGTAACAAGTGGAATTGCTATTTATGTTTCTATCAGGTGAGCCTATTTCTGGCGGTAAGTTAATAATTGAAGTTTCATACTTTGGGGTGCATGTCCATACAGAAACTCATGATCTTTGTGAGGAAGCATCCTGTCCTGTCACTGCAGGAAACTTTGTGCTCGCTCACACGCAAACACTACCTTCATTTACCCCACCGGTGTGTTCCAGCTTCCCATATGCATTCTCTTACCAATGCTGAAGCCATTATGAAACTATCAATTTGTCATGAGTATTGAGTTTTTCTTGATATGAGGAGCTTCCTGACATTTACATCCATGCTGACATTTAAAATTTACTTAAAAAAGCATTAAACCTTTGCCAAGTTTATTGGACATGTTCAAACTTGCCCTTTCTGTACTATCTTCCCTTCTATGCTCTTACCTGCAAAATTGTTGCAACATAAATGTCAGTTATTGAAGAGCAAGTGTGTCTCTGCATTATTACTTGTAAAAGTAGATTGAGATTCTTTTTATTTTTTCTCTCTCTTTGGTTGTTCCATATAATCTTTTTCTTTAATAAAAATATCAAAAAAGAAAGAAAGAAAGAAGAGTCATCACGGCATTTATCTGTTAGGTCACGCATCACTTATATCTAAAATCCAAAGTCATGTTACCATAAGATCATGCCAATCCAATTGGTAATATGTTGGAATGCTATTCAGCTGGGCATTTGAATCTATGGGAATGTTGGCCTTTGAATCAACTTGACCTTTCTATTTGTCCAAGTTTGGATGTGGAACCTGTGATGTCCCATTCAAGCAACAAGTAAAGGTCAATTTGCATATTTTCTTGACTGGTAGACAAGGTCAGTGCACCTTTGCTCACTAATCTTGGCCCTCACTTCTTTTAGGTTGGTTTGTATGGCTGGCTTCGGTAAATCTTTTTTTCTCTTCTTTTGTTCTCCCTCCTTCAATGAATTAGTCGAATCCTGCTGTTCATATTTTTTTGTTATACCCTTTGATTGAGTTGTCTGCGTTTGGTTCTCTCAATATTTTGTAGCTAGAAGTCTGACTGATGCTAGATTATTGGATTACAGTGTCAAGACCGGACTCACCCAATTTTTCTGGTGGCATGGCCTTTAAGATAATGCTCAACATTCTTTAGGACACTGATGCTCTTACGATATTCGCCTCTTCCTTTCTTTCTTACGTCAGTGAATTTCTGCAGCCACCTAATGTTAACCAAGCGTCCAAGTGTACAGGGCTCATGTCTTGAAATGATTTTCTCTTCCGATTTTCCCTGGTTTTGCTTGTTTAATGCGGTCGTAAGCAGTATACTTCGTTGATTTAGTCTTATGCATCCTTACTCTGAAGTTAAATTTTGGAAAATCTATTTCAAAAGTATAATTTTTGTTCAGTTATTACTGATGTTATTTTGTCTGGTCATATATAATTTAACCTTGTTTATGTCCTCATACTTAATATTATTCGATTAAATTGAGGGAGTAGGATAACTGAAAGTTTTTTTAAGGTTCTGTTTCCTCATTTAGAATTGATATTTTTATATAGTCAATCTGTGGTGCAGAAAGCTTGAGCCTGGAGCCCCAAAACTTTTTGACTATGGGCGAACCATTGGTTTAACATCTGTTTTCAATAGATTCCAACTCAATGTTCTGAAAGCTCGACTTGCTTCAGCTTTCAGTAGTATATCTCAAGTCAGTATAGATGTAGAATCTTCAACTTATGGCAATTGATGTAGCATTTTGTCACGTCCACTATATCGAGTCAGCAGATGAGTGGTGAGCTGAACCATGACGTGGCGATACCCAATGACGGTCACACGGATTTGGCTGCTTTGCGTAGAAGCACTCGTCCAAGAACACTCACGTGGAAGTTACGAGAGGGGCAAGAGGGATAAAATGCATGTGCATGCAATGAGTGGAAAACAGTGTGTGATTGTAATTGGTCTCTCTCTCCTTTCTGTTATTCCTCCTCCTTTCTCTGGTAATTCTGTTCTGTTATCGTTTCCTTTTCTGAACTACACTTCTGCTGTATTGTTTTCTGATGAACTTCGCAATGCAATTTACTGATTAATACCAGAAGAATTTCCCATATTTTGTTGTATTCATTTTATTTCCTGAGATAAGGTGTGACAAGGTGCTCTCGTTGAGAGACGATGGCAGAGAATACGAGGCTGAAGGAGTTATCAAATGACCTGAAGAGTCTGCAGCTTGATATGCAGTGCATGCGCGACATTGTGGAGAGAACAGAGACTGAGAGCAAGAATATGCGTGAGTTAGTAGAACGAACAGAGGCTGCCAGTAATTCACGTTTGGAGCGCTTGGAGAAGGCTATTGGTGATTTCCTCCGAGCTCCAAATCCTAGAGTTGATAAGCTTGAGGCCACTATAGAGAATTTGGTGCGACAACCCAATCCTCGGCATGAGAAACTTGAAGCTAGAGTTGAGACTCTGGTTCGAATGGTTGAGGCTACACAAAGAGATAATGAAGCACGCAAGGTGTTGCAAATTGGCAGCTCAGATGGAGGAAGCGGAGCGAACAGCTACATGAATCAGCGACAGGTAAAAATCGATTTCCCTCGGTTTGATGGCACTGACCCCCATGGATGGATTTTCCGTGCAGAGCAGTACTTCGCATTTTATCAGATGACCACGCCTCAGAGAATTATTTTGGCATCAATTCATATGGATGGAGCGGCAATACCCTGGTTCCAGATGATGCTAAAATCGAACCTACTAACTACATGGGAAAGTCTCACCCAAGCTATTGAAGCTCATTTCGGCCCTACGCAATTCGAACATCCGAGATCACAGTTATTCAAGCTTACTCAGACAGATTCATTGGACTCCTACCACCAACAATTTATGACTCTTGCTAATCGAACTGAAGGAGTGACGGACGACGCTCTTTTGGATTGTTTTGTTGGGGGTCTTAAGCTAGAGTTACGTCGAGAAGTGGTTGCTCGTTCTCCGGGAAATTTATTGAAGGCAGTAAGCCTAGCTCGATTGTTTAATGAGAAGTACCATCTGGGAAATTGGGTAAGCAAGGGCAAGGGACACATTGGTGTGGCTGGAAATGCCGTCCCTCTATCAAATAAGCCTGTCACAACAACGACGGCTGTTGCGGGGTCGTCCTTCATTAAACCATCGACTGTTCCATTACTGCCCACACCCAATATTAAGCCATTGACGGCTGTACGTAAAATTACACCCGCAGAAATGCAGATCCGGCGAGAGAAAGGTTTGTGTTACACTTGTGATGAGAAATTTTCTCCAAATCACAAATGCATGAATCGACAATATATGTGGTTGCAAAATGAAGATGATAAAGAGGAACCGGAGTCCCCACCGTCCCTTACAGCTACAGATACGCCAAAAATAGAGGACACAGCTACCTACCATCACATCTCACTACAGGCTTATAATGGGACTGCAGGGCGAACTACAATACGGTTCTCTGGGATAGTCAAGGGCATGTCCGTACAGGTCTTGCTTGATGGCGGAAGTTCTGATAGTTATATTCATCCCAGAGTAGTTAAACACCTCAAGGTACCGGTGGAGCCAATTAAGTCCATGAAGGTTTTGGTAGGAAATGGACAATTAATGCAAGGATTGGGCTTGGTAAGGGAACTTCCAGTCCAAATCTGTGGACAAGTGATTTTGATTTCTGCATACGTCCTTGAGATAGCCGGATCAGACATTGTGATAGGCTCGGATTGGCTCGCTACCCTTGGCCCACATGTGGCAGACTATAGTAATGCCACAATCAAGTTTCTGGCCCATAATAATTTCGTCACTTTAAAAGGGCAAAAGGATGCTAGGTGTGAGATGACCCAACTCCACCAACTTCATCGAATTCATATGACAAAAGGCATCAGTGAAGTGTATCTGGTGCAGATGATGGCCTTGGAAAGTTTATTAAGTCTTGACAAGTCCGACGTATTGCAAGAAGATTTGGATACTGTGCTTTCTAAATACTCAATTGTTTTTGAGACCCCACACGAGCTTCCACCCTCAAGGGAATGTGACCACAGAATTATTTTACAACCAGGAACAGGGCCTGTTAAGGTCCGCCCGTACCGCTATCCTTTTAGTCAAAAGGCAGAAATTGAACGTATGGTTGAAGAGTTGTTACAAGATGGATTTATTCAGCCAAGTGTTAGCCCGTTCTCAGCGCCTGTACTCTTGGTTAAGAAAAAGGATGGTTCCTGGAGAATGTGTGTTGATTACAGAGCTCTGAATGCGGTCACAGTAAAAGACTCTTTTCCTATGCCAACAGTGGATGAACTTTTAGATGAGTTAGGTGGCTCAAAATATTACTCAAAGCTTGATCTTCGTGCTGGTTATCACCAAGTTCGGATGCATGAAGCAGACCGAGACAAAACGGCATTTCGAACTCATCAAGGATTGTACGAATGGCTTGTCATGCCATTTGGCCTCACCAATGCTCCTGCTACATTTCAAGCTTTGATGAATTCTGTTTTTAAAGCTTATTTACGCAAATTTGTACTTATATTTTTTGATGACATTCTTATATACAGTGCCACTTGGTCTCAGCATCTCGAACATATTGGGTTAGTGCTAGAGCAATTAGTTGCTCACCAATTATATGCAAAGAAATCAAAGTGTTCTTTTGGCCAGACACAAATTGAATATTTGGGTCATGTGGTAGCGGCAAATGGCGTGTCTATGGATCTTTCAAAAGTGGCAGCAGTACAACAATGGCCAACACCTGTAAATGTCTCCCAACTCAGGGGATTTCTTGGGTTGACCGGATACTACCGAAGATTCATTCATAAATATGCTTCGATAGCACAGCCCTTAACTCGATTATTGCAGAAAAATGGGTTCATTTGGACTAATGAGGCACAATCGGCATTCGACTTGCTTAAAAAAGCTTTGACCGAGGCCCCTGTTTTGGCTCTCCCAGATTTTTCTTTGCCATTTGTGGTTGAAACGGATGCCTCAGGGTGTGCGATTGGGGCGGTATTAAGTCAGAATGGACACCCTATTGTCTATTTCTCGAAACAACTTTCCTCTCAGATGCAAGCTCAGTCAGCCTATGTTCGGGAATTATTTGCTATCACGCAGGCTGTGGCAAAGTTTCGACATTATTTGTTTGGTCACCCTTTTGTTATTCGCACTGATCAAGAGAGCCTTAAACACCTTGATAAGCAGGTTCTTCAGACCCCTGAACAAGAGCTTTATCTACCCAAGTTACTAGGATACAGGTTTGCCATTGAGTATCGACCAGGTAAAACAAATTTGGCAGCTGATTCCCTGTCCAGAGTGACTTATATGGCCATATAGCAACTCCACTCCTCATTATTTGATGACATAATCATGGCAGCTCGTCAGTCAAATAGACTTCAGCGACTCCGCACTCAAGTGCTTCAGGAACCAAGTTCTTATCCTAATTACCAAGTCATGGAAGGTGTCTTGTATTTCAAGAGTCGAGTGGTGGTGCCTCATGAGGATTCACACCTAGTCCAACGTATCTTGCAAGAATTCCATGCATCGATTATAGGAGGTCATGCCGGTGCATTTCGAACATTTCGCCGTTTAGCCGCTAATGTGTATTGGCCCACTATGCGAAGAGACGTTCAAGTCTTCGTAAAAGAATGTCTCACTTGTCAGCGTGCCAAAGTAGCTCAGATTTCTCCAGCTGGCCTTCTTTGCCCACTTCCAATTCCATCACAAATATGGGACTCCGTGGCAATGGATTTTATCACCTCTTTACCCCCTACACGTGGGTATACAGTAATCATGGTGATGATAGATCGCCTTTCTAAGTATGCACATTTTGCACCTTTGAGTGCCCATTACACTAGTAAACAAGTAGCTGAAGTATTTCTCTCCCATGTTATACGTCTGCATGGAATGCCACAGTCAATTGTATCCGATCGGGATAAAGTTTTCACAAGCTCCTTTTGGCGTGCCTTATGCCAGCTTCAAGGAATTCAGTTGCAAATGAGTTCAGCTTACCATCCAGAAACTGATGGCCAATCTGAAGCATTGAATCGTTGTGTCGAAATGTACTTGCGATGTTTTGTCCAGGAGTGTCCTAAGCGTTGGTTAGAACTGCTACCATGGGCTGAGTTTAGCTACAACACCTCTTTTCACTCGGCTATTGGCATGACACCCTTTAAGGCTGTCTATGGCCGTGAACCACCCTTATTAGTTCGTGGGTACACCTCAGCTGATACACCTCCGGACATACATGCTTTACTGCGTGAACGTGATTTACTCCTCACTACTCTCAAGCGTAATCTACAATGTGCCCAGAACCGTATGAAACGTTATGCAGACCGTCACCGTCGGGAGGATACATTTCAGGTTGGAGACTTTGTGTTGGTCAAGCTGCAACCATATCGTCAGCACTCTGTTGCATTACGGAAACATCAGAAGCTGGGTTTTAAATATTTTGGTCCCTTCAAGGTCATTGAGCGGATTGGTACTGTCGCTTATCGTCTTGAACTTCCTCCAAGTGCTCGAATTCACACAGTGTTCCATATCTCCTTGTTGAAACGATGTTATGGGGATGTCACCTCGACCTATGTACCACTTCCGTTGCTCGCAGATGTTGATGGCCCTCAAGTTCAACCTTTGGAAGTTTTACAAACGCGACAAGTTCAACACGGTGATTCTTCTGTCACGCAGGCGTTAATCCGCTGGGAGGGTATTTCTGAGCCTACGTGGGAGGATTTACAATCTTTCCTGCATAATTACCCTGCTTTTGACCTTGGGGACAAGGTCACGCTCGTTGGGGAGGGCAATGTCACGTCCACTATATCGAGTCAGCAGATGAGTGGTGAGCTGAACCATGACGTGGCGATACCCAATGACGGTCACACGGATTTGGCTGCTTTGCGTAGAAGCACTCGTCCAAGAACACTCACGTGGAAGTTACGAGAGGGGCAAGAGGGATAAAATGCATGTGCATGCAATGAGTGGAAAACAGTGTGTGATTGTAATTGGTCTCTCTCTCCTTTCTGTTATTCCTCCTCCTTTCTCTGGTAATTCTGTTCTGTTATCGTTTCCTTTTCTGAACTACACTTCTGCTGTATTGTTTTCTGATGAACTTCGCAATGCAATTTACTGATTAATACCAGAAGAATTTCCCATATTTTGTTGTATTCATTTTATTTCCTGAGATAAGGTGTGACACATTTCTTGCATTATTGCCTTTCTATCAGATATCTAGATTGAGGCGACTGACTTCCTCTTGACGATTGGGTGCGACGGCTGATTTACCTATATTTATATACAACTTTACTTTTCAGCTGGATGTTTATTGCCTCTCTACTACTATTAGACTAGCGCGTGTAACTTCTTGAAGATAGGGTACGGCTTGGCTGATTTGTGTTGGTTTTATCTTTGTCGAACCTCGAACGTGGAAGTTTTTCAATTTTCTTTATTTCATTACATTTAGTCGTGTTATGCATGCTTTTCTTGTACAGTCCTTCCCCTTCTCATAATACCTGTCTTTGGACTTTGATAGTACTTTTCTTTTAAATTACTTGGTTCGTTATCAAATGTTCTCCTATTTATTTATTTATTTATTTTTAAATTTTTGTAGGGCTCTTATGTCCTGAAGATGACAATGGAAGATGAGAAGGATGAGCAGTTAACTTGCATCAACTTCAATTTCAAAATCGGTTTTGGATCTACAGTGTCCAACATCTAAGTGTTCACGGTCTTCAGCAGGACTTGGGGGGCTGCTTCAACTTTGCATAATATTATTTTATTTGTTGAGTGTTTTGTTAAGCTGTGCATGTGTATCAACTCTGAGGACCCTTGCCAAGTGGTGGGGAAACATAATGAAGGCGATTAAGAACATTCCTGTCAATAATGTTTTTAACATGAATGCTTGCTTCAACGTGAATATGAAGCATTTTCTTACACTCAAAAACATATGATCTTAAGCAAGATGTAAAACAAGGCAATCAAATGTAAAATTTCCACGTTATTTCATGAACCTAACTTTGTTTATGTTTATAGTCAGTCTTAAGCTTGAGCAGTGGAGGAGGTGTTGTGTTAGGCTCTTAATACTCAATGTAAAACTTTATAGTCCATGCGTATTTAGTAAATTAGTAGATTAGGTTTAACAAAATGTATAAGTTAGGCAAATAATATATAACACAATCTTCATATATTTTTAATTGAAAGTTTATGCGCGTTCAGTTTATTAGTTGGCTAGGCTTAATAAAAAGTTTTTCAGGTTTATAAACAACATAAAGTTTGTATATAATATGATAAAGTTCATTTATTGATAATACAATACTCATTTATTTTACATGATTTGTGTAATTAAGCTGAACATTTGAAAAAGTTTTTCAAATTCATGAACAATAGAAAGTCTGTGTATAATATGAAAGTATCTATTTGTTAACAACACAATGTCTGTCCATCTCACATGGTTCGTGCTGTTAAGTTGAACGTTTGCAAAAAAATTTTAGAGTTATGAACAATAGAAAGTCTGTATATAACATAATTAAGTTTATTTATTAACAATATAATGTCTATACATTTTACATGGTCCATCTATTCAAGTTGAAGATTGTCAAATAACATGACAAGTTCTATATATTAATAACACAACGTCCTTTTATATAGCACACATGAACATCTGTGCAAGGTCCTTATAAATTCACAATATATTTTTATTAAATTTTTAGGAATAAATACATCACATTTGGATAATTTACAACTAAATTCACAATTGAATATTCAATATTGACAAGATAATGTTCATATTTTTATAACGTGTAACCCAATCTTTTGACTATCAAAAGATCAGAGGTTGAAGTTTTAGGAAATGCTACTGCACATTAAGATATAGAAGTCATCCTTCCTATAATCTAATTCATTGAGAGTTGTAATTAACTAATTCACAATAAAATATCCATAAATAACATCAAAAGGTCCATATATTTATAATACAAAGTATATCTATATGATACACATAAATATCTACAAAAGTTAATTGCAAAGTTTGCACAGCATAAATTTCGTAAGTGATAACATAAATTTTATAAATGAGATCTACACTAGAACATGTATATTTGCTGCAGTCTGTATCAAAAACAACAAAAAGCCCATAAATAACAACTTGTTTTCATTAAATGAACATGAACATGTACTTATTACTTGATAAAATTGATATGGCTTAAGCTCTCTCTATGTCTTCTTTTGACAAAATAAAGCTGTTTAGAAGCGGTAATGGGTTCACAATATGTAATAATTACATTAGCTTCTATGCCAAAATCAACACACCACTTGATCCATTCTTTTCACACTATGGCAAATCGTTTCAAGAAGCTAGTTAATGTGAGAGGGATGTAGTTGGCGAAACACCTGATCGTCCTATCCATAGCTATATGAATAATAGTGGATCGTCCACTCCTTTAAGCAAAAATGCTTCAAATGTGAGCTTGGGAAGGAGGAGAAAGAAGGAAGAGGGAGGAAGAAGAAGAGAGGGAACAAAGAAGCATGATGGGGAGGAAGATGAATTTGATTATTATATCAATGTCGGGAGAGGAAGAGAGAGAAGGAAGCTATTGTTTAGCATCTAGTTATTAGAGGGGCAAATTGGTCATTTCACTAAAAACATAATTGCAAATGAGGCATTTAGGGTCTCAAAATAATTTCACATTCTATTAAGCCTTGTCTGTAAATTTTTATTTTTGAGGGCCCTAAATGCGATTTTTCCTACTATAAATTTATCAATGAATTCCTTATGCTCTTGTTTATTTTAATATATTTTATCATTGGACAGGAAAAATTTAAAATTTATTACTTCTATCTCAAACAATTGATAAAATTGGAATTTTATTTTTATTATATATACATATTTTAATAATATATTTTATTAATATTTAATAAAAATAAAAAATAATAACATGTTTTATAAATACTCTCTCCATTAAAAAATGATATTTTTAATCAAATCTCACTCCTAATAAAGTAGTTACTTATCTTTAAACTAATTCTATCTTTTCATATTTACTTCTATTTAATAAATTATTTTATCCTAAAAAATATAAATTAATCTATTCACTTGGGGTGCTTTTTAAAAAAGAAGATAATGAGTATACTTTAAAAAACTCAAAATATCTTATATTTTTTAAATATTTAACCTTTTAAAAGATACCTTATATTTTTAAACGAAGGAGCAACTCATTCCTTTTTTACTTTCACATTCAATCAGTTTTGCTTTTGGTCGAAACTACCTTGTTTGTTCAAGATTGGTTTCAATGCTCATCACATGGTGCTCGTCATGTGATGAAATTTGGATCGTCTGGATTATCAAGATGGTCTAGATTTAAAATACTATTATATAATCTCTCCATTAAAAAATGTAAGGCATTTTTTGAAGAGTTGAATGTTTAAAATGTAAGGCATTTTTAATTTTTCGAGGTGTAATTATTACCTTTTTTTCAAAAGTATCTCTATTGATAGTAACTTTATATTTATTATAGTGTATTTAATAGGGATAAATATGAAAAGATAGGGTTAGTTTGAAAATAAGTAATTATTTTATTGGGGTGAGATTTGGTTAAAAATACTTTACATTTTGGACGAAGGGAGTATTTTTTTATTTTATATTTATTAAAATAAAAATTAATAAAAATTATAAAATAATTTTAATAATTTTTATTTTTAATCTGACTTAGATTTAATTTGGAGGTTCAATTAAAATTTTTATAAATGATCTATATTGACTATCTACATGTACTCTACACAATCTAGATTAACATTTGATTAAATTTGAATTGTACATAATACATTTGAATAATCAATATATATCAATTATAAAATTTTTAATATTAAATTAGCCTTTAAAATTAAATTTAAATCATATTAAAAATAAAAAATTTATTAAAATATAATAGTACTTTAAATTTCATCACAGTGCGCTGAGCACATAAACCAATTTTCATTTGTTCCAACCAGAACAACACTTTCAGCTGTACTCCCTTTAATCCTGTTTATAAGTCATTTCTACCAACCTTATCAACACCAATATAATAAAAGTACAAGGAATAAAAGTAAGTGAAACTTTAAACATAATCTTAACGTAAAAAACAAAAAGTAAGTCAATCATATAATATTATTTTTTTATTTTTTTCTCTCTTACTTTTTAAAAGTAATTTAAAGATTTTAATTTAAAATAAAATAATCTCATCAATAAATGATTTATAAAATAAATTAGATTATTTTTAAAAATAACTTATATACTGAATCCAATGAGTGTCGGTCTTTCTGTATTCCGTTGCCTGATATGTTGTGCAGTGTAGTCCTCAGAATCAAATAGGTCCCACCCTCTTTTTTTTCTTTTAGTTTTTTTTTTGGGGTAAAATTTTGCTACTGACTCTGATAATGCCGTTCCTCAAGGTGCTGTTAATTTTCCGTACAAATGTGATTAATCCATGCAAATCCTCTTATAACTGGCAGATGGTAATTTTGATCCTGCTTTTAACATAGATTATTAGTATCCACCCTTCTGATTAATGCGACACATAAAATCAGGGATGGATCCAGAACCAAGCCAATAGAGAAGCCAAAATGCAAAATTACGTTATCGTGAGGGCCAAAATTAATTTTAACATTTTTAACCAAAACAAAAGAACAGAAACTCCTGGCGTTTGGAGTTCTGCGTTGAGTATTGCATGATTTCAGCTAATTTTCACTTGATTTTGAATTTCCAAGGCTGACGATTTTTTATTTTAAATTCACACTATTCATGTATTTTTATTTATTAAAGAGATTGCATTGCATCGTATCACATTATATATTTTTATATTTTCTTATTAAATATATATATATATATAAATATTAATATATTTTTTATTCAACACTTATAAAATTTAGATATATATTATATCATTTAAATAAATTTTAATTTATCTAATCAATTTTTAGAAAAACATGGCATACAAATATTTGAGAAATTAAAAACAAAATAATTAATGTGTGTTTGGTTTTTAATTTATCAAAAGTTTATTTGTTGAAAGTTTATTTGACAAAAGTTATTTTAGTAAAAGTTAGTTGTTATAACAAAATTTGTATTTAAATATATTTTTTTAAAAGTTAGTTTGGTAAATTAAAATTTTTTTAGATTATGATAATAAAGTATGCTATTAAATGTATAGTTACTAAAAAAGACATTAATTTATGATGATTTATAATTATTATTATGTAAATATAATATATTTAAAATATTTAAAAAAATGTGATAAATATTTTAAATAACATAAAATTTGATCTATTATGTTAAAAACTTGATATCTAATTATTTATAATATTTTAATTTATAATTTTAAAAAAATGATAAAGATTTATAATTTTTATTATACATTAATATTAAAAATTAACATGATTAATTATTTAATTTATAATATTAAAAATTGATATCTAATTATGATTATTTAAATGATAATTATATTTTTAATGAATTAAATATTTTTTAAAATAAAAAAATAAGAAATTAAATTTAAAAAATATGATTAAATAATATTTTATTTTTTAAAAAGTATTGAATGGAGCTTTATTTTTTTTCACTTTTGAGCTCATTTTAAAAGTTCTTTTACTCTAAACAAATTTTTCAAACAGTTCTTTACATTTTAAGAGTGAAAAAATACTTTTGAAATGTGACTCTTGAAATATAAAAAGTTAATTTACATGCCTCACTTAACAGGCGCGTGCCACCGCAGAAAAAGGTCGGGCGGGGAACAGCATTTATTGCAGAATGTTGCCACCTTGTTCCAGGGGGATTGATGCCCGGTGGCTTGTTGTAACGCCCTTAAGAGTGGCAACGACGTGACAGTGCGTCCGAAGTGGGAGGGAGATTATTATAATGACATTAATTAATCAATCGAAGAAGTGACACATCTTAGCTATCAGCATCGCAGAGGACAAGAACCCCAAGGTGTCGCAGCCACACATGCTGATGCATCCAATTACCCAACCCTACCTCTTTGATTTAACATTTCAGATTCTGCACTTTTTTATCCTCTTCCCTCCTGCCAAATCATCAGTCACTCAAACCCCTTATCCTTCCACCAAAGCCAAAAAAAAAAAAAAAAAAATTCACCGCCCAAATGTAAAATGTAATTAATATAACATCTAAAAAACTATAATAAATTTCTGGGGAAAAAACCGCGACATGCAATATATTTTATAATTCATAAGTAACATAAATTATTTTTTACAAACGTCTATAAAATTATATTTTACATAGAAATTAATTAATATTTACAGGAATGTATCATTAATAATGAGTCATTAATTACGCACGTGTGTATACTACTAGACTTTTAACCACAAAAAAAAATAAGAAATCATAACTATGACTACATAAAAATATACATATAAAAAAGAAAAACAAGTAGGAGTTGCCACATGAAAAATATTATATTCTAGATTGCCCCGCATGATAAACTACACTATTCAAAAGTGGCTCACGGGGCAAATAAATCACCGCCTAGAAGATGCCCAACAGAGAAGAGAATTAGGGTTATGGGATGTTTTGTTGTTGTACCAGATGTACTGAGCAGCACAAGTGACGCAAAATGTCTCTCACATGTCTCCCTCTGAGTCAAGGATTCAGGACGATCGCAGACACGGACAACCACGACCCCATTCGATTCACCCCGCAACATAACCCTATACATATCATCCCTGTGTACATGCATTCCCCTTTAATTTCACCTTATCATTATTCATCATAGCCACCCCACTTCCCCTCAGTACTGTTCCCACCCACATCGCGCGTCACTTCACTATATGACCCAACCATTTTGCCCCGACCCAATTAGTCATGATATATAATTTCAACTATTTTACTCTTCTTTGGATCTCCACTACTCGTTCCTCATCAACCGCCTTATTACTTGATGTACATTACTGTTGAAATGCTCATTTAATTTGTTGCATGCGTTCTTCGATTGGCATAGTATGTACGTAAGCTTGTTAGATCCCGGAGTCTGAGTTGGGCATCAGTTTTCGTACAAGCCTGTGGTCTTCTTTCCTCCGTGTGAATGTAATTTCATCCGAAGTTTTTAATAGCGAGCATTGATTTGTGCCTGGAAAAAATTTGTAAATGAAGTTTTTGGCAGAAGGCAGAGCGCGTACTTGTTAAAAATTTTATGCAGGCTGGAATTGGCTGCATCGTTGTTGCTTGCGGTGTCAGTATATTGTTCTGCGTCATTATTCTTTTACTATTTTCCTAGTAGTGCTAGTTGTAATAATCGCAATAATATGATTGATTCATAGCCATTTTGCATCAGAAAAGAAACTTTCGGCAAGGAGTCTTTCTTTTCTTGTTAGTTTTACTTTTGTAGGAGAAGCTGGTCAGAACATATTGCTATGCGAAACCCACTTCCTTACGCGCAACGGGAATTGAAATGCGCAAGCCGCGATGTGACTTGTGAGGATGAGAGGGCTAGAGATGACGTCCTTAATTAATTTCCTATGTGTAAACAAGAAAATTCGATCCAACTAATTAATTTCAGACGTTGCTTGGCAGAAAGGTCTGTAAATTATTCAGATAAAACAAAAGGAAATATTACTGACGAGGAGAGTCGTTTCAGGAACGCATTGCTCGCTTAAGTTCAACATGTAATAAATGCAATCACAAGAGTAGAAATTGTCTCATGACAAGTTGAAGACGCAATACAAATATATATAGATGGTATCAAACATGTGGGCGAGGCTGATCGATCGAGGTTTCCAGAAGAGTAGTCTCCCCTATCCACTTGTATATATGACTGGGAAATTTGATCAACCTCATCACTTTCTACTGATTCAGGTCTAGCATATGAAATTCTAGCTGATACTTACATGCTTCCATTTTGATGTCATCGTCAATATAGGCCATTAGATTTTTGAGTTCCCTCTTCCTGGTCCAACTTTGCTTGCTTGTTGCCATCCAGCTTTAATCCAATGTGAATATGGGGAAAATGTGCCCACTGCATGATTATTCCACACAATCACAAAAGCAACACATTAAAGAATTTAATAGGATACTTTATGATACGTATTATTCCCTCCAAAACATAATATTAAGTTATTTTTTAAAAATTTTATTTAGTCCAAATATAGGGTGTTGAATAAGTGTTATATATATATATATATATTTTTCAATTACACCCTTATTTTATTAAGTAATTAATGATTGTATTTTAAATAAGTCAAATGTTATGTTTATTACACTTAAGGATATAATTGAAAAAAAAATGTAATAATTTTTAGAAAATCAAATTCACATAGTCAATAAGAGGTGTAAACTCAACCGGTCATATATTGATTTAACTAAAGCGTGGTTTAAATATCATTTTTCTTATTCACTTCAAATCTTGTCCCTTGTTTTTTTATGCCTAATTGATCAAAGGAAGCATGCAATGAAATCACGAGTTTAACAGATCATGTAAAACATTATTTCATATTATTTACTATAATTTAAAAATGTGCAACATTGATTGGAAGTTGAGTTGACTTATAACTATATAATATACAATCATGCGTGAACATGCATCAATAAAACACCATTCATGGCGCATTTCTATAGTTTGGGTTTGATTTCATTTAGAAAAGAAATCTTTTTGATGCATTGTATTGCTAGTTACTGGAACGCCACAAATCCCATATGGGAAATACTTGCTGCATAAATCTGTCAAGAAATCAGAGAGACTTTTGAAATTTTATACCCGAAAAAAAATAAGACTGGGGGAAAGACGATTTAAATTACCCTTTGAAAAGACAGAACAGAGTTATTTGAACGGATAATTAAGATTCAGAATAATAAAAAAACATTTTTTTATAACATAAAAAATTAACTATTTGAAAGGAATCACGAGCATCACCCAAATATATATATATATATATATATCATACCAAATGCAGAGAAAAAGGATAAAAAAAGATAAGCGGCTTTCGAGCAACGGTCTTAATTTATGATTATAATATACGAACAATTTATTGAGCATAGAAACATATAGAGAGTGCAATCAAGTTAAACTTAGGTTTGATGCTTTTTTACCTACGGATCGCATCAAATAAAGTGCTTATTCCAAATTACTCCTTTGACCAACCCCAAATGATATGTCACTTATATCATTTGAGTTGTATTTTCGATCGTATCTCTATGACAACGTTTGGTGATAATAATGTATTATTTTGGCCTAAGCTCTGATCCCCCCCCCCAATTTTTTTTAAGAAATTTTTTGAGTTTTTTTCTCTTATCCTGATATATAGCCTATATATCCGCAAACTATGGCTTTGTAATATCTGCATGTGCATTTTGATATCGTCTAATCGATGAGGTATAATTAACCTAAACATGGATATGGAAATTTCTTACATTAATGGCTGGGATTTTGAACTTCCACCTTCCCCAAAAGAAATTGGGTAGACAGAGTTGTCTTCTTCTTAGGGGCCAGGAAAAAGTAGACTAAGACTAATAATCGCTCTCTCACACACATATACACACGAGAGACAATCTCCATATGGGCTGTTTATTATTCTACACTTTTGACATGTCTGATAAGTTTTTGCCTGTAAAAAAATTTGTCTACTAAGTTAATTAACTCGGGCATTTAAATCATATCATTGATTAATCAAGTAAACAATTTCACCATGTAGTCAGTTTAACCATGGAATATGTGGTCTTAATAAAAGCGCGAGCAAAAATGGAAGCAGCTAGCTGGCAATTAATTAATAAGAACTCACGTTTTTGGCCGCGGTGCTAAACGCCTCCCTGTGGCTGACATCGGGGTTACTAGCCTTAATCCTCTGGATTTCCTCCCTTCGACGAAACAAGTCACAAATAAGAACTAGCTACCCAGGCATTATGCGAATAAGGTCATAAACAGTGCAATACATGTTTAATTAAAACGGTGATAAGAAAGCTTAAATACTTACTTGATGAACCTGTTATAAGCAGAAGGAACTCGTTGTCTCTTCTCAGGGGCTGCAATATTCGTGAGATTATTTTAATTCAGAATTATTATACTAATTGTGCCTTCATAGAAAGTTATGCCATTGATCATGAACAAAAAAAATTAGTCGAATATGACACACAGATGGGAGAATCACTCGGAAACGTGAGGAGTTTCAGGTCAAGTGCATGACTGATCACATATAGATGAACTGCCGAGCAGTGAAACTGGTAATTGAAAACCGTGGTTGTGTGTGTGTTCCCAAGACGATTTATTTGATAATCATTGGCATTTCATAGTTTGTATATATCCAAGGCTCGTTTATTTGCTCTCCCAGCAAGCTAGCTAGCTATTTAGCAAACATTTCTTGTCGTGATTGTCCAAGCCACTTCTGGAAAGCTCTATGATAAAGATTGGACCATATATGATCACTTTACCTGAGCTGTTAATATTAACTGAAAAATGAATTCAGATAAGCTCGCATATGATATGTTCTAGGGCACAGCACCGTGCTATCAATTAAATAGGATGGGTCAATTTCTTTACGTAAGGTCACCATCTAAGAGGGGGCCATATAAATTGAAGAAAATAAATTAAAATAGGGTGCCCAATATAGGTACTGTTGTACAAAGAAAAGTTTGATACTCAGACATGAATGACCACTCTCATGAAAAACTCGTTTTATGACAAGTGGCCTCAATGATAAGGTCGTTGTGCTTGCTCATATATTAACTTCTGCCAGTTGTGTATTGCATCCAAGTCTTTCCTTTTTCGGTCTTAAAACTCAGTGTATTACAAGAAGTTCGCATTGTTGTTCATTTAAACTTCGACACAGAAGTAACAATATAATTTCATTCATCATGAGAAACCAAAAGCTATATAGAAAGGAGAGAACGCTCGAGAGTCACTTACGACGAATGGGAGGAATCCTATGTTGTTCATGCTCTGCAGACTCAAATGCAGAAAATTTACTGCTTTTTGAAGATGATCCCACCTCTCTGTTGCATGATTCTTGTTTCTGTAACTAATCAAGAACCAAACTTTGGTATCATCCAATTGAACACTTATACACTAAGGCATACATATATTTATTATTTATATATAGCCGGGGCTGAGCATTTTGCTCGGGGAGTTCGAATCAATGGAAGTAAAGATATCAACGAAGAAACAATCTCATATATATATATATATATATATTACACGCGTGTGTGTGAAAGGCGGATGCGCACACTCAGACGATCAAGAAGGAAGCGGTGAAATACCTGAAGTTCTTGAGGAGGGAATGTTTGGAGAGATGCTCCCATGTTAACTGACAGTAAATTAGCACAGTGCCCACATCGAACCGTCACTATGTTAAAGAAACTGCTGCATGGAACACTTACCTGCCAACACCCATTTATCAATACAGAGCAAACAAATTAAGCTATCATCTCAATGTATAATTAGAAACCAATAACCGTAACAGTTTATCGATTTCTGTGCTGCATACATATAGGAGGATTATCAAGAACTTCTGCTATCATCTAGTCCCAGCAAACATATTAAGAATGAAAAGTTTCAAAAACCCTTTATCATTGGAATCTCTTCTAGCTAGCTAGTGATAATTACAGTGCTGCAAATTTCATCACATTTGTTAATTTGAAATCAGCAATCACTATATATCTGTTTTGTAGAGCAAGGTTAAGACAGGAGCACTCGGAGAAATAATAAAGTTTTCACACAACCGTCATGCAAGAACCAGAAATTCAATAAACCGATGAAAATCAAAGTATAGAAGACAAGAAACAGAAGGAAAAAGCATGAGAGGGAAGTGAGAGAAGTAAGGTTTTGTCTTTTACAGCGCGAGGCCTATTTTTATGGGGCGTCCATATCCAGCTAGCTAGCTAGCTCAGTAGTCAGTGTGAATTCAATGTACATGTTAATTTGGAGCAAGCTCATCAGGAACTGACATGGGTAAATTAAAAGCGAGCACTCTCACAATGTCCCCTTGTTCTGGGTACGCATGACTTTTTGGCTGACACTGCAAGGCAAGATGATAAAAGATAGAAATTGTAAGCTCATAGCAAGGAGGAAAGAGAGAAAGAGAAAGAGAGAGAGAGAAAGAGGTGAAAATGACATGACTGGAACAGATACCATAAGGGCCACGATGATCCAACAACATTAACCCACTCCATCACTGCTTTCGAGAAGATGTAGCTGGACTAGCTATGAATAAAGAAGCGCTTTGATGATGGTGAAGGTGAATCAGATTAATCTCGATGCTCTTTTTGCAGTGATTTGAGATCTGCATTTGTGTAGGAGAGAAAGAAAGAGGATGCTTTCTCAAAAGGGGTAATCTCACCAGAGATCTCTAGTTGAAAGGAGATTAAAAGAAAGCATATTCTGGTTTGGCCTGGAATGGCTGGCTTTATAGAAAGAAAGCCAAACACTGCCCTCTGTACTTAAAGGAAGCAACAATTCTGAAACTGCGAAAAACTTTGATGTTATACGATCATTGAAAAAGAGATGCTTCACTGGCAAATCATGACCAACAGAAATACTTATTGCCCACTACCGCCCAATCGATGGCTCATGACACAAAGGAACGAAATAGGCTGAGGAGAGAGAAATCGTATACCGCATGTCATCACATGGATTTGCATACGGATTCCAATGTCTGAGCTGAGCGTAGACACAAGTACGGCAGAATTAACCAAAAAAAAAAGAAAAAAAAAACTGATAAACTAAAGCAGCGAGGCTGTAGGCTTTGCAATATATGACTGAGATCTTGCATATGATGCCATATGCTTCTGCAAATTAAATAAAAGAGGGTTAAGGAGGCTGAAATACTTTCATATTGGAAGAACCCTAGAACACGAGGGTAGCACTAGCATTCAAATTTCCTTTTCTTTTTTTTTTTTTAAGTAAGAAATTTGAGTGCTAGGGGCTTCTGCTTTTGTGTTCGTCTATTATTATATTAATAAATATATATTGGAATTGTTTTCTTCTTCGATGAAAACATCCACAAGTGATATTCTTCAAGCTACTGTGACTATACATAATATATGATTTCCCTTTAACCAAAGTCTCTCCCCAGCGGCCAGATGAAGTTCTTGGCATTACTGAGCTCATGAACCAAAGTGCAAAACCCAGTTTAAATTTCTCATAAAATATAAGAAAGGAATAATAGAACTCTCTGGTCTAAACTCCATGGGAGTAGCCAAGAAAGTGACTTGAGTGATGGATTCGATTTCCAAGGGAAAGTGAAGCACAACAGCGCCCACAGGCTTTGCTTTGCATAAAAATTGGGGTAACAGTTGCGCGTTGCAACAACTCAGTATTTCTCATCCGTTCATAATCATAAACATTCTGATCATCAGGTCTGCTGAGCCCATGAATTTAGCTTTTATAAATTTGGGTAACCTCAAAGCATCAGCTTTTCCTTTATTTACTTGCTCTCTGGCGATCTTGGTATAAAGGAAAAGGTATAAAATCTGGATTGCCAAATTAGCTGATGAAAGGCAAAGCAAGGCAAAAAGCTTAAGATAAATGAGGAAAAGAAAGAGATAAACAGAATTCAAGGGTATACCGCTAGGATGGTGTTGCAGAAGTTGCAGTGAACATAACAAACACGTTCGGTTGCCATCATATCCATTGACATTTTTTTTTTTAAATTGTGTGACGTTGTCCTCTGTGCGTGTATGATGAGCAGCTTAGTAGATTGATAGGCAGATCACGGGGGAGAATTCCTTTCCCCAAAGAAAAGTGAGCAGGATCAAGAATTTACAGAGAAGACGCAGAACAAATACAAATAAAGATATAAGAAAATGATTCTTTAATGAGGGGGGAAAAGAGAGGAACTTTATTTGATGAGGAGAGAGAAAGAGAGAAGTGACAAAAATCTCAAAGGCCAGGATGGACTAGTCTGGTCGGGAAAACCAGTGAAGGTGAAGTGAAGCGGGGTTAATGGTGTATTTGGTTTGGTTTAATTTTATGGCATTTAACTGGTGGGGTACGTGCGCGTGTGGGTGAAAGACAAAGAAGAAGAGAGTGGGCGAAGATGAAGAGCCATGATCGAAAGAATGAGTGGGTGGGAGTGACCCATCTCCCTGACTATTCTGGCCTCGTGTGTAGCGGACGAGGGGGGCGGGATATTAATACTTGGAATGTTGAGAGAGAGAGAGAGAGCGCTTTTAGTTATCAAGTTTTTATATATGGGGATCACTTCGTTTGAATTTGTGCCCTTCCAAGAACCAGCTTATACGAAAGGCAGTTCATGGTTTGCTGGTATTATTTGGCTAGTTTTAGTCACCGCCTTGCATACACATGCCTTTTTGATAAGATACAATCCAATCCTGCTCAAGATAAGGCCAAACATGAAATCTCACATTTTTAATGTTTACAAGTTTTAAGGAGGAATAACTGGTGAAAGGAGAGGAGAATCTTGTTTGTACCTCGTTATTCCAGATATCTCCTCAGTAATTTTGAGATTTGGTCAATTATTTGTGCTTTTAAAAAAGCCTATGTTTTTGTTTCTGAGGGACAGTGTGTCTACCTGCAATGTGACGCCTCTCCTTTACCAGGAGAGCTCCTTTACTCTCCTTTTCGCTTCCTTTGTACCACCAAAAAAATGGTATACTAGAAAAGCTGCCTTCTATTTATTTTTACTCCAAAAAAAGTGTTCAAAAAAGTTATGCTCTCCGCTCATATTTAACTCAAGCTTTTGAAATATAAACTAATTGTCCTTCTTTCATATATTCTGAATTTGTACCACATAATATATTGGCCCCTCTGTTGGTCAAAAAATATATATGTTGGCCCGTCGTATTAATCAATAGATGGGGGGACACAATTTTCTCATATAAGTGTTGCCCCTAGTATGAAAGGAAACACAATTTGAAAATATATATTTATTCGTTAAAAAATGTAAGGTATTTTTAATTAAATCTCAACTTTCAATAAAGTAGTTACCTACTTTTTAACTAACCCTATCTTTTCATATTTACTTATATTAAACACTCTACAATAAATATAAAGTCATTATTAATAGGGGTACTTTTGAAAAAAAAAAGCAATAATTACACCTCAAAAAACTAAAAATACCTTATATTTTTAAATATCCAACTCCTCAAAAAATGTCTTACATTTTTTAACGGAGTGAGTACATTTTTGGATCGTTTTTATTGGAGTAATTAATTAAATAGTACTTCTTCCCATCTTATATCATAAGATCTTTCTCCATAGTCTTTAATACAAGACTTTATCTAAAATATTAATGTTTTTCCTAAATTTACTTTCCCTTGAAATTTTATAATTACTCATAGGTAACTAATTAACAACCTTCTCTAATAACTAGCGAAGTTCATTGAGAGTAATTTTGGAATTTTAAAGGAATTGACTGATTTAATTTGACTTCATTAGTACACACACACACACACTCTAAAGATGAATCAAGTGACATAATTAATTTTAAAACTGTGCCTACATAAATTATTTTTTACAAAATGTATGAATTTTCAGGCTTGTTTAGGTTTAATTTCCATCAAAAGTCCATTCAATCTATAAATGATTACTTCTTTTAAATGAACCTTTGGGGAATGTAAGTTAAAAACCAAACATGCACTGCAGATGATGAAAGAGCAAACGGGCGAATTGACCAGTGGGGGGATCGGAAAACAAGTAGGTTCGAAATTAAGACGTGAAAATCGAGCAATTGAAGAGCTGTAGTAAATGTTGATTACGTAAAAATTAAGTCAACACAAGAAAAGAGTACTAAAGGTTTACTAAACCATGACGCTTAAAGGGACTGGAAATAGCAAACAACGGAAATTAAGTTTTTGTCCATTTCCGCATATGGAGGAGCATCCATCGCGCCCTTTACTGTTACTCAGTGATGACTGATGAGACATCCTCCTTTATAACAATGTATTCCCTTCTCACGTGGGATTCCTCATTATGAGGAAGCATGTAGGTTTTGATTTTCTTTTCCTTTCCTCTGTAGTTTACACTCATCAGGGTTACAAGAACTTATCAGAAGCAAGAGGCAAATCCATAATCCAACAGGTCTTGTGATAAAGCCATGATACTGTGAAGCCACTGCACAGGCAGCACAGCCACCTCCATCTGTCACGTTTAGTACGGTTACTTTGACAAATATCTTTGGAAGCATACACTGGATAAAATTAGACAGAAATTATTGCAAGGTGGTTGGAAAAGATGAAAGATGATACATGACAAAATTGAGACAAATTTAAGTATGGGAAGGATGATCATCAGTACATCTTGTTCTATCCTCATGTATATATATTATTCTTTTATTTTTTTATTTAGAAAATTATAGTTACATTCTATAACAAGTACATTAATTCAGCTTATAATTTAATGTAATGTATTGATTTTCTGGTTTGCAAGACATTATATATATATATAATTTTACATTTACAAGAATTCTCATTTTTATGTGATGAGATTTTTGAAGAATAATACTTGAAAAAAAAGGATCATTTTCATTGTTAAAAAGCCGAAGAGCGTGCTTAACAAGGGTGGGCAAGCCGCTCGGTGTACTTACTAGCGACCAATCAATTTGGACGAGCTGGTTAATGGGAACAAACGAACATGCCGAGAAAAATGGGCTAGCTCGTCTCTAAAAAGAATGCGCAGGACATGCTGCGGGCAAGCCTGTTCTTACTCTCGCGTGTATTTATTTTCTTTTTTAATGTTAATATCCAGATAGTCCAAATATCTTTTTGCAAAATAATAATAATAATAATAATAATAAGTGTGGTGTTTTGTTTCTTTAATTATTTTGCCTCCGCCGACTACCTCTTAACCTTTGTTTCTTCAAGAAACCGTGAATGCCTCTTTCCCTCCTTTGATCCTCCCTTACATATTCTTTGTTGTTGCCGCTCAGAACTCTTCCAGAAGCTCGCATGTCGCCGTTAGCTTTTACACAGGCGAGTCCATATAGGACAGGCTATGTGCATGCAGCTCATTGAGCTAGCCTGACCCGGCTTGTGCTCACCGTATGCTTGGTTGCTCGAAATTTAAAGATAGACGAATATTGTTGTAAGAGGTTAATTGTTTAATTTTCCTTCTCTCTTTTCCACTATTTGTCTTTTTATCAGGTTTTCGGTCCATCCTAACCCCAGCAAGAAAGGACCACCACCAGGATGAGTGGAGACATGGGAGGATAGGGTCACCCCCGTCCTTTCCCATCCCATGAACAATTCTACTGCTGCTAGTTAGCATTTAGGCAAATAACTCTGAACAAATATTTATTTGTGTATATATATCTGAATTATCTTCAAAGTTATTAAGCCTAAGGAATAGAATTCTGAAACGTAGAGACTATAGAGGCACTTAATTGTTTATGTACGTGTATGAGCAGGGCACGATGTGGAAGAGATAAAGCAGAACCAAAGGATATAGACCAAAAGATAAAGATGAAATGAGCTTTTGAGCCATGAAACTTTATTTTCTCCTCCTTTCTTTTCTTTTCTTTTTTGTTTCTTTGATACCGGGAGCTTCGATGTTGTTAAATGGCGATCACAAATTCACATTACAGACTCCATCTGCAAATAGTGCTGCGAGCTATAAATCAGTACATATATATATATATATATATGTATATGTATGCGTACACCCGAATGAGAACTACTGTGTTGTTGAAGATGCTCCTGACTATCGGAATCGATCAGTGATAAGGTGATTAGGGATGGGTTGGAGAGTTGGATCTAAAAGTGGCAACTTCCTTAAGAATTTTACCGCGATTTGATGTTTCGCACATTAAAACCCTAAAATTTCTTCATGCGCTTACCGCGCCGCCATGAGTTTCAGATTTCCGAGTCGTCTCCGAAAGGATCAGTTTCGGTGCCCACAATCTGTACTGTAAAGATTTTAACATCTAAATTTAAAGTTTTTATTTTTATTTTTATTTTATATTTATTAAAATAAAAATGAATAATTTTTTATTAAATTTTTTATAATTAATTTTCACAATACATATTTAATTTAAATAGTTTACTTTAATATTAAAATTGTTTCTAATTTTTATAAATTTAAATGTACTCTAAAAAATACAATTTTATAAATTTTTATTTTAACATACAACATTAGAGATATAGATAATTAATCTTCAATCTGGTCCTTTCAAAAAAAAATATTTTTTTAAAAAGTTATGAGTTAAAAATTTTAAATATTAACTATCAAGAGTAAATATGTATGTTAATTTATAAGAATTTTAATATTAAATTTAGATCAACCAAATTAAATCTATATTTTTCAGATTAATAATAAAATAGATTTATTAAAATTTTTATAAATTTTTATTTTAATAAATATCACCTTTGAACTTATCGATAATAATCACTGAAGATGAGCTGCCTTTTTGTTTGGTTTGTGAGTGCATTTTCTCTCTCTGCACTCGAATTATGATCTAAGGACACAGAAAAAGACCAGTTTTTTGGCCGACAAAATATCCTGTCAAGACAAATTCCACTTAATTACAAGACCAATCATTTCATTTTCTGAGAGAATTAGTATAAGTTGTAATTAAACTTTAAAAAAGAAACTCTTGTCAAAAATTAAATGGATTTAGAAAATTAAGACTCATCTGCCCAAAAAACAAAAAGAAAGAAATTAAGACTCAGGTTGAAACATATAATAAAAGTTAAGAATTAGATGATAATTTAAATCTTAAATTAATAGATCTAGAGACGACTTAATTTTAAACTTATATTTCATACATTTTGAATCCCTGACAATTATAATCATGGCAATATGAACTCTACTGTTAATTTGAAATTGACGCCATTACTTTAATTCCTCCCTCTCTTCCTCTGTGTGTCCCAAATTGCTCCGTCCTCCCTCTATTCCTCTGCTTTAACCCCTCTCTCTAATTTAACTCCTATATTTATTTTTTCCTTGTGATCTCTCCCATCAAGTCAGCTCGAATCCTTACTGATTGAGAAAAACCTTTAGATTTTGCTGACGCCCCTATTCCGGCCAGTAACAACCAGCCAACTCACATTCTACATGCACGACATCCCCAGTGGGTTGAACCCGACGCTGGCGATGGAGCTGGTTTTCCAGTGACTAACATGAACCTTCTTCCAGCTGGGACGTCAATGACAGTTTTTTATGATGAATTCAAGTGAAGGACACGAGTTATATTAGTTGTAGGTGGGGAGACAAAGCATGTGTTAAACAAAGTGGAAGCAATGGATGAGGCAGACTATGTATGTAACTTCAGTGTAGTTGGAGGGAACGGATTGCCGGAGACGGTGGAGAAAATAACATAGATTTGAGTAGAAGTTAGAGGAAGGACCCCTGGGGAAGGTCACCGTCACTTACTTCACCAAAAGCGACGCTCCTCCCAATGAGCTCGATGTCCTCGACATGCTTGATGAATTTCAGAATTTATACGGAGACCTCCTCATGTTGAATTCATGACTTGCAAGTGTTGAAGATTTCGTTGCCAGAAGGAGTAGAGCGAGAGGAGACAGAGACGAAAAGAGAGGGAGGAGCGATGCAGAGAGGGGGAGAGACAATGTTTGGGTTCACACTAGCGAATATTTCATTAAAATTAATGGGAGGGGTCATGCTATTTTAAGTTTAATTATTCAAATTCAAAATGTATTAAATTCAAATTCAAAATTCAAATTCTCCTTAGACCCTTAGTTTAATGTCTATGTTGTCATTTAATCCTAAAATTAAAGGACCATGCACAAGTTAAGATATAAAAAATAGAATATAAACACTACTAGAAAAAACCATATTAGTGACGGCCAAATCCGTCACTAATAGCCAAATCCGTCACTAATACAGTAATAGTGACGGACATATCGGTTACTAGATGGTCGCTAATATAGCGTCACTAATTTTAAGTGACGGATAGTCATCCGTCACTAATTAGTGACAGATTAATCGGTCACTAAATTAATCATATCCGTCACTAATATTTCTTAATAGTGACGGGCATATCCATCACTAAAATAAAATGTCCGTCACAAATATGTATTTATAGTGACCAAACTGGACGTCACTAAAGTTGATATATCCATCACTAATTAGTAACCAACATAGTCCGTCACTGATTAGTGACACATATAGTTCGTCACTAATTAGTGATTACAATGTTCGTCACTAATCAGTGAAGACACAGGTTGTCACTAATTTGTCACTGATTCAGTATTTTCCTATATATATACGTGCACATTATTTTCTCATTCATTATTAACAAAATACCTATTAAAATAAAAATATTAGCAACAATCAATATAAAAAAAGCTTTTGATATTAGATTGATATTAATATTGAAAGTCTCTCAAAACAGTCACAAGTTAAAGTAGAGACTAATCAAAAAAAGTGTCTTACAAGTACAAAATAAAGCATTTAGTTGAATAAGAACAAAGATCAATTATCTTTGTTTGCAGCTGAGGTGGATCCTATAGATGGATCAACATTTTGTGGAGTCTCCAACAAGGATGAGACAATCCATGAGTAGCTATTAGTTGCTGTACAACCACTTGCAATTCATGCAATTCCTTTTCAAGTGCTTCCTTTTTCTTTACCTCTTCTTGTATTTTAAGTTCCATTTGTTGTATGTAGTCCTGACTAGGGGGAGGTGCATGGCTGAAGCTTGTGAAGATGCAACATAAATGTTAGTAGCCTCTGATCCAAGACCATATATTCTTCCTTTTTTGGGACCACCAACAACTTTTGTCCAAATTGACATCTCTTGCTCATTGCTCAAATTCTCCAAGGCATGGCTGTCAATAGCTCCAACATCTGACATATCATCTAGAGACTCTTTCATCTCACTTTGAAACTATCCTAAAAATAAAATACTCTTAATGATATATTAATAAAATTCAGACATTTATTAACAAAGCACAAAAAAAAATCTTGAAAATAAACTTGAGCTCATAGAAAGGAATTACATTTCTAGATCAGACCAAACAAGACCACAAATCCTCCGTTAAACTAAGCAACACAAATTGAAGCAATATATATTTATGGAGTTGGTTAGTTGAATTTAGAGTTGACATGTTTGAAATTTTCTAATACAATACTCTTACCCATATTGCTTTTGATTTCTTGTCAACAAAGGCTTCAGAATTTGATTTCTTGTGAGTCATCAAGAACACTTGAGATGGACGAGCTTCACCCCCTGTCTCTTCCTCCTACATACATGCAAATATGTCAAACAAGTAGGTTTAATTGTAAAATTTGTAAGGAACTTAGTAGAATTAATACATATTTTCTCTTATGCTCTGAAGATGTTATTGATCCTCCAGAGTGGCATGATGGGCCAAGTCCATCCTTACTGCTCAACCTATTCTTTGATTATTAGTCTCAGATTTCTTTAGATACTTGGGATCTGTCCAAATTTGCTGAAGTTCCTTCCAGTTATCTTCACTCATCCAAGTAGGTGATATTCCCTTTTCCTTGAATGTCTTCCTTGCATTATAAAGGACAGTTTTCAAGCAACCTCGACCAATAGACTTCTCATAAAGTCCATGTATCTCATTATCAAACCTGTCCTCCCAATATATACTTTCTAAGATACAAAGACAAAATTGAACAAATTAGGATAAACTTGAATAACCAAGATTTTCAACTAAATAGTAATTTGCATGACTTTGAAAAGAACTTAAATAATAATAATAATAATGTTTACCTTGAACTCTCCAAACCAACGTTGCTTAACCTCAAATGGTGTTTTATCCCAAGTAATCCATGGTCCTCCAAAAAACTTCTTTATTATACATGACAATATACGCACAGCATTATGAGGATGATACCTATGAAATGAACAAAATTTAGATTTAATATCAAAATAATAAAGAAACAGATACTAGAAAAACTTATCAATTTTATTTATACGATGTATTATTTGGTTCTAAGTATATGCGCCCATCTGCAAACTTTCGATATGAGACTTTATTTTTTTTGTCTATTTGACTTGATTTGTTGAGTCTCATTGGAAGTGGATATATCATTTTCAATATGTGTCTCATTTTCAGTATTAGCCTCTTGTTGAATTGCATGATCAGTTGGTGGTTCCTCAATGGATGCTTCCTCCATAGGTGCATGTTGTACAATGGGTTCTTGCTCTGTGGATGCATTCTCTATAGGTGCTTGCTCTATGTCAGTACCACCTCTAACATTTTGCTGATGAATGCTTACACTTCTTGATACTCCAAATGATCTATGTTTTGCTTTACCCCTTGGCATCCCTGTAATTTATAGATAGAAAAATTTCAAAATGAAGAAAAATAATACTAATAAGCAAGTTAAAATTATAATAACAATAATTCAATAAAAATGTCATAATGATCAAATGCAATAAAATAATGCTAACATTTACAAACCTAAGCTTCATCTTCCTTTTCAGTATTTGATTCATCACTTTCAATACTATCACTCTCACTAAGTTCATCTTCCTCTTCAGTTTGAAATTCCTCATTTTCAAGCTCATCTTCCTCATCTAACTTTTCTAGTTCATCAACATCATTTGTTTCATACTGTAATCTCATCTCATTTTCTTGTATTTCAAGTTCTTCAGCTACCCCTTCACAAAGATTATTAATTGCATCCATGCTTGTGTCATATGGCAATCCCATATCATCTTCTTGGAAGGCTACTTCTGGTGCATTTATCATACTCCTTGCTTTTATTTTACAAACAGCCCACCAATCAGCCCTCTCCCTCTTCTTACTAGCATATTCTCCAAAATAAACTTGTTGAGCTTGTTGAGCAAGTGCAAATGGTTCATACTTTGAAAATCATTTTCTCTTATTGATCTCAACTAGGCCATAACGACTATGAACCTTGCACCCCCATTTAATTGGGGATCAAACCAATCACACTTAAACAATACCGCTCTAGTTTTCTTAGAGGTTGGATTAGAATATTGCAATTCTATCACTTCTTCCAACAAACCATAATAGTCATATTCAAACTCATTATAATTTGTTCCCTTAATGCACAATCCACAGTTCATGGTAGATTTTGATGAGTTGTAAGCACGTGTGTGAAACCGATATCCATTGACAAAATATTGAGACCATGTATGTACTTCTCTAGATGGCCCAAAAGCTAGATCCTTTATACGAACATCATCTACATTGTTATTTGGGTCAAAAACCTAAGCATAATAAAACTTGTCAATAAGCATATCACACAAACTAAAAAGGCATGTATTAAAATATATATGTTCATGATACTTACATATTCTTTCAACCACTTTGCAAATTCACTATCTATCTTAGTCTCTACATCCTCATTGGTTGCATTAGGTATTCTTTTCCTAAGTTGTTCTTCAAATATTCTACAAGATGGCAATGATTACCAACATTAGTAAAGCAAATTGTCATTTAAAAAATGCATAAATATCTTAAAGTGATTGAATTTACCTAAGAAATGGTTGGATTTCCTCACAATTAAGCAGAACATATATAGAAGCTGCATTAAATTCATCATTTGTCAAAAATCGTGTTTTTCCTTTTCCTGCTGTGCGACCAGGATGTCTGAATATAGAAAGGCATCCATCTGGGCAGTCAACCTCACTATGATCATCATTTCGATCAATTTTGTTTAGTTTTGTTTGAACATGAGGTTCAAAGTAATGAGCACAGAATGTAGATGTTTCTTCTACAAGGTATGCTTCAGAAATTGACCCTTCTACGTGAGCTTTATTTTTAAC
This sequence comes from Prosopis cineraria, assembly GCF_029017545.1. Taxonomy (NCBI): domain Eukaryota; kingdom Viridiplantae; phylum Streptophyta; class Magnoliopsida; order Fabales; family Fabaceae; genus Prosopis; species Prosopis cineraria. The sequence continues at coordinate 36,173,995 of NW_026555338.1, read as the reverse complement.
TTTTTTCTTCAAATGATGCAAAAACCTACACAATAATTTTTCTATTAAGTATTCATTTATATAATAAGTAAATTTAATCACAAAATATATTTATAATTTACCTTTCAAATGGATACATCCATCGATACTGAACGGGTCCACCAACTCTTGCTTCATAAGGTAAGTGAATAGGCAAATGTTCCATGGAGTCAAAGAAGGCTGGAGGAAAGAACTTTTCTAACTTGCAAATAGTTACAACAAATTTTCTTCAAGCTTTTGCATTTGCTCCACTGTTATAATTGTTGAGCATATGTCTTTAAAGAATAGACTTATTTCTGTTAAGGCATTCCAAATAGCCTCAGGTAATAAATCTTTAAAGGCAATTGGGAGCAATCTTTGTAAAAATACATGACAATCATGACTTTTCATCCCTAACAATTTACAATTTTCCATGTCAACACATTTAGACAAATTTGAAGCATGTCCATCAGGAAGTCTTAAATTTTTAATCCATTCACATACCAACTTCCTTTGTTGCTTTGTCAAAGTGTATGTTGCTTTTGGCTTCATTGTCTTTCCAACACTCTTAAACAATGCCAATTCTGGTCGGTTACAATAAGTAGACAAGTCCTCTCTAGCCTTTTCATTGTCTTCGTCTTACCTTTAACATCCATAACAGTATTGAATATATTATCAAATACATTCTTCTCAATATGCATAACATCAAGATTATGGCGAATCAAGTTGGTATTCCAATAAGGCAAATCCCAAATATAGAACGTTTAGTCCAATATGTTGACTGCCAAACCCAGGCAACTTGTAAGTTCCATTTTTCTCCATCATTCTTGGCAAGCAACAAACTTTTTCCCATAAGTCATCACTAGAAAATCTTTGAGGGATAGGAGATTTCTCATCACACCCTTTATAAAATGACTTTTTATCTCGACGAAAAGGATGTTGTAGTGGCAAAAATTGACGATGACAATAAAAAATGTCACCTTTTTTCCTTTTTCCAAGAAGAATGATTTACTGTACTCCATACAAATTGGGCATGACAAAATTCCATGCGTACTCCATCCGATAACATGCCATAAGCAGGGAAGTCATTAATAGTCCATAATAGTGAAGCTCTCATATAAAAATTTTGCTTCTTATATGAGTCATAGGTTAAAGCACCAACCTCCCACAATTCTTTCAACTCATCAATTAAAGGTTGCAAGTACACATCAATTTTTTGCCCAGGGCTCTTTGGGCCAGGAATTATAAGAGTAAGAAACATATATGGGTTTTCATGCACATCCCAGGGGGCAAATTATATGGTGTAAACAATTACAGGCCAACATGAATATGGATGTGCAGATTGCCCAAATGGAGTAAACCCATCTGATGATAAGCCTAACCTAACATTTCGAGGTTCTAAAGCAAAAGAGGGATAACATTGATCAAAATGTTTCCATGCCTCGCCATCACAAGGATGACACATGACCCCTGGCTCTCGCCTTGTTTTATGATGCCATACCATGTGCTCTGCTGTTTGGAAGACATATAAAGCCTTTGTAATCTTGGAGTCAATGGGAAATAACGCAGCACCTTGTACGGTATGTCTTTATTACTTCCATTATCTCTTTTTCTAGATTTAAAGCGATCATGGCCACACACCAAACATTCCCTCCTTTCCTTGTTCTCCTTATAGTACAGCATACAACCATTTCGACACACATCTATTTTCTCATACTTCAAACCAAGTTGTCCTACCATTTGTTTAGTCTTGTAATAGTCTTTAGGCAATTTTTCATCATTTGGCAACAATTCTTTTACCCATTGTAAAATACAATTATAGCAATTCTCACTCAAGTTAAACTCAGATTTGATATTTAACAATCTAGATATTGCTGATAATGGAGTGTGCCTACTACACCCTTCATACAGTGGCTCTTTAGCAGTTTCCAACATCTCATAAAATTTTTGAGCATTATGGCTTGGAGGATCATCTAACTCTATATTAGTATTAGGATTGACACTAGGACCAACAGCATCTAAAATCATGGTATAATATGGGTTTTCTAAGATAACATCATCCCTTGTTTCATTAGCACCTTCAACTCTTTCTTCAATATCTCTAGCAACCTCATAATCAACATCATCATAATGTAAAGGTTCCCCGTGATAACTCCATGGGTCATAATTAGGGACAAAACCATGACGATAAAGGTGAACCTTGACGATTTCATACTCTAAAAATTTCTTATTGTCACATTTTGAACACGGACACCTTATTTGGCCATTTGAGACTAGATTTGGTTGAGAAAGAACAAATGCCACAAATTGTTCTACACCATCTATAAACTTTTTGTTGAGTCCTTTTCCACTTTCGTCACGCCGACTATACATCCACATTCGATCATCCCTCATAGTCTTCTACATGATACCATGTAATTATTTAAGACAAAATAACTAATTAACATAACTAATTCAAGAAATAAGGTTTACTAAGTCTAAAACCAGTAAAGAGTTTAATATAGTTAAAAAAATAACACTCCTGGGATGACAATCAAATGGCCTAGCATCCAAAAACCATTAAATTGTAATCTACCAAGGAGCTCTAAAAATAATGGAAATTTTGCACATCAAATAGCACACATGTAGAACTATGAATATGAAATTTCATGGCAAAAATGTATGATCAAACGACCTTTTTTAAAACATTGAAAAACTGCTTGCATGTATAATTTGGTAACTTAATTAATTAGGCTTACTTGATAATAATGAAGTTATGCAAAGCTGCAAGATTTGTACCAATGTACTTCAAAGGACTGCATAAAAGAAAAGAACAAAGAAAGAAAGAAATCAAGTTAAAAGCATATGGTGAATATAATTAATCAAAAAAAAAAAGCTATGATTAAGTGGACATGAATATAATATAATTAGAAGCATATAATTAATTTTTAGCTGCAGCAAGGAGGACAAAAAGCTTGACAGTTAATTGTTCATTTTTAGTATTACATAAATTTAAAGACAAGAATACTATAAGCCAAAACACACTTTTGGTTTTAACCCCATCTCACTTGATTGTTTCTTCTCCATCCCTGATGGTCACTAGCTAGAGCTAAGCATTACAATCAATGGGAATGAAAAAGTAAGAAAATGAGAAAGGTAAAAAACAGAGAAATAGAAGCATGATAAAGATATTACCTCAGCTTTGAAAGAAGAAAAAAGAGTTGTTAGCCTTTCAATTGCAGATTCAATGCATAACCTTCACCTTGGAATACATATAAATTAATATACAAATCATTAAAAATAAAATTTCCATTGTTGAACTGACCCTGCGATTGACTACCAGAGCATATAATTAAATTTCAATAAATCCCACACCACAAAACAAAAGACTCCAAAACTAAGCACCATAAAAATATTATTAAACAAAACAAGTTGATGTGGTTTCATTCCAAAGTAAGCTAAGAAAAGTCAAAATCCCCTTCCTTGGTGGCTTTATTATATTGGTCCATTCAAGTTATTGTATAAATTTGGGTCTCCCGAAGTAAAGCTAAAACTTTTTAGGAAAAGGGAATAAAGTTCATTGTAGTGTTTGGCAACCTATTAAATAATCTCATTATCCCTTCCCATAGTCTCGAAAGAGGAGTCCTAACACTAATAGAATCTATTCTTCAGGCATATTCAACAACTGAGAATACGAAAATCATAATGAGAGCAAGAATACAGACAAAAGCAAAGTGGCAGGGGAAAAGGCTGTGAATTTTTTTTTCAAACCTAGACTATCTAAGAAAGCCCTTTTTCAAACCTACTCTCATGTTGAATCAAGAGAAATGTTTATTGTGCTCAAAGGGGGTCAAAGGCAAAGCGTACCTGAGTGAGGCGAGAAAGAGAAATTGTTGTGCGCCTGATTTCTTCGAGCATCAGTAGCAGAGCACTGGAGATGAACGGCGGGAGCAGAGCGCGAGTTTAGTGATAATAGAATTGCAAAGGAGGGAAGGGTTTTAGTTTTAGGGTCTGATGGTGACTCTGAAATTATATTAATTTTCATGTTCAATTTTTATTATATTATATTAGTAAAATTAACCTAATATTTTACCCATCTAAATGCATCTAAAAAGTAATCATAATTGGTATAAAATATTTATAACATTTAAAAGAAAATTTTATCAATTATTAATAAATCATTTTAACATAAATATATTTTTATTTCCTATTTTTAACATTAATATCTTTATTAATAATATATTTTTATTTTAACAATACAATTAAATTAATTATCTATTTTATATTAACATAAATAATTAATTGTTATTATACTTTCACACTTAGTGACGGATATCCATAGGTCACTATTTATTAGTCACTAATTTTGTGATTGTTTTGTAAAATTGTGACAACTTTGAGCATCTGTCACAATTCAGTGACCGATAATTAGTGACCAAATTATATCCGTCACAAATTATAAACTTTTAAAAGAAATGTGACTGATATTATCATCCATCACTAATCTGTCACTAATCACTATAATTAGTGACGGATATAAAGTTGTCACTAATTATCCGTCACTAATATGATTTTTTCTAGTAGTGTAA